>NC_138663.1:32393221-32930905 GCF_964273445.1 Streptopelia decaocto | reverse complement strand
AAATAACAAAGAAGTTTGAAAATCTCCATGTTTCCCTCGAGAGCCAACAGCTCTGTCAACAAGCTTAGCAAGAAAATAAGAGGATGCTCTACCTAAATGGTTTGTAGGAGTTCTTGTAGGAGTGTTTTCCTTTCTGACAAGCTTCCAAGTCACCTTAAAAAGACTGTCTCTGTTTTCTACTGTCATTATATGCTGCAGTCTTTTCACATAATCTTAAGTGTATTCACAGGAGAAATGGTGCAAGCAATTGTATCTATTTTATATTTTTAAATTGAAAGATATCCCAGGAAAATGCTTGCAATCAGCTAGTTTGATTAGCCTGTAACTCACATTGCTCTAAATTAAAAGTCACTGCTGTATTCTATAGTTATTCTTTAAAATTGTCACAAGAAAGCATTGAGAAATAAGTGTCTTAATGTTTTGTCACTTAATTTTTTTTACTTCATGTTTTGCATTAATGATGAGCACTTTGTGAAAATGTCAGTGTACTTACTTATTTGCATTTTATTCCTTCATTTTATTTACCTGTTTCAGTGTGTCTCCCTCCCAATATATTTAGTATTTGATTTAAATTGGGAACAAAATTTAGTTGTGAATGCTTATTTTCTAATGCAAAATAATATTAGAATGGTAGGCTGTTTAATCATGCAATAAAATATGAATTTATACTCTCCCAAATATCTGTCTTGGCAGATATTGGAACTAATTTGTAAATACCTCCTAAGTTAATGTCCAAGTCACATGGAAATGGAGATTTGGACTGGACTGACAAAGATAAGCAGCTCTGAGTCACACAGACCAATCACCAGGGAAAATATATTGTCAGCAACAGTAATTACAGCAGGTAATTGTGTCATTTACCCTGTTACAGACCACTAAATGTGATCAGTTTGGAACATACCAGCTGTCACACAATGTTAAGTTTGATGCTTGGGTTTGGAAACCTCTAGTAGAATCTTTTAATGATGGTGCAATTAAAAAAAAAAAAAAAAGAAAGAAATAAAAGGTTCCACACTGTTCAAAGTGGGCACAAATAGCCAATTATTTTCAAGATAAGAGGACTGATTTCTGGAAAGGTGGGGCTCCATTAAGAGTAATCTGTTTTTCTGTGTTTTTAATAATTTTGGAGTGTGTGCATGCTTGTTAAGAAGAACTTATTACCTTGTCTCTAGCTCTTCAGAAGGTGGAAGCAGATGTAGAATTCATCTGAATGTCTGTTTACATCATTTTAGTGTTCAGGAGGTAAATAGAGATTATGGTTGGTGGTAATCCAAATGGATATTCCAATCTGCTTTAAACACACTGTGGTTATTCACTTAATACACCTTCCTAGAGTGGGCTTCATCTTTGTTTGAAGTCCTCCGAAGTTGTTCACAGCATCTCAATTTAAATCCTAACTTTTCCAAAGAGCAGATATGTAGAGGAAGTGGGATTACAAAGGTGAAGTCATCCTGGGATTACAGTAGTATTAGGAAAACGGGATATCTGGTCAGCTTTTTTCCTTAAATCTGTGGTTTGTTTGTAAATTCATATTTTGACTATTTGAGACCTAAACAACACTGAA
Organism: Streptopelia decaocto; assembly: GCF_964273445.1. NCBI lineage: Eukaryota > Metazoa > Chordata > Aves > Columbiformes > Columbidae > Streptopelia > Streptopelia decaocto. Next base: position 32,929,341 of record NC_138663.1, on the reverse strand, counting down.
GACTTATGTCATCCATGGTTCTGCTTATTAGGGAAATTCATGGTGTTCTTAAATAGTACAGATGATTTGATGGCAGAATTTTTCAAGATATGTAAAGTTTGCTAACGTGCTTATGCAAATATTTATCAGTATAAAACACTCATAAGTATTCTTATATGTCAGTACAGAAATAATTAAGCTTGATTTGCACTAGCAGTGAAACTGTCTCAATGAAAACACAGTGTAGGCTAGAAAATCTACCTGTGATATTAGTAAGCCAGTGTCAATTTTCATACAATTTTGGAGGGGAAGAGGAAGATGAGAACTAGTTTCATTGCATCTCCACTGCTATGCTGTGCTGTTTTTTTGTTATAAGCAGAGCAGATTGCTCTGCAGGGTATCTGCTGGCATCACGGGCCATGTCTGGACTGCAGAAGCCAGGAGCACCTCCTGGCTTCCAAGGCTGGGTGTGCATGTTAGCTCTTCCCTGACACTGTGTTGTGGTGAGAACTGGCTGTACCATTCTCCCCGAGAGCTTTGGTTTCCAGGGGCGGCAGCTTAGGTGCAGTGTCTGTGAAGGATGCATGTGCTGTGCTGGCTTGGTGCACCTCTGTAAACTACCAAGGAAGATGTGCCCTAGGGAAAATGAAGAGCATCACTAGAGATGGTATCAAGACTGACCTGAGGGCAAAGCATGGTTCTGCTTTACCATCATCGAAGCATATCTTTGTCCCCTTTTTTCAAGTAGAGAACTCTTTTCAAAATTAGGTGAACGACACTGAAGAAAGGCCTACTCCCGCACTGAGCTCAGGCACTACAGTTGCCTTATCAAAAATAGTACTGTCCTACTTGATATTAAGTGAGTCATCTGAGTGCTAGTGTTGCAGTTCTACCAGGGATATAAGAGGAACCATCTCATACATTAAGAAATTTCACTGCTGCATAAGAGGAGAGAATAACTAGTTGTTTCCTAATATTTATGGTTTGGTAAACTGCTCCAGATGCCTGCAGACAAGAGCAGGATAACAGTAACAGCAGCATTTTGTCCACCACTGTTGTACTTCTCATTGTCTTCACATGACAAGCACTGTCATTGATGATGGTACTGGTGCTGTATGTTGTAACTGTGGTTTCCCCAGGACCCTGTGGAACAAGTTGGCAAAATCTGTTCATGATGCTATCCTGAAAGGTATAGAAGAGGGGCACCAGCTGTCTCCTGAGAGCTTTTGAGTATGTCTGCAGTGTATCAAACCAACTTTGGACAGTACTTAATTGCTGAGACATCATCTGCCCTGTTGTATGTCCATCCTTCTGTTCTCTCTGTGCTGAAAAACAGTGTTTATCAGAGGTTTTCAAGGGGTAATGGGTTCAAACTGGAACACAAGAGGTTCCACTTAAATTTGAGAAAAAACTACTCAGCGAGGGTGACAGAACACTGGAACAGGCTGCCCAGGGGGTTGTGGAGTCTCCTTCTCTGGAGGCATTCAAAACTCACCCGGACACATTCCTGTGTAACCTCATCTAGGTGTTCCTGCTCCGGCAGGGGGATTGGACTAGATGATCTTTTGAGGTCCCTTCCAATCCCTAACATTCTGTATGATTCTGTGTTTTCTTGCTGGAGCCCTCTGGTTATCTAGGTGGCCCTTAGTTGTTTCTAGTGAAACAGAACAGGCAGCAAAATCAGAAGCCTCAGCAGCAGTTGGGGAGTCAGTTTCCTGCTTTATTTGTATAACAGAAATGTGTGTAGGATGGATGCCAAATATCCAATACATGTATTTGTTGCTGGTGGCAGACTTGTATAATATGAAGCGTTTTAGTAAGGAAACAGTAAATTAAAAGGGTTGGCATTAGGAGAAGTAGTAAAATAAACATTTTTCAGTTGGCTGAGGAAATTGAAATAGGATATTTACAGCTCTAGTCTGGCTATTCTACCAGAAATAAAGTAGGCAGCACTACTACAGATATAGAGCTTGCCGTCATTGTCACTTTTGACAACATAATAGAAGATATTGAAAGCCTCAGTTTATCATAAGTGCCTGCGAGGTCTCGTGTACAATACAAGTTGGAATTTAAAAGATTTACCTGGCAACAAGTAATGCATCTGGCTAGATTAAAAATAATAAAATAATGAAATGAATTTATATGGAAAATCTAAATGATGAAATAGCTTTTAAAAGATAAAAACCTTATTTTAAAATGTCAGTGATAAAAGAGACAAGATATTAAGAGATAAGTTTGAATTAAATCAAGAAAGAAGTGGGTGACAAGGTCACAGACCTTCTGTCTAGACTGAAATCTCTTAAGGTGGGATTTTCAAAATAATTTTGCATTTGTATTACAGTCTTGCCATTGAAATCAGTGGGAGTTACAGATTTTCCTTTAGGGAAACAGTTAGACCTATGCTAAGTGCTTTAGAAAATCCTTCCCTTAAACTTTTCTATTCAAGAAGGAATATAGAAAATGGCAGATATGAAGGAAAATGGAGATAAATTAAAGCTTATCTAACTTCAGCTGTCATGCTAAATATTCTTCAATATATTTCCTCTGCTAACTGGTTGAAAAGTGTAAAAAAAGTCACAGGATGATACATGAAGTGCCACTGGATAATACTACAATAGAAGCCTCCACGAGAAGTGTATTTTGCAAAAATATGTCTTGTTCCATGAAACTGGAAATCACAATTGTAACACACATTTTGAAGATGATGAAACTCAGGTGGGTTTAGGAAGATGAAGGGAATGTGGAGGAAGATGAAGGGACTAATGACAGGCCTGCCTTGAAATATGTATTTTGCCCATCAGCTTGCCTGTTCTGTCTGAAAACGAGAATGTCTTTGTCTTCCCTGAGTTCCAGGAGATCTTGCCATGGACTTCTTGGTGTGAAGATAACACAGGAAAGGTGATCTGTTCAACATTCAGCTTATGTGTTAGGCTTTTCAAGTTGAGTCCTAGGGGAGAGTATACCCTGTTTAGCATCATAAAATCCATTATTAGAGCTACAGAATGTGGAATTACTAGTGGACAATTCAAAGGGACTTACAGCTAAGAGTTATGTATTCCTACAGTCTAGCATGAAAAAACAGCATAGGAATAATCAAAAGATAAAAAGAGATTTTGTGCAAATAATCTTAAAGGGTAGTAACAAAGTATACAACTCTTGTAGGCTTTGGTATGTGAAATTGTTTTCCTAAGAAAAAATTGTAAAAAAAGTAAAATTGAAAAGTAAAATTGAAAATGTTCTTAGAATAAGTGTTCAAAAACCTAATATTTACTAGGATTAGAATGTCGCATATTTTTGGAAGTTATATTTGCATATAAATATGCAGGTTTTCTCTAGGAATTTTTGATCACAGAGTCTTTCTTGTATTCTCCAAATTGGTAGCCCACATGTTAAAAGCTTTACTTCTCCTAGAAAGAAAAGAACTTCATGATTGGAAATGGGAGGTGTTTTAGGGATGGATTTCATCATCACATTCAGTGTCAGGATTTGTGTTTTGTGCATCAAATTATACCATTTCCAAAAGTCCAGCTCGGTCCATGCCTGTCTTGAGTCTTGTCAGAGCTACGGCCACCTTGGAGCTTTCTCCAAAGCCGTCCTCGCCTCGCAGGCAGACACAAAGAGAACGAGTGCTTGTTCCTGGTCATGCCTTCTCTTGATCAAGTGTTTTTTTCACCTGCTTTTAATCCTGCATCAATAATTGCCACTAATATAGATTTGCTGTTATTAATATATCTTTCTAGTGGTATAACTAAGATGCAGTCCAGGAGCTTTCTCATAACGGATATGAAAAGGAACACTGGATCTTGGCTGTATCCCCAGGCAGATTTTCTTCCTAAGGTTTCTTTATAGTTTTCTTGGTTTTACTTTTTATCATATTAATACCAAATATAGAATAAGTAAATAAGCTAATAGATAAAAGAGAGAAGGAGACATCTGGATGAGACAATGGCAGCTGTTCTCCCTGAAGAACAATGGACTAAGTAATTACAGACAGAAACAGCATTTCAGAAAACAAGATGGTCTCTAAACAGACCTTGAAAGTAGAACATGCACATGCCAGTGCTATTTTTATTATCAACATAATTAAGAGAAAAAAAAGGAGGAAAATTCTGGACACAGATCTGCAGAAATTGTTGTTTATGGATGCACTGAAGAAAGAATTAGAAAATGAGGTCCAAGAGCAGCATGGATATATGGGAGTGGATAAAGGTGAAAATCAATCAAGTAACAGGATTAGCAGTGAATAGACTATTGTCGGGAGACCTGGCTTTTCATATCCCCAGCTTTGAACTGAGGACAGCTGCTGATGGTCATTAATTAATGATTAATGACTTCAGCATTAACTATGGGTAAACCGTGTGATGGTAACTCTATGCATAATTAAAGCATGAGTCCCATTTTGCAATTGAATTAGGGAATATCTATAGAAAAATGAATTGAGGCATACTTGACTTTGGGAATATCAATGCAATAAATTAACATAAATATATGGAAGAAATAGCATAATCATAAATAAATTTACAGCATTTGCTTTGTGAAATAGTGCACATATACTGAGACTTTAAGTAACTCCTCCAATTAGAGTTTAAACTAGTTAATATGAAGTCTTAAAGAAATTAACCATCTGTCATTTCCCAAACGATCCTGATGGAATAAGTCTTCCAAACTACCCGTATAATTACTACTAATTTTTGTCTTCTACATGAACTGTACGAGGGAAAAAAGCTTGTAATTAAGATAAAACGTAAGTGGACATTTAAGTGTGCCAGCTATTGATAATTCAAGTAACTCTTATCTGTTGTTACTGCTGTGACTGTTGTCATCGTGATGTCAGATTGCCAGCTGGTCACTGAGGCTCTCTAGATGTATACCAAATCAATGGGAAGGAGACAGGAGGTCAAAAGTAATTTGAGTTTAAGAGTTCAGAGGCATTGAAAGGAGAAAATACCTAATATGTTACCTTTATTTAAAATATTTTAATTTAATCCACAAGTTCGTCACTCAGAAATGAGCATCGGTTGCATGATGTTACAAGAGTACAATTGGAGGGGTGTATTTTATTTACATATTTGGGAACTTTTATGCATTTCCGTGCCTTAAGTGTGATCTCAGCTCCTGTTCTCTGATGTTGGTAATGGATGGTTCAGGAAAACTGCCAGCGTAATATTCTTTACACATAAGTAAGTGATCCAACTTAATCATCATCCGTTTTTACTCCTGGTTTGGAGAATGTGGATGTGCAAGGCAAATACTGGGAAGGCTTGCATCACTCAAGTAGGTAATGCTCTACAGATTTTTTGTTTATTTTTAACTGTGAAACACATGGCAGGAAGGATGGGAACTGATCTTGCATAGTACAAGGAAAATAAAAGGATGTGGACATAGGTGACACAACTTATAGACAGTATGCTAAATTTTACGAAGCTCTGCAAGAATCTTTGCATAGGTGATAAGACAGATCACCCACCTGTCATTGCATTGTCATACATCATTGAATCTCGTGAGTCCTGATCTCTTTATGCTGGCAGTCTCTAGGATGTAGCAGGTGAAGTACTAGGATGCAGTACTTTACCCTGAATGCCCTGAAGTAACAACATTTTTGTCAAGCAAGCTATATATTCTTAACTAAATATTCTAGGGTAGTGTTTAAAAATTATCCAAAATAAATGAAAGTACGTCACCTTTACTGTATGTGTATGTATGTACATATGTGTATATGTATTTCTGTGATGTGTATTTGTGTGTCTGTATATGCTCTATTTGCTGCACCTTCAAATGCTTGTAAGTGAATTAATTTCATCTTCACATAATTTTTTAAATCTCTAAGTCATAAGGACTATTTCATGGAACATTAATACGCACTTACTGTTGCTATTGTTATTACTGTGGAGCAACAGCAAAGTTTAGAGTTGACATTTTTTTTCTATCTAAAGGACCTCATTCCAGAGATAGTTTAGTCAATATAAATACTGCATTTAAAACTTTGGTTCATTCTCACTCAGATCAGAGATGTTGTGAATTTTAACACTGTTGAGCACAGAGTCCTGAACAGTGCAAAATGTAATTTTAATATATTAGATAATAAAGCTTTAGAAGTAATCATTGAAACCAGTGCTTTTGGTCTTTATAGAATATGTTTATGCAAATACAGATGTATTAATCATTAAAATCCCTTTGCAAAAGTAATTTTTATTTCCTTGCCTCTGTAATGCATTTGTACCTGACCTGTCCCCATCATCGTGATGGTATGTAGTGAAATAAGTACAGGACTTTTGTTAAAAGTGTCACATGATTTCTAAAGATGCTTGAAATGAATGACCTCAGTGTTGCTTCTTGGTGCATCAGAAATATATTTGGGCAGTATTGAAATTTCTAAATAATGCAAATAATGTTTCCATACTGGTTTTTGAACTGAAAAACCGTATTAATGTTTCTATTTAAATGATTATTTTATAAATAGCCTTTTTTTGTTCTTTGTAATCCATGGTCCTGTCTGCTTCTACAGTTCCTGATTTGATATTTAAGATTGCTGAACTCAGTATTTGCAGCATCCTCCTTATTTAAGGTGTCTTTCTAAGTGTTTGATTTAGAAAAAGAAACCAAAGTGATAAGCATGGATTAATGAAGAATTATCAACAGACCACCACCCTTTTTATTACAAATAAGTATTGCTGTCTTTAATAAAGCTGGACAGTCTGCCTTGTTATTAACAGAGAATTCTGGGAGACGATGTCTCTGATGGTCTCTTCAAATTGGTGTGGATAGTGCGCAGTGTCTTGGAAGAGTGAATGTAGTAAGATGCTTTACATACAGGATTTTTGCTGGTGTAGTTTGAGCATTTGTAATCAGTCCATAAAAGAGCAGGTCCTGCAGTGTAGGCTGACTGTTCTTTAGGTGCCACTGTAAGAAGGAATATGAAGAAGTACTATGTTTAAATGGTTTTAATGGTATTATTGAACCTAAGCTCAGATGCTACAGGGCAACAATCTAGGTGGAATGTAGAACATCCTGATAAGTTTTTGCTGATTTTTCCCATTCCTATAATTTTAGAATCTCTGCTTCTTTAATTGAATCACAAAAATTCATTTTACTCTGAGACATTTTCCTCCTAAAAATGACATGTAAACTTCAATCCAAGAATCATTTATCAGACCCATGAATTTTTCATGAGTTGCTAATATTTGATTTAAGTAAAAATAGACATGAAGTTTGAGCAGATAACCACAGAAGTAGAAGTACTGGCTGTTTTGATTGGGTTATGCGCTGGACCATCCTCCTGAAATATTAGCAAGCATCCTCCATGAATTTTCTTACGCTTCCTCGTTGAGAATGATACTGAATTTGTCTAATTCAGTGATTTACACTGAGTTTGCTGGTGTGATGTGTTGCTGTATAGAATCATAGAATCATTTAGGTTGGAAAAGACCTTTAAGATCATCAAGTCCAACCATAAACCTAACACTGCCAAGTCCACCACTAAACCATGTCCCAAAGCGCCACATATGAACATCTTTTAAAAACATCCAGGGATGGTTACTCAACCACTTCCCTGGGCAGCCTGTTCCAATGCCTGACAACCCTTTCAGTGGAGAAATTTTTACTAATGTCCAATCCGAACCTTCTCTGTTGCAACTTGAGGCCATTTCCTCTCCTCCTACCACTTGCTATTTTGGTTCTCCCAAATAGAGAGACCAACACCCTCCATGCTACAACCTCCTTTCAGGTAGTTGAAGGCAGCAAGAAGGTCTCCCCTCAGCCTCCTTTTCTTCAGGCTAAACAGCCCCAGTTCCCTCAGCCGCTCCTTCTCAGACTTGTGCTCCGGACCCTTCACCAGTTTTGTTGCTCTCCTTTGGACACACTCCAGCACCTCAATGCCTGTCTTATAGTGAGGGACCCAAGTGGTAGTATAGACGCTTCTTCCTGAGATACCAAGATAATGGCTTTGCAAGGTATTTTGGCCTGCTGGGTGCATAATGTTTCTCACATTTCCATAATTATTTTCCTGTTGTATGTTATGTACAACCTTTACAAATGAGAAAATAATATACATTTAATATTTAAATAGCATATATAATATTTAAATAATAATATTAACACAGACTAAGAAAGCTGGAATATTATTACAGTGCAGATAACAATTTTTACCTAATTTGTATGGTCATGACTTTTGTTTTTCTTTATTTTATGATTCAGCATAAATTCTCTTTCAGCCAGCATGAGAGATTTCAATATGTTAGGAGGTTGGAGTCAAAACTGTAATTGGATTTTAGAGGGGCTGGGTCATTTGGTGAACAATAACAATTTTAGTTATTCATGCTGAGAGCAAAGTAATTAAATCTCATGCTTCAGGGCAGAGGCCTGCAGCCCTTGCTCTGCTGCATCCAGCGAGGGACTCAGCTCAGTGAGTGCTGATGCCTCGGTACTGAGGGTGGATGAGAGTGTTGTTGGTGATGTAAGAGACATATAAGTCCTTGTTTCAAGAGGGGTGTTATATTAGTGTTATTAAAAACCCAAACAAATAAACACTCCTCAACAACAACCAACCCACCAAAAAATGAAATGTATCTCAACCTATGTTGTGTTTCAGATTAATAAATTACATTGTGGTGAATTTTTTTGGCCTTTAAAACTACAGGTACTTGCCACTGCTAGAGGACAATTGACATCCACTGATGGGTTAGAGATGTGCCATTCTACCAGCTATATACTCCTACGGTTTATGGCCAATATTGAAATAGCTTGTTGAACATTTCCATAGTGATTTGCAAATGTTAAGAAATTAATTTTCCTGACAACTCTGTGCGGAATGTGCAGACTTCAGCTCCTTATTTATAAAAGGGAAGATTCAGAGCAGTGTGACATAACCAAAACTGGGGAAGAAAGAGCATCCAATTCCAGATTTAAGGTTTGTGTCAGCCAGAACTGGCATAAGCCGCACTAATGAAATTTGCTAAAACTTGGGCAGAATTATGGCTATGAAAACCTCACATGTAGGTTAGTCCGTGTGTTCTGACTGAAATTAGGTGCTTTTGTTTTCCCCAAACAGTCAGTTTTCCTGAAATTAAAATTTCAGTGGTCTGAAATTATTTATGGATAGGTGAATATTCTTGATTTAAGGAAAATATATGGAATATTTCCAGAAGGTGGAAACATGTCATTTTCATGCCTACAGGCAAAGATACTGCATTTTGAAAATACTAGAGCATTTCATTTGGCATTTTGAAATGACACTTCAGAGCATTTTCCAATTCCTTGAAAATCACAAACTAAAATATTGAAATGTTCAGTAACCTGAACACTTATACTATAATTTTTTGTTTCAGATTAAACAGTGCATTGCAAATCAAGACAAAATCACATTGTCAAGATTTCTTATTTATTCCCAGAAGGTGTATTTCCTAGTATGTCTAAGTCTAGTCACCAGACTGAGGAGTCTCATGCATTGCATTCTGGTGCTAGGAGACATTGTGCTGAAAGTCCCTTGAACAGCAGGCAGACCTTTGTTTTTGAGTTACTTCATCTAAATAAAGTGCTGCATATGCACTGAAGGAAAGGAAAACGCGGGCTGTGTTTTGAAGTCCTGCCTTCTGCTAACCGTATCTTTTGCAGTTTGGAACATGTGACTCGCACCATTAGTCAGTTTTCGGAAGGAAATCCTACGAATCCCACATAAGATAAACCTGCATGAATACATTATACAGTAGAACTAGCATATGGATTTTCAGTATGTTGGCCAGCTCCTTGACAAATGTTTATGAGGGCACTGTAGCCCACATGGAAAGTATCATGATGGTGGCTCCCTTTTAATGAAACTGGAGTTATGCTGCAGCACAGTTATCACACACCAGTATGTGCTGAAATTACATATGCTGGCTGTCCCATGGTTACGTGTTCACGTAGCCCTATTGTCGGTAGCTACTACTGTTTTTATTTCTTTTTAACATGGAAACCTATCAAAGGCTTTTATTCTGTTGTGTTTTAAAAATTCAGGACCACTCCATTCTTGTTTCACTTTTCAGAGCATGATGAATGTATAACAAACCAGCACAACTGTGATGAAAACGCGCTGTGTTTCAACACCGTGGGTGGGCACAACTGTGTCTGCAAGCCAGGTTACACAGGGAATGGTACCATCTGTAAAGGTAAGCTGCTGGGAACCCCGGGGGTATGTCAGTCTTTGAACTGGATGAGATGCTTTGTCATAGTTGATGCAAATCTGTTCATGTACCTTGAAGAAGACAGACAAAATGCTAGGCTGGGCGCTCCGGTCTCGCACCTATAAGAAGATTGTAATAGACAGATTTACATGCAGAATTCACAGTAGTTTGAGGATGATGTGTACATAAGTTAGTATGAACTATAATTTGAAGTAATTATGTTTCATTTCTGTCTCATGTTAACATTTCTGCCTCGCGTCACTATTCAAGAAAGCTGACAGTTATCAACAAAGTTACAGCTGTGAAAACATAGTCAGATCTACATTGTCCACGATCAATCACTCGCTATTTTACTTGGATAAACTGAACGTTTGGTATGCTGTGTCTTTTTATTGTAAATGAGGAAAGCAGTAGATGTGCATGCACAAAACCTTTGCTACACACAAGGTGGTGCATTGTTTTCTAACAGTCTCATTCACTGGTAAACATTAGAAGTTACGTTACTGGTCTTAGATATGTTCCCAGAGATACAGCGTTGCTTTTATTTCTGTTGCATCTCATGTCAGAGGAGATGATACTTGATACTCCAACCCAAATCCTTGAAGTCCTCAGGCTCCAAGCATAGGATTTAGAGAATACTTGAAAATAAAAGTAATATGTAGCTGTAGGGCAACTGGCTCAGACGCAAGAAGTGGTCTCGCTGCAGCAATAGTATACCCAGTGTTCCTAGAAATTGCACCACAGTCCTCTTGATCTGTTAGCAACACAGAATTTCTTTAATTTCTAAGCCTGTTTAAGAATTTAGCAGTAGTTATTCCTTCAGCTGGGTCACTGTATGATTTTTCAAAGTATTCCTAACATAAACAAGCTCTTTGTAAAGCACAACAACCTAGTCCACTTCCAGTCAAACAGATGGTTAGAGATGGTTAGATGGTTAGATGTCAGCAAATATGCCCTTTTATGCCATGTCCCCTCCTCTGGGGAATGGGAAAAAAAGTCTTAGCCTGAGGAGGATCAAACCCAGAGCTGCTCCTCTCAGAAGAGAACTCACTACTGTGCTGTGCTTGGGAGTATTCCCCAGTCCTTCTGCTGGAGGTGTGTCAGCTTGCAAAAAGGTAATTGATTTCTTTTGGTCAAAGAGGTGGTGCATAACCCCAGAGCACATCGTTCAGCTCTTCTGTTGCCTGGCTAAGAGCTCTGACTGCAGATCTGACATTTCAGGGGGCACCTGGATCCATCATCAAAGAAAAGTGCATCCTTCCCTTCCTCCCTTTTCAGTACTGAAAAGACAGTATACAGGAGTAGGTTCTGAGCCTGTGTATCCCAATTTGAGAAAAGTACTTCTCTACAGCCCTGGCTTGGATGCCAGTGTCCTTCAGAGAGACCTGGATGTGCCTCTTGTCACCCTGGTTTTGGCAGCTTTTCACGCACTGTGCTGCCAGCTGTGCACTATGTCAGCCTGCCCGGGAAGCTGAGATGTCTCACTCAGTGCTGGAGCTCTCACGCCACAGCGCTGGTGCCTGGAACCTGAGAGCTGGAAAGCTCAAGTCAATGACACTCGTATTCTCTCTCAGATGAGCCTTAAGACTGCACCAGTGGTGCTGTTACACAGAGCAGCTACAAACCAAAGCCTGGCATCTCTGGTGGCTGGTTGCAAGTGCAGGGTGAGACCAGTGCCCTGGAGCAGCTTTTACATCAGTGATAACATCCATCTGCTGAGCTTCACCTATAGTTTGGTTTTCTTTTTTTTCTTTTTTTTTTTTTTTTGTGACCAGAGCATTGCTCCTTCCATATTGTGTATAAAATCAGAGCAACTAACAACTGCTGTGTTTACTGTCAGGGCTGGTCACATTTCTTTGTCTGCAGAAGGGACTCCAATGCACACACATCCTCATGGCTGTATCTGGAGCATGCTGCACCTAAATATGTGAGCATGGCTTCTCAGATTGCAGCGTGCCAAAGAGCCAACCCAAGGATGGGCTTCAAACTGTAAATGGTAGAAGTTTTAAAGTTCTTCAGAAACTCCTAAGACAAAATTACTGTTTTTATTGTTTTGATCTAATTGCTTAATCAAGGAATAAGGTAGCCAGATAATTTAGGGTTCAATTGTGTCTGTTATGCCCAGGCCTTTATCTGGGGAGCGGAGAAGACCAGTGCTGCCCTAGGAAGAGTCTGTTCCTGGGGAAGATGCTGCCTTTCACTGCTTCTCAGTGCGTGAAAAGGAACATATATATGAGCTCTTGTCTTCAGATGATTTACTCTAATCTCCTTCTGTAGCTTGTCAGCCCATCTGGCTGATGAGGCAGGGGGGCCATAAACCATCTCTTCATGACCTCTGTCCTTCGGAGAAGGCAGCATCTGTGCTCCATGCCTCAGGGACCGTGTTTCATGCCAGCCTGCCAGTGGCCTGTGGCCACCTGCATGGTTGTTGACTGTAGTTCTGTTACCCATATATTGTGATTTTGCATTTTGCAGCCTTTTGCAAAGACGGATGTAGGAATGGAGGAGCCTGTATTGCTTCCAATGTGTGTGCCTGCCCACAAGGCTTCACTGGACCCAGCTGTGAAACTGGTAAGATTATAATTGAATTTAGGATGAAAGTAATCCAAGGAGGATGTTTGAGGTAATCCAAGAAAAAAGGATTATTTAAGTGTGTCCAGTAAGAGGAAGATGCTACTAAAACGTTACTCTCTTTTCTTGTATGCCTCCCAAGGGAATATATTGCTGCAGTTCTAATTAGAAGCACATGGACTGCAAAAATGAGAACATGAATTAAGACATCTTAGGTTTTGATGTTTCATAATTAATAAGATTATTATAGACTTGCTTTTCACCTCAAATGGCCTTTGGTATCTCCTATAAATGGTAGATAATCTGACATCTAGAAATAAATTTCAGTAATTGATTACTTCTGTGCTGTAAATGTGTGACTGGTTCAGTAGCCCACCTTCCTTTACAACCTTATTTGAAGACTTCTTATTAACTCAGTGTTCTGACTCTGTGTTAAGGCAAGTTTCAGTGTTCCTACTGCTTTTACCTCATTTTGCAGGCATTCCTTTCTCTTCCTGCTGCCCCTGAGGATGGCAGTATCACAAAGCCTTGTTTTAGAACTTTATTTTCTAAGTCTTGCATCTAGGCTAATTATATTGCCCAGCAAAGTATGTAGAATGTTAATATGTAGCATCTCAAGTGCCTGTAAATTATTTCTCAAAGTTCAAATGAATACTTTCAGTGCTTTTATTTATTGCTGCAGAATATTTAAATGCGTTCTAACGATACATGCCTCCAGGAGGTACAGGGAGAAAGCTCACTTAGATTAATTGGCTTCAGTATGCCTAATAAAAGGGCAGTCTGCCACCTATGATTGACTATTGTTGCTGTTCTATATTGCCTTCAATAAATCTTCCAAACAGAGGAAAGGAGGTCATTTGAGCAACTATTGCTTTCATCTGAGTTGTAAACATGTCCAGTTTAATGAAAAACACAGACTGATCTGAATTCTGCATTATCTGGTCCATTTGAGAGGTGAGATATGTGATTGTTTTCATTCTTCTGTATTTGAGCAGATATGACCACAGTGCACAAGAGGGATGCTGTGTGAAAAGCAGTATCCTGATTGTTCATCTATTTCTAGAAAAATGTCAAAAGAGTAAATTTTCAAATATTCCTCACTGTTTCACAGACTGCAAATAATGTGGTACAGGATACCAAGGTCTCTTCAATGTAACAATGTTGTGTTTTTGCTTGGAACAAATTGTGTGCCAAGATAATGCTCAAGTATTAAAACAGTGACTTTGTTTTAGTAATATTTGTCTTACGTGCTCCTTGCCAGCATTCTGCTATTATTGACTTAATAAAACATGTACAATTTCAAGGCTCTCATTTATCTTTTCCAGCTTTATACTCCTATCAGAAGTGTGTAGACTAGAAGCATATTTGCTTTAGTCTCTCCTTGTATAGTCAATAGTAAAAGCCCCTGTCAAAGAAAGATCTTACTGGCTTTTCTGAATTGCCCCCGGTCTCTGCTCTCTTCTTTAGAGGAGAACCCGGGGACACTCTGTTCCCAATTCAGAAAGTTCAGGCAGCTTAATCTAACCTAAATGCATTCAGCCCCAAACACCCTTCAAAAGCAGCCGGACTGCTGGCCTGACTGCCTGTCCTTCCTGCCCTTTGGGAAACGTATAGGAGGCCAGACAGGGACTTGGACCAGATCTGAATGCCTTTCTGAATATCTGATATTTAACATAGGTTATTATGGCAGTTTTCGCCTGGTATCTCAGAACTAGTGATGCTCTTGTTGTGATTCGGAGCTAGTTTGCCAGCCTCAAACCAGTTTCATAGGTCAGCCTTGCAAGGAGAAGCCCCTCTGTCCTGGTGGACCTCCAATGAACATAATATTTTTTCTTCCTGTTGAAATAAGTAGTGCTAGAGATCAGCCACAGGGTACAGGCTTGGTCACATCATTTGGATATTAATGTGCAAATGTAGCATTAAAATCTACTTGCATGTGGCTTTGAAACATATACTCTGAAATACCATCAGGGTGGCAAATGGAAGAGCTATCCTGTTGATAAGAGCAAAAGCTTTTTTGTTCTGAGACTGTGTTGTCAGAAATGTGATGCCTTATACAGCCATAAAAGAAAACCCGATCTTCAGAAAGTACGTGTTTACTCCCAGGGAATATGACAGAGTTTCCTGAAGCTGCTTCTTGTTAGGCTTGAAGTGATTCAAGACATTCGTGCTACAAATAATTTATGCTGGAAGCTTCCCTTTTTGAACAGTCACTTCATCTACAAAGGTGATGTAATCTTTTCTGGGCAGACATCTTTAGTTGTGATCGTATACTAGGAGGGAGGGGGATTGATGTAAAGATGCCCAATCTATTTCTAAATCACGTTACTTATTTCTGTTTATGCTACATCTATTAAAATACTGCTTGTTGAAGAATCTTGGCATTTTTCACTTAAAACATACAGTTACATAGAATTTGTCAGCAGCTGCTAAACCTGTGAATTAATTAACAGAACATTGAATCCACAACCCAGCAATAACCTAGAAAATAAAATCACCAATTCTTACTGTTTCCTTCTGCAAAAGATGATTTAAAAGCTCTGTTTAAATAATTTATCAGATATATAGAAAAGGTGAGGTTGGAAGGGAACTCTGGAGATCATCTTGCCTAATCCCCCTGCTCAGAGCAAGGTCAAATAGAGCTGGATTCTCAGGACTGCACCCAGTTGGATTTGGAATGTTTTCTGGGTTGGAGACTCCATAAGCTCTCTGGGCAACCAATTTCAGTGTTCAATCACCCTTACTGTAAAAAAATATAAAAATAAATCTTTTCATTATGTTCAAATGCAATTCCTCCCCCTGCCCCCACCTAGTCCCCTTTCTAGGCATGACTGAGAAGTGTCTGGCTTCCCCCAACACTGTCAGGTATTTTTACACATTGATAAAATCCCCCTCATCCTTGTCATTTCCAGGCTGAACAACTTAGCTCTCTGAGCCTCTCCTCATATGACAGATGCTCTGGTCCCTTCATCATCTTCACAGCACTGTGCCGGATTTGCTCCATCTCTCTGTTATACTGGGGAGCCCAGCACTGGGTCCAGCACCCCAGATATGTTCTCGACAGCATGAAATAGAGGGGATCACCTCGACCTGCTGGCAGTGCTCTTCGTAACGCAGCCCAGGAGGCTGTTGGCTTTCAATGCTGCAAGGCCATATTGCTGGCTCATGTTCAACTTGATGTCCACCAAGACGTCCAGATCCTTTTCTGCAAAGCTGCTTTTCCAATCTGGTCCCCAACCTGTACTCGTGCCCAGGGTTGTTCCTTAATAGCAGTAGGACTTGGCATTTCCCTCTGAACTTGTTATATCCTTATTTGCCCCTCCAGCCTGTTGAGGTCCATCAGAATGGCTGCACAGCTACCTGGTGTAGCAACCCCTCCTCCAAATTTTGTAGCATCTGCAAATGCGCTGAGATTGTGCTCTACCTTATTGTCCACTGTTTGTTTTCCCGGGGGTACACTGCTAAGTGACTGGCCCCCAACTGGACGTTGTATGGCTGATCACAGCCCTCCAAGCCCGGCCATTCAGCAAGGTTGTAATTCACTTCACTGTTCATCTGTTTAGCCTGCACGTTTTAGTTTATCTGACAATAGGAGCATCAAAAGCCTTATTGAAGTCAAGATAGACAACACCTGCTACTCTCCTCCCATTCACCAACCTAGTCATCTTGTTTTAGAAGGCTATCAGGTTGGTCAGGCATGGCTTCCTTTTTATAAATCGGTGTTCAATATTCTTAACCACATTCTTGTCCTTAATGTGTTTGGAAATGCTATCCAGGAGGATACCATCAGCTTCCCAGGGATGGAGGTGAAGCTGACTGATTTGTAGTTTCCTGAATCCTTGCTCTTCTCAAAGATAGGAGAGGCATTTGCTTTCTTGCAGTTCTCAGGAGCTTCTCTCAGTCACTATGACCTTTCAAAGATAATTGAAATTGGCCTCTCAATGACATCAGCCAGCTCCCTCAGCACTGCTGGGTGCATCCAATCAGGTTTGATCGACCCGTGTTTTTTCCAATTTATTTACATATTGATCCTCCTCCATCAAGGGTAAATTTTCTTGCTCCAGACTTTCCCACTGGTCTTAGCAACCTGGGACTCCTGAAGGCAAACCTTACCAGTAAAGACCAAGGTGAAGAAGGCATTGAGTACCTCACCATTTTCCATGTGTTTTCTAAAACCTATCCCTACACACTCAATTGGTGTCTCTGTATTTGTTCCAAAGCCTGAGAGGGATGATGCTGTCCATGCTTAGGTCCTGCTTATGGAGCCAGGCTCATGTTGTAGAACAGGACATTGACTAAGAACAAGAATAAACTAGAGCTGAAATAGCTGGGATTGTTGGTGTCCAGAGCATCCCCCTAAATTTTTGGTGAGGCTGTCTACTGTGTGGCAAAGACCTGGCCTTTTTCCTTGGTGCCCATGTTGGCCGGGGAGACGTACTCTTCCACGTGATGGGACAAGCAGTTCCTCCAAGCCTTCCAACAGAGTGGAGAGGAGCTGAGGCAGCGACTGACAGGTACCTCTGAGCAGGAAGCAAACAGCCTGCTCCTGATGGGAGAGGTCAGAAGTCTTCTGATAAAATAATCCTGAGATACAAACATGGTTTCAGAGCAAATCCATTCACCCAGAACTCAAAGCATCTTTCACTTCTGGTGGGTTTGCACCAGAAGCTTGCTTGTGTTTGTCCACACAACTATAACTCTTTTCACCTCTCAGCTGCCATGGAAGGGCTATGTCAGGTTCCTAAACTCAACTGAAGCTTTTGCAAAGAGAAGTGAAGCCCCGTGTAATTAAGCGTGGTAATTAATTTCACAATTTTTTTTTGCTTCCAATTGAGTGCTTTTGGGGAGTCAGTAGGAACCATGTCTCTCTCAGAAACATAAGAAGGAGAATCAGCTACTACTGCTAGTCAGGCATTTCTATGAGAGGAGGAGTTTACTGTGGAGTGCCTTGCAGTTAACAGAGCTATTGCAACGGCTTAGAATGATCTGGTGTAAGCCTTTTAGATGTCTCGTGGCCTATGCCCTGTGGAAATGGATTGGTAGAATGAGGAAGCAGATGTAAGAATCATGTACACGTATATCAACCTCCAGCAGCATTTATTTTTAATTGGTAATAGGACATAACAATGAGATGTGGGAAAATTCCAATTTCTTTTTCCAAAGGATGTGCAATGGGGCATTGTTAATGTTGGGAATGCATTTGTTGGCTTAGGGAGATGGGGTTTATGTATTAAAAAATTTAGAGCAATCTTCTGCAGTGTAGCGAGCTGAGACTACCAAAGGAATCTAAAAGTATTTGTGCCTGTTAAACGTTTTGAAAATACCTGACTTAACACTGTCTTGTTTGATTGCAAAACCATGAATTCTTCAATGGGCATTTAAAAATGCTATCTTAAATTGTATTCGAAAAGCATTTTATTTTAGAATTCAGCAGAAGATGACTTTGTTAGATCTGTTTGATGTTACTGTAACTCCCCTTCAATTTGATGAGAGCTTTAAGAGTGGATTTGTCCTCCTACTATATATGCATATCTACACTAGCATATATACAAGACTACTGCATTATTGCTGCTTGTCAGCTTCTTTTTGAGTTCCTACACTCGTTTTGTGCTTTGAGTATTCCCCTAGTCTGCTTTTAATTATGCACGAGGTCAAATAGCAGAATTTCACTACTAGTTGTGTTTTGATGTAGGTTTTGTTAACAGGTTGGCTGGAAGTATATGGCTTTTTTTGTGAATGATTGACTGTAACTTGCATTTCCAGATAATTAACTTTACCTTGGATATCATGGGAATCATGTCCACCTGTTATTAAACAATCCATAGCAAACTGCTGAAAATAAACTAGCACACAAAGCTGTTACCTTTGAAAGGAACTCTTGAGGAAAAGTTTAACTTTAAGATTCTACATTCGTTCAGCCCTACATTATTACTAACAATTAGCTTAATTAAATATGTAACTGAATTTATGAAAAAAATGATTAATATTATGTGTGTGTGATCATCCTCTCTTATCTGATCTCTTATCAGAAATAGCCATATCCAAGGAAAATATGTTATTTGGCTCTTCTCTGTCTTTTTTTTCCCTTTTCTTCCACATATGGAAAGCTAAACAAAAATACCATAAGTGTTGGAAGTACTTCATGGTGAAGGAAAAAAAAATCGATATTGCTAAAAAAAGTTTTGCAACTTTGCACTTAACATGTGTAGTTCAAAATACTGAAATACAACTCAGACAAGTGATTTGGGTAAATGATTATTATAGATCAGATCTCTTTAGAGTTTCGTGCCACCTTCCATAGAAGCTAAATAATTAACATGCATGACTGTTGCCCTTTTCAGCAAATCCAAATTAATTTGTTCATGTGCACTGACCATAATAATAGCAGGCTTCAGATTATTGAAGACTGTTATTATTCCTGTTCCAAAGGAAGCTTCTGAAAATCTTTTATTTCTGATACCCCAGTTATTAGGAAAATAAATTTACTGGTATTGGAATAGAAGGCTTTGTCAAAGTAACCAGAAAGCTTGTTAACTTTGCTGATTTTGCAAAAATGAAGTGTTTTAGTACTCCTAGCATGACAAGAGAATGGCTTCCATTTAAGCCCTTGATCCGTTCTGTTCAGCTAAAACAACCACAATCAGCTTTTGGCCAGGTAGGTTCTGGAGCTAAAGCTGTGACACAAATGGCATTTAAAGTCCATAGAGCATTGAACCAATTCTGAAAGAACTGGAATTACTTTTGGCAGAACTCTTAAAAAATCTTGGCCCCAGTCTAATGAAAACTCTCTGTAAGCTATGAAAGTATTACAGTCAGAACTTTCCCAACAACTCAGGAATCTGTCATTTGCTCAACTTGATTTTACAGTGAAAATTTCAATTACTGATAGTTGGATTTGGGTTTACAACAATAATATTAAAAGCCTGAAATTCGTGGTACAAGTATGCAAGGTTCTGCACAAACCTAGAGTAATAGGAGTGCCCTCCAACAGTTAATAGTCTAACCAGGGGAAGATGGTTGCATGCTGGGATAAATGACTATACCATGCAGACTCCTTGAGCAGAAAGCATATCAGGGTTAGTCATTTTATTCTCTGAAATCCTTAAAGGATTGCTGGGCTTTTGAATGAAGGAGGAAGCAAAAGAAGGGAGCAAGCGGAAAGTGGTGATGTGAACATGAAGGCAGCACAGGCATGGACTGTCCAGGACCATAGCTGTAGGAAGAAGTGGTGCCTCCCATAGTTCATTAGTTTTTGTAGCCCACCTGGCTTGCTTTGATTCTGGTGTCCTGAGAAGTCAGGTTTCCATTTTTTGGGGAGTCTCCTAAGTTTGAGACTTAGAAATTAGAGGATACTTTTGGTAGGAAATATTTCATTTACATTAAAGTACTGACTTCAGTTCACAGAAATAGAAAATATTGAGTTAATCTATAGAGCCTGGATAAAATTTTGAGAAACTAAGAGTACGTAAGCATGATATGCAGTCTAAAACATTTTAGTAGATCCAAGTGTGCAGTGAATGGAGAATTTATCATATTCTGAAAGTCAGGCCTTTTGGAGTCACTCAAGTCTGGTATTTCAACTTTAGTAATTTCCAGATTTCATAGACTATTAAAATCTTTTTCCCTTGGTGCAAGCAAAAAAAAAAATCACCCAAGACAAAACCCAAAGAAGCCAAATAGTGGCTTGCAAGCAGTTGAGGTGGGGCCTACATGCGGGGCTGTGTGCTGCTGCAACCCTGCAGCTGTGCCATGGCTGTGGTGGCAGGTCCCTGGGTGACCCCTGGCCCCAGGTCTGGGAGTAGGTGAGTGAGGAGAGATGCTGGAGCTGACATGCTCAGCTTGTCACTGGACTTAGCTACATGCACACCCCAACCCAAAGGTGTCACTGCCATTCGTCCTCCTCGAGTCCTGCCAAGTGCTCCCTATTTCCTTGGCAAGTCTCCTGGCTTCCTGCCCTGTGGAAATTTTGGTATGTGGCATGTTGGATTGTTAAGTTGGGCCTTTCCAGCCATAGCTCAAATGTAGATGTAGACACAGTGTTCTCAGTTAAACTGGTTTAATTCAAACTTTTAACAGTAAAAATCTGTCTGTACTTTCTATTCTCAGGAGCTGAATCTCTGAAATGCAAACGCTTCTGACTTACTACATACACCTGCATTCAATTAATACTTTCTGTGGTTTCCATTTCAGCAGAAAGAGACAGGACCCAGCTGCTAAAAATAATATAATGATTTTGCTGAGGATGCTGAAACATCTTGCTTTATAACTTGCATCTTTGCTATGTAGTCACTACCCAGCTTGCACATGCTGGGTAAGGAGTGGTCTCCAATATGGCCTTGGCCTTCTCCAAAATGGCTATTTTGAATATCAATTACTGATTTCAAAGGCAAGAACAGTGTTGTTTGTGCTAGCCTTGGTTTATTAAGGTAATGCATATAACTAGCGTGTTTAATGACACCACATCTTACTCTGCATTATTCCATTTTAAATGCTGTATTACTGTAGGAAAAACAGACAGTAGCATCAAGGACAAAATTGTGGGAAGCATCTTATAATATCAACTTCTTTGTCTTCTTTAAACATAACAACTAATTATTATGAACACTAGTACGTCACTATGATAGTTTTTCAATAAATTTTTACAGAACTTTAATAATAAATTCTGAAATGCATACTTCGTGTTTTGTCATCCTATCACTGAACTACAATTACACAATGTAAAACAAGCATCTTCACATAAAAGTTTTTTGGTGACTTGAGGAGAAGACAGCAGGAAGTTACTATATGAGTTATTTCTTTACAAAGCCATTCCAACATATCAGTCATCTGATCGACAACATTTCTGAGTCCCTTCAGGACTTGGAAACTGTTTGTTTTGTTTGGGTTTTGGTTTTTTTTTTTGGCCTGCCTCAATTTCAGACATATAGTTTTTGAGAACAGCAATTTTAGGAATTTGGACCTCTGTGCTATTTACAGGCTTCTACGTTGTTTTGTTTGGTTACTATAAATTTCTGATGTACTGCTTAGGACACATATATATATTGTATCTACTTCTGACTGATGATTAATAGGGAGAAATATCCTCAGTAATACAGGGTGATGGTTCCAGACAGACAGGCCTAATTTGTATTGTCAAATCTGAAATTCCTAGAAAGTCTTTGAATAATCTTGTTTGGCTGCTCTAGAGCAGACAGTGCAAAGTAACTTTTTGTTCCTATATTTTTCTTGCTCCACTCCTGTGATATGCTTTATATAAAATCATGAGGTTAGGAACTGTGGGAAAATAACAGAAGATTGGCAAGGAGGATTGTAAATGCACTGAAGTGACTTGCAGCTGGGCTGTAGAAAAACACATATTTGGTACTAGTTGTTTAGCCTTGTGTGTTGGACAAGTAGAACATCCGTGTTTAGAAAACATAAGCCTATGATAGACTTAGAGGCACCTTATTGAACATGCTTGAGGTTCCTGCCCTGCTGTAGGAAAGATCAAAGCCTGATGGTAAACTGCCGCTGCGTGAATCCTTGAAATACAGGCAAAACCAGCAGATTTGGTGATTCTCTAGTATGGATCAAGCTCTGCGGTGCCTGTGTCCCCGCTTGTGTGCCTCTGCTCAGGTGATGCTCTGGGAATCCCCTGGTTGGTGAAGTAATGAAAATAAATTTACTCTGCATTTCATCCATGCTTGTGTGGTTGTTCCTGCAACCTGCCTGTGCCCTCACACAGGAGCCATCATCTTCATCTTCTAGGCAAACCTGATAAAATAACTGTTTTCCTAACTGATCTCCTTCTCATGGTTTCATCTCACCAAACCGAGGCCTTCTATTCAGCTGATATAAATTTATACAGTCCTCTTGGCATACAGGTCTATGGGTTTTTAATGAGCTGCCTTTGCATATGATCCAGGTTCTTTTGTTTCCTTCTATTAAGGAACAATAACAACAAATTGTAATAAGTCATTCTAAAATGTGCATTTATACTACTGTAAAAATAACTCTTTACCATTCATAGCCAAGACCATTTTGATATCTCTGACCAGCTCTAAGAAAAACAAGGATCACAAAGCATGCTGTTGTAGTGCTCTCCTTTTAATATATTTCTGAAGTCAGGCCTTGGGTGAGCAGGAATCCTATTAAGTTGGAGTCTAGCTGAAGGAAATATAACATGCAATGCTTTCATGGCTTTATCCATAGATCATCTGCCTCCCCTACAACTAATTAGTGTTCTAGGTGAATAGCTGCCCAGTCCAACATGCGTAAAAATAAAACAAGTTGCTGCTAAATCTTGTACCTTTAGAAGTGATAGGTGTACCATGGTTTGGAAAAAGTCAAGATAGGGTTGATTTCAAAAGAGGATCTCAAGTGTGATGCATACTTCTAAGCTATTTAAATGAGTTCATGAAAAATATGTTGACTTTGCCTAGTTATAAAGTCACTGCAAAGCATTTCAGATATTACATCTTAAGGAATGCTGAGCACTGAAGAGGCAAATACTGCAATCTCCACTTTTTTAATTGGGCTTCAGTTGCTCTTACAAACATAGGCAGACAGACAAGAGCAAACACTGGCAGAGACTAAGTAGAATCGAAGGTTTTAACTCTCTCCTGAGTGTGCTTCTCTTCTAACTGGCATACATGGAACACATGATGCAGTAGCAGCTTTGCTCCCAGGAACTGTAGGTGGCAGAAGGCATGAACCTCTCTCCCTCTAAAAGAAATATGCTCAAATGAAGAGGTGAAGGCTAAAAATTTGTCCAGACGTGAGATGAAGGCTCACAAATTATTACATTCTGTGGGAGAAACAACCCAGATTTGTTGAGGATCTTAATCAGTTGGGAAAGCAGTAAACTACAAACCCTATGTAGAGCCTGAGCAATAATATGCTAGGAATTAGGTCACAAATGTGGGTTGTCCAGGCTTCCATCACATCTCTGCCCCCTTCGACTTATCTGAGATTTCTCCATTGATTTCTATAAAGGGTGTAAAGTGGTTAAAGTTTCATTTTCCTACCCCAGCCCAAATGAATTTGGAAGATCCTTTCAGAGAGAAGAAACAGAAGTTCTAGCACAGACTTTCTGCTGAAACTCTTCTCCAAGAACCTCTTACAAGTCTGGTTTCATTTCCAAGATGACAAGGTTTGCATAAGAAGGCAGTGGCAAAAGTCCAGATAAGATACAGGTCATCTAATTTCTGCTTCCCTTGCTCCTCTGTTCAAATATGTCAATATCTGAGAGAAGACATGGTGAGGTTTCTATAATATATTTTTTTCTGAGTGGGAAGTCTAGCCAGTTCCTAAAACCTAAGAAAATACTTTTGACTTTCAAAATGGACATATTCTAAAATTGCCAGCTTATTAAATTGCAGTAAAAAGTTTAAAAGTTATCTATGAGAGTAAGCAAATGAGATCTGCAGCAAGGCAGGAGGAAAGACGGGGTTCTGCACATGAGATGCTTTTTGCTTGGCTGCAGTGTCTGGAAGGGAGGTCACCCTAATCCCTGTTATCACCTGAATTTTTCCCAGATATAAAAATAAGCTCAAAAATGAGCAGTGAGACAGAGGCTGGTGACTTTAGAAGCTTGGGAAGTTTTACTGTGCTTTCCATTTTTACTTATATTTATTCACGAAGGAAATCTTTGACAGAAATTAAGTAAAAAATGCCCATATTGAGTTTGATGAGCATTCTGGATTTTGGCACAAACCCTACCTACCTCACCTTTTCTGTTTTGTGGGTTAAAGCGCTTTGTTGCTTCATCCTTCTGTATCTTTTTGTCCCTTATTTTCTTTGCCTGACACAGTTTCTTGGGTGCATATTCTTTCTTTCCTCTCTCAGAACCCTTGTCAGTTTTAAATAACTTTTAAATCACTTTATCTCTTCTAGAGAGCCAAATACTGGTACTTAGCTTTTTATATTTTCTGTAACTTGTTGCAACACCACAATCCTACATATAGCAGCTTAAAAAAAACAAACAAAGAAACAAACAAACAAACAAAACCTAAAAAAAACCACATGGAGGGTGCTAGAAAAGAGATTTGAGAAGAAAGGATTTTTTTGTTGTTTGTTAAAAACACCAAAATGCATCCAGTATTTAGCTATTATTTTCTATGGGAAAGAACCTCCTTCAGTAAACATGAAAACGAAAATTTCGATTAGGTTCTTAAAATACAGTGGGCTATAAATAGAATGTGAATAGTGCAGCTGGGCAGCATTATAATAGAATTTCCTTCTGTTATGTACAGGAGATAGGGATGACCTTCATCACTCACTATAAGCTCTCTCTTCCATGAATTACGAGCCATTCAGCTATTAGCAGAATTAAAATCTATAACACTGCCAATCATTGCCCCGTATCCCTATGGAGCCCTTCGTCTAGCTGTCAATGTGAGGGAGTCTGCAGTCTCTGCAGATATATGCCAGCGATATGTTTATAGCCCAAGCGAAGGAATAGTGTGGTTTTTTTTTTTTCCTTTTCTGTGCTTCAGCAATTTTGTATAATCACCACATGATTTTACACTTCAGGAACAGCAATGTAAATTAATGGCCACTGGTTTATGGACTGAGAGTTGTGGTAACAAGTTACTGGTAAGAAAATGTAGGTAAGAATGTTTTAAACTTAAGCACATGTATAACAGGCGTGATACCCTGACTAAAGGGTAGAAGACCATAGTAGAAGACCAAGTTCAGATCATGGTGTCAAATCAATTCCTAGCCAAAACTTTGAGGTGCTTTGTGGGTTCTTTTGTTTGTTTTCCTTGTGTGGCCTTTGAACTAAATACTTGGAAATTTACTAAAATTCATACCAGAGCTGACCTGAAACAACATTTTGCAAAGCTGAATGCAAACTAAGCTGAGAATGTGCCAGTTGCATCCTTGGTTGGGGTATGTAAAAGTCATAACTCATGGTTATGACTGCATTGACTCCTCACTTGAAACTCAAGATCAGTGAATCTGCGCAAATAGAGCCTTCCTTCCCACCCCTTAGAAAAAAGGTAAGAGCTGGCCAAAAGACCCCTTCTCCTTTCAGATAAGTTATTTTTCTTTTGCTTAGCACGTGGCCACTGTTACCCAGCAACTGACACATTTACTGATAGCACCACTGTTAGTCCTGTCCTAAGGTGCAAATGGAACTGCATAACTTTTGAACTCTGGTACATACCTGTAATAGGTTTGTCAGTGTATTTTGCTATCTTGAAGAAAACAATTACTTTTCTTTTTCAAGATAGGGCTAATGAGGCAACAGAAACATGTGTTACACTTAAGATGAGGCGCTGTACTGAGAATGATGGACAAAGTGAAAGCAAAACCACATCTTTGTCAACAACTAGAAATAGAGGCCCAGTTCCTCTCAATTAATCTTTCTAATGGGGATTGACACAATTGGTTTCACAGAATCTTGTTGAAAAATATATTCTGCTTTTTTTACAATGTTCATGGATGCACCTAGTTCATCATGGCTAATTAGGTGTTCTGAATTATCATCTTCAGTTGTTACAAATGTCACCTCCTTTGATGATATTGGATATATAATGAGAGGCTGTCGTAGTTTCAGGTTTTGGTGAGGTCTGTGATTGATCAATTTTTGACAGGAAAGAATTGTTTAACAGGGCTGCATGGTGAAGCAGTCAGTGGAAAATTTCCTTTCATAACGTTTCTGTGTAATTTTGCAGCGCCACCACTGCCACACATGAAATAACAACATGACTGAATTTCTTTTTGCTGGCATTTAGCAGGACCTATGGGGGTGTGCAGAAATCAATGGGGGATCAGGAGCCTGGAAAATTACATACTTGAAGAATTAATGAACTATAATTCTGTATTACATCCTCACTCACATTTTTCTTCCTTTTCATTAGTGGAACTAAATTAGTTTTCCATGGACAGAGCACTTTAAAAAATGCAATCATGCTCTTGCTAGGATTTAAAAAAAGAGAAAAAAGAGACTTGTTTTAACAATAGTTATTTTTTTATGCAACATGACAGTTGGAAATTTTTAGTGAAGAATGTATCTGCAGCACTGACTCAACCTGTTGAAGCAATTTTTAATGGGACATTTATAGCCCAAGCTCTAGTTTCCTGCCCTTTGAGACAGATGATGGTTTTAAGGTGATT
Organism: Streptopelia decaocto; assembly: GCF_964273445.1. Taxonomy (NCBI): domain Eukaryota; kingdom Metazoa; phylum Chordata; class Aves; order Columbiformes; family Columbidae; genus Streptopelia; species Streptopelia decaocto. The sequence continues at coordinate 32,902,531 of NC_138663.1, read as the reverse complement.
CAGCTAGAATTTCTACTAGACCTGGACGATGTAGAGATAGAAGCAGCAACTCCAAAGGCATTCAAAGTGCATTTTTTCTGACATGGGCCTAATTCATTGATCACAGGAACAGAGAGAGGAAAGGCCATAGTCTTCTTTCTTCTTTGAAGGATGCATCTGGTGTTTCTAAGGCTATATCATCTGAGTCCTTTTGCTCATGGAATTACGTTATGTTAGGATAAAATTGTGGGTGACTCTTCTCTTAGCTGTGCCCCACAGGCCAGCTGTAATCATGATTTAAACCTGTAACTGAATCAAATGTTGGGATGCACATGCATTTAAATTCAGGAATATTCTATGGTCTAGTGAAAACTATGATGTGAGAACTCGTACAGTGAAAATTTATCCTAGTACTCATGACATGATATCATACCTTTATAGAATTACTGGATGCTCAACAAATTACAGTGAGACTGAAACAAAATCAGGCACCAGGACTTCTATTGAGCAAGGAAGATAGGTCCTTCTAATCAGCAGCGTTAGAAGAAAGGAGGTGATCAGGCTTTACAAAACAGATTTCAAAGGCACTCTAAACAACTAATTTTTCTGGCATAATTGATACATTCCTGGGTTATTTCAGCAGTCTCAGCTTCTGTATTCTTGGGTTTGTCCTTTTTTTTTTTTTTTAATTTTATTATTCCTCTCTATGATATTTGTATGCATGTCATATATGGGAATGTAGTGGGATGGAAATCCCAAAAGATTATACTTTGTTTTATCAACAAGCTAGCTCAAGTATATCAAACTAGTTCCAGGCTCTTATATTTCTCCACTGGGACCTGTTTTTGCATAAGATCTCAAATGAAAGTTCTGATTGAACAGCAAGGTCTCCTCATGTATCATCATATTAAAATCTGCTGTCACATGAAAACCAACATAAACACTTTTCTCTCCTTAAATGTGAGAGATGGGACTCTAGAACTTGCAGTAGATATAATGAACTGTTTTCCAAACTACTCCAGAAAATTGAATTTTGACAGCAAATACATTGTGCAGTAGAGTGAACTTTTCATTTTGTCCTACTGAATAAGGCCTTTTCTGCCTTGCATATGTATTTACTAAAATCAGATAGTTGAGACATCATCTTAATCCTACTGGGTATTCTGTTATCTGAGTGTAAGTCTGAATAGCTGGGACATAATCTTTTATATCCAAGCCAGACATAACATCCTTGAAAATGTATTGACATATGCAGAGAAATATTAGAGTCTGACTGTTCCTAATGTACCGGTGGAAAAAAACATTGAAGATTTATCTTTTTAAACAGCTTCATAGTCTCCTATATAATTTCTTCACTGATCTGTTTCTGAAATTATTTTTCCTTCAGTGTTTGCACTTCTACTCTGTATGGGGCTGGGATGTGGGTGGCTTTGGAGGTTATCATTAGGCTGGAAAGGCTGTTGCCTTTGAAATAAGATCTCAAATTTAGTCTAAGTCAGTAGTGACTGAACATTATGGAAGTTGGTGGCTGGTCATTATTTTTTATAAATATATCCAGTGATAATAACCCAATTAGCACTTGGACAGATTATTATAATTAGGAGTCTCTATTAAATGGCAGTCTTAGCTGAGTGCCACGTATTATACTGTCCTAGAAGAACTTGCAGGATGGAAAATAACTAAATTCTAGGTATTGACAGCTGCCAATCTGTGGTATTGCCTTCTTGACAGAAGAGGGCTACTGGGGCTTTGGTTTGTATTGACCTGGATAAAGCATTTTATGAAAGAAAGGCTTTTAGGGCTGAGTTGTGCTCTCTGTCTTTATAACTTTGTGCTTGATGATGACATACAGGCTTTTCTGAGAGGAGCATTTGATGATTAATATTTCAGTCTTGAAGTGAGTAAAATAAAATGGTATAAACCCCCGTCCTCTTCCCCCATACCATGGTTCTTTGTTGAGTGCAGCTTGACCACATTAGAGAGCTTGGTCCTATTGCTAGATGAAAGAGCACTGCTATCTTTCAAATTGGCAATTTTATACCACTTTCAATCTTCAAAAGCTCTTATTATACAGAAATTCTCTAATAATATTCATCAGACAGCTAGCTTTCCTTTTTTTTCTTACTATACCAGTGGATAATTTGCTAATGATCTTATTTTACTCTTCAGGGAGCAGAGTTTTCTCAGTTTCCCCAAGAGCAAGGGGTGTAATAGCTGGAACTGTTGCTGCAGTTCAGGAAATAAGTGATGCTGAGGTATAAAGAAGGTGATTTGGAAGAGCAAGGGTTTTTTTTCATGTCAAGGGGAGCTTAGTGTATACAGCACTTACTTTCAAAATGCCAGTGACAGTGTGTCTACTTGGTTAGAGTGGGGCTTCAGTTAGGAAAAAAAAAACTGGGTTTTTTTCCAGTTGAAAAGCGAGTAACAAAATAGGGAAATAACTGGGCTGCCTGATTTCAGCTTAAGAAAAACGCACAGGAGAAAACCTGAGTATTCGAAATGCAAATCATGTACAACCCAAGTGCGTAATAACCAGTTACCCTGCTTTGTGGTAGTGGGGTATGTACAGTATTGCCATGAGTGCACCATGAGTTACATAGGGCAAGGAGAGTCCCCATGTTCCTGGTGTTTTGTGGGCTCACAGCCTTACAGGTGTTTGTGTGTTCAGCAGTTACAGTGTTTCAAGAGCTGAAATCACAAATCTTCTGCTGTGCAAATGCCCTAGGGTGAAGTGGAGCCAGAGCAGGAGGTGCTCAAGTGCTTCAGTACAGCTATGCAGCTGCTCTCCAGCTTGGAGTGAAGGTTATTTCCAGCAACTGTCTTGGTATTGGTTTCTGTTCCAAACCTGCCCACTTCTATCAGTGGGGTGGCAGATTTGGTATGTGCAGTTGTGCTCTTTATTAGAAAAGTAAAGAGAAAAATAGAAAAAAATCGAGAAAATGCCACCTCCATGATAGTCAATAGGAGTTGTGTAGGAGTTCTGCCATAAATTAATTGGAGCAGGGCCAGGTTGAGACTGCTCTGGCCCATCACACATATGATACTCTGTTTTCCTTCCTGGATGGGGATGCTTTTGTTTGTTTGTTTGTTTGTTTGTTTGTTGTTTTTTCTTCTTAAATGCCCCCCTCCCCGCCCCCCAATGTTTCCACAGCTTCTTATAGCCAGTTAAAGGACAGAACTTGCATACTCAGAATAAGATGTCTGTTTTATTTTTTTCCTGCTTAAGAATGTCATCACCAGCTATTGGGAAAAAAAAAAAAGTCCCTCCTTTCCTTGTACTTAAACATTTTGTTTAATTTCTTTCATAAATGGAAATACAAAGCTTGTCAGTAACTTCCTTCTATAGAGTAATATTTCATTTTTCCTGCCATTCTAGTACAGCATCAAACAGGACTTCATTAGTGCTGTTAATGTTCCATATAGCCCTCTGATATGCCATAGCCACTGGCCAAGCAAAACTTCAATCAGTTTTTCTTCTCTTGTCAGCTCACACCTCTGACTGAGCAGCTGCAAGATGATTCATCAGAGGATGTTTCACCATAGGACAGAGAAAAATTATTTCTGGCTGCTTTTCCCATACTAATAAGATAATTTCAGTTGTAGATAACTTTTGCAGCACTTCCTGAGCCATGCTATGCCCATATGAAAATAGCAATCCTTTTATCCAAATGTCAAGAAAATTTTCCGTGAAATCAGTGCTTTAGCTCTGCAAAACACATTTCTGCTTTTTTTTCTTGTTTAACAGAGTTGTGACAGTTATATTTTCTCCTATTACAGAGGAAGTCTCTGCTAGAATTAATGATCAGCATTAGCTGGGATATGTAGAACAAAATTCTGTGCATAAGGAATACATATATTCTGAAACTCACTAGCACGTGCTGTAAAATGTCATTTGCCTAAAAAGTTAGTGCTGAGGAAAATTGTTTTGGATTTCTTTTGTTTGCTGAAAAGTCATGTAAGGAGTAATAGATTATTCAGCATCAGATTATTCAGCAATGGTTCCAGGCAAACAATCTGTCAAGAATAGGACATTTCTTAAAGACCAGCAGTTTGCTTCCATCCATGCTTTTTGTGGAGGGGTTTCTTACATAACCTCACTCAACTTTGCATGCAGCCATAACAAAACTAGAAGATTGTACTTCTTTTTTTTATTGGCATCTGTAAAAGCACTTCATCCCAAGTAATATTTCTTGTGATCTAGGTTTGTCAGCTAGTTGCAAATAAATACAGAAAAGCTGTTTTTGTTGTCAGTTTACCAATACTGACGTGACATTCAAGGCTTGTTTTTCCTGCATAATCAGCAAGTAAATTCATCAGAATGCATTCAGCCTGTGCCTGCAATACTGTGCTTATAATTATAAGGCTTACAGACTCACAAATAAAGTCTCCTGAAGAGGGGAACATGGGCTTTCTTTAATTCATATCTGTTACTTTGGCCTGAATAACGCTCTTTTCCCCAACTCATCACCAATAAATAGATTCCACTTTTCCAAAGAAGAAATATATGCCATGCAGTGTCTTAATGTACATTATTAAGTAGCAAGTATGAAGTTTTACATCAAGTCTGAAGAGCAGTTCTGCTCTTTCAGCCTCTGAGGAGACATGCTTCATTGATTCTCTGGGGCTTGTAGCTTTGGCCAAACCCAACAAGTTATCTTATACTGACCAGGTGATCCCAAGCGTTTAGCATGGTAACTTACATTCTGTTCTGCTAGGCTGCGTATTCCCCTGTGTGGCAAGGGAACTTGTAGACTGTAGCCCTTTCTTCTTTTCCTTTCCTTTTTCTCAAGTAATCTGCGAGTATCTGAGTGAATAGCAGTAGATAGGGCACAGACTGCAAACCAGCCTTTTCTCACTACAGTAACATAATTTTCATTGATCTGCCTCTGATCTCTCAAACACCTCTGAGGTCCCACTGGGTACTGGCTGCTCACAAGAAAAAGGCCAGAGTTTATACTGATTGGAGAGAGACACATGGAGCAGCAGAAGGTGGTAAAGGTTTGGCATTTCTCAGTCCTGCAGCAGGACTACGTGGATGATTTTCCTGGAATTCATAGTGGAGTTGAAAATTCTGTGTTTTAAATCAATAGAGACTTATGGCTTAATTTGTCATATACAAAGCAGCAAAAATACATGCTTAGTGCAATATTCCAGCCAGAGTACTGGTAATTTTAATTGTCATAAATACTGGTAATGTACACCAGGCATGCCCAGCCAGAGAAACTGTTGATAGAAAATCAGACTGAGACATGATAATGAAATTTTCTGATGAAATTTCATCAGATAACTGTAAAACTTTTAAAAAACAATACACTCGTTATATGGTTGTACAGTTGTTCCAAAGAAATTACAAATAAATTTTATTTAGCATGTAAATAAACTACCCAGAGCACATCCCACCTACCCCCTGGCATGTAGAAGAAAAATGCAACTCAAGACTAAATGTGGGTGACTGAGCAAAACCCGACAGTATATGCAGGTGTCCCCCATGTAATCAATAATTTTCTTTCCTTCAAATATGGAACAAAGTGTTTTCAATTGATAAGGAAGCCTTTAGTTTTTTTAAGTTTATTTTTTAATAGATTTCATAAAAGACTAGAGGGAGTATATCTTTATCTATGCACAGATTATTATTCCCAGAAAAGAGATTTGTGCCCTTATTGCAGCTCACAATTGTTTTTCTTAGCCAGTTTACAGTTTCTCCTGTGAAAATAGGAGATGACATAAATGGGAGCAAACAGGAACTAGGGTCAGAATTTGGCATATTTTACATATATCTCAGCAATCATACCACACCTCTCCTTTGTAGCTGCATCCTGGAGGATACTAGATCAACTGCTGAAGTACTTTTAAGAGCTTGAGTCTTGATTTGTCATTTTAGTTCTTAAAGATTCAACCTTTTAAAAAAAGATTGAATCCCTACTTTGGCCAGAATGGCCCGTACACTGAGGGTTTATTATTCATTATTATAATTTATTATTCACTATTTGTTATATTATTATTATTATTATTATTATTATTATTATTATTATTATTATTCATTGTATCATTATTATTATTATTCATTGTATCATTATTCAAACTCATGGTGGGGGGTTTAAAGTTTTTTGTTTCTGAAGGCACTTTGCGTGCGTTGCATCTCCCTCGATGCCAGTTCCATAGGCACCTCTCAGTCAGCTTGCTGCTCAAGTAGGTGTGCTACCTCTGGTACAAAACACAGTGATAATGCAGTACATATGATAAGAAAGGACACATTTTTATTCCCCTTAAACTCCATAGTCCTGGTATTCTCTGACTGTTAACAGCACTCACACTCTGGAACCTATTCCTTAGTACAGGTTATTGCGTAACTGAATGTGCTGGAAATGAACTTGCCAGAAAGTTCTCTGCATCTCTGGTGAGTCCATGAGTTCAAGTGTCTGCAGGACATGCTTAGGTGAATTTTGGATCTAGTGAGTGCATCCAGAAATCCATTCTTTGGTGAGTTTTTACTGTAAACTCTAGTCAGTGGAAATTAATGAACACACATCCAAAAGGAATTATCAGGCGGAGGAGAATGTTTTGTATTTCATTGTTAGGGTCTCAGCATTTGTTTGGAATCCCAGCTGCTCTTTTTGATAGTGAGAGAGGAGACAACAGTCAGTTATGTTGAGAGTTGGTGACACTGGTGTAAGTCAACAGGAACTCCGCAAGATAGGGAAGCCCTACTAACCTGAAATAAGTGTCACCAAGAGCATAAGCAAGGACCAGAGCGAGTATTTGTTTTGATATGCCTGCAGAAGCAATCTTTATCAGGTAGCCTGCACTGATCTAAGGGTTAACACCTTATTATTTAAACTGGGATCCAATTCCTTTCTTCATACTGTGCACAACTTATGGAGATGTCAGATTACCTATCATGTATTTTGACAAAATGAGTTGGTAAAATGTAAAGAGTAAATAGGGATTAACAGAGCCAATACTGTTAGCCAAGACCTTTTATGGAAATGACTCTAAACTTTGCTGCAAATAATTATGGAAATTTAAGTGTCAGTAGTGTATATACTTCTGTGAAACCCAGAAATACCAGAGACATTGTTCTTCCGTCAGATGAATACAACGATTTCCTCTGTGTGAATTTTCACCTTTTTTGTTGTTCTTGCCAAACAGACATTGATGAATGCTCAGATGGCTTTGTTCAGTGTGACAGCCGTGCTAACTGCATTAACCTGCCTGGCTGGTACCACTGTGAATGCAGAGATGGCTACCATGACAATGGGATGTTTTCACCAAGTGGAGAATCCTGTGAAGGTCAGTATCTAAAAAATGATGGGGTAATGTTACGGATCACGTTACAGTAATGTCCACTATCTCTGACTGTCCCGGTCAAGTATTGTCTTGGGCACTATCAGTGAAAGTTAAACCTTGATCCAGAGCAATTGTAGTCTACATAAGCATCGTAAACCAAAGGCAAAAGAATATAAAGGATTAATATTTCTAACATACAGTGGTGCATTAGGGGCCATTTCTATCGTTTGCTAAGATAATATGTGAAGTCAGGCATGGTGCTTAAAACGTAGTTTCTCTGGCCCCACATCTGCTTCTGTGTATAGTCCTTGCATAAGTGATTTCCCATGGGCTCATAGCATGCACTGTAATCTGTCACTCCGCAGGCATCTCTTTCTATGTCAGATTCTTTATATGTAGAAATGGGCCTCAGTCCAGACGTCACTTCCTCCACTTCATTCCTTGTACACTGAAATAGACTGTGGTGAAAATATTTCCCATTGCAAAGAATTATTAAGTGGCCCTGAGACCCTACCCACACTTAGGTTAAGACTGTGGTACTTCACCCGTGCATAGGCTAACTGCTTGTATAAGGCTGCAGTTTGAAGAACAACCTTACAAACTGGTAAGCTTGGTGCACTTAGGGTTGGGACAAGGTACAGGGGGCCAGAGAGTAACAGGAGACAAGGACATGGGAAGGTTTTCTTTTTTTATGAATGATAGAAACAACAGCAGATTAGTACGAGTGCAGTTATTTTCAGGTGCAGATCTCTTAGTATGAAATGTTATTCAGCTCTTAAGATACGGCATGCTGCTGCTTTTAAATAAGACAACAAACCAGTCTTTTTTGCCATGGACTGCTTAGGGCAAAATTAGGAGTCTTTCTCCCTTCTGTCTCTGAGTGCTGAAATATTCAGTGTTCACACAGTGTAAGCTTTCCTGCCTGGCTGTTTAAACTCACATTGGTGGGCTGTATCAGTCCCAAAGGGAAGCAATTGAATTAATTTCACTAAGGCAGACACACAGACAGTTCTCCAGGAGTGAGAATGACCTTTTCAGTATCCCCATCATCAATACTTTATTTCAACACATTTTCACCACAGCTGAAAGCCTGTGTTCCCAGGAGGAATCAGCAATTTGAGTCAGCCACTGCTTTCATAAGTCAACTTTCTTTGTCAAGAACTAACTAAATGTCAGTGTTAGCTGGCCAGGTGTTAGTACAAGAAGGTGCAAAGAAGAAGTTGTGATCCCTCTGATTATAACGTTGCTCTTCTGTCACAGGCTGCGCAACTAATACTCTAGCCAGGCACTTATGGAAATATTCTCAATACCCCAAGTTTTATCTTCAATGTCAATATAACATTTGTCTCATGGGTTGAAGATAGTGGTTTGGCACATGCTATCTCAAGAGATACAAAGTGACTCTGTTAAAATGTGTGCAAACAAGCAACAATTAAGCAGCAATTTCTGAGCAAATGAAAAGCCAAGGAAAAAGAAATATGGGGAGTGCTACATGTGTGCAGAAGTGGCAATTATTGGAATATTTTGACCTTTTCTAAAAAGCACCAGCAGCTCTTTATTAAACATACACAGAGGATAACAATTAATTAGAATTAAATCACAGATGCCAGGAAACTATCTTCATTGCTGATAACCCTAATCACTAACAGTGGAACACTTTCAGTTTGATTGATTACAGCTCTGAATTTTGGAATACTTAGCAACTTGAGATGGGGAGGAAGTTTAGATATTTTGTTAGTCTTACTGCATGACTTTTTATTGTCTCAGACAGAAAATAAAACCTGAGAAGAGTATGAAGCAACAGGCTAAAATCCATTGCAGTATGGAAAGTTGAACTTCCGGTAGCAGAGCACAGTAGTGCAAAAGCAATTTATTTCTCTGCTGTCAGATCTTTCCACTGTGAGAGATTCCCCTGTTGGGTTTAAAGACATAAGAAAATGGATTTCTTTTGTCACTTCTTCAGTATCCCCTATTTAGGGGTGATTAGATTAAGCTGTTTGTGGATGGTCTTTTAGACACAGATTGCAAGAGGGGAACAGCTTCCAGGCTATACTAATCTCAGATTTCAAATCTCAGTTCTCCACTTCCCACCTGCAGCTGTATGAACTTCTTGCTGCATCCAGGACCAGTGTCCTCCAAAGCATTCTGGCCTGTGCAACTGCTACAACTTGCAGAGCTGTAGAAGGAACAGTGCTGAATTACACGAAAGAGAAAATGGGCCTGCCTTGATTTCTTTCTTAGGGAAATGAAGAATTTAAACCTCATGAGGATTAGGAAATGTTCCTCAAGGGCTTGTCCATCTTTGCTTTCTAAGACTACTAGTTCGAAGTAATCTTCATGTGGCGTGCATAAACAGGCTTGTCTTTGACTTGTCTTTTGAAAACTTCAGTTGCTCTAAAGAAAGTTGCCTCTTTTAGTGGAGAAAACCTTTAAAAGCCAAGGAAGTGTGGATTGAAATATTTTCTTTCTTGATTGTTCTGTTATCTGCCTCAAATCTAAGTCTGTCTGTGCCCCTGGACATGTGCTGGTAGTACTACAGAAACCATTTCTGTGATCTGTGTCAGTCTGCAAATTGCTTTGTTCAGCAAAAGCTTCTGTTTTAAAGATTTAAGTGGAAACATCTCTGTTAAGATCACAGAAACACAGAAGCATTTCACAGAAGCATAGAGTGGTTTGGGTTAAAAGGGGCCTTAAAAATAACTTAGTTCCAAACCCCCAGCCAGGAACAGGGACACCTTCCACCAGACCCAAGTCTTGCTTAAAGCCCCATCCAACCTGGCCTTGAACACTTCCAGAGATGCGGCATCTGCAGCTTCTCTGAGCAACCTGTTCAGTGCCTCACCATCCTCATAATGAAGAATTTCTTCCATATATCTAATCTAAGTCTACTCTCTTTCAGTTTAAAGCCATTACCCCTTGTCCTGTCACTGCATGCCCTTGTAAAAAGTCCCTCTTTAGCTTTCTTGTAGGTCCCCTTTATGTATTGGAAAGGTGCTGTTGCATTAAAAGCCTTATTTTAACAGAATACCAAAACTGCACCTACCCGTTTTGCAGGAAATGGTCCCATTAGGACATCGTACTAAACATTCCAAGCTAGAGGTGGACTCCTTGGTAGCACTGGACTTTGTCAGTGCTTGATAATTAAATAATAGTCGCTGAATTCCCGTTTTACACATATATTGACCTTGGCTACTGCTGCTTTTTTGACATGACTGAGAATATTGAGTAATTTGACTAATGTACTTGAACACAGGAATTTATAATCCCATTTTATTATACCTACAGGCAATGGAAGACCTAAAGTTTCCTTTGCTATTAGTTTTGCTTCACATTATACTCCTGAGTAGACCTGTGGTCTCTATAACAATTACTGAAAGAAATGACGGGAAATGCAGCTGTAGGGCTTCAACCTTTTACCAGCACTTGCTGCTTTTCCCTTGGAAATAGAATTCTGTTATGCATCATCTTATTTCCAGAAAAGTGGTTAAAGATCAACCACTTATTCTTTGAGAACTGCATGGCTTTGGGAAGTCTTAGATTTTATATATATGTAAATATAGCATTTGGCATGGTATATTAGCTGCCCCCCTACAGCTTTTCTTTATAGTTTCTTTACACAGTCTTATCAGTGCTCTGAAGGTTGTTTCTCATGTACCATTTCATAAAAGAGAGCTAGGCTAAGATAGCAGATACTGCAGCCTCAAGCATCCTTGCATTAAAAAACTGGAACCACTGAGGACAAAATCCTGAAATGAGAAAATTCAGGCCAGTTAATATTTGCTCTGCAGTTCTGTGTAAGGTCCTGATTCCTTTGAATTTGTCCCCTGCAATGTCTAAAAGCTTCTAAAATCAGTTCAAGAGAGAGGCTGTATTGGTTTGTACCAGAATAGTGCAGGTTATACCTCATGAGCTGTTGGACATTTTGCATACTTACATGTCCAAAGAAGAGCTCACCTAATTAAGGCGGTGTCCTAGAACTTACCAAGAGTATCTGGCAGGTACCAGCTGTTGTTGATACAGAATATGAGATCAGCATATCTTCACTCTCAGCAGGTACCACATTCTTTAAATGAGACAGTTGCAAATGAAAGGATTGGAAAGCATCAATCCAGAATGCCCAATTCAAAAAGGATCCTTTTGGCTGCAAGGGTTTATTTGAATGTGTAGGTTCTGAAATGTCTTGTTATGTGCTGCTTCTGCCATCCTGCTTGCAGAAGTAGAATCACTTCCTTCTCTGTGTGATAGAGCAGGCTGCCTGACAACACAGAGGGCTAGGGCTCTACTGGAACAATCTACTTGAACAATCAAGGATAATGAGGGATGGAAGCATATTACAAGCCTAAGGATGCTCTCCAGCCTTACTGAATTGACAAAGTCCAAAATGGTCACTTCAGCATCCATGTATCTGAATCTGGGAGGCAGAGGAATTTCTGACTGTCAGGATCTCACAGTACATCCAGTATTTTAACTAGTACATGAAATTTCTTGTAGTTGAAAAACTGCTGTCATTTCGGAGTCCTACTCTTCGGTCTTTCTACAGTGCTGGTCATGTTTAACAGCAGCTTTGTTATTGATAGCACTTAAGGAGACGGGAAATAAAGAATCACTCCTCTTCAGCAGGGAATCTAACCAGCACTCACGAAGCTCCATCGAAATCCTTTCACCTTTTTTCATGAGCTTAAAAGGTCAACAAATAAAACCATAAAGGGATTTTTTTCCATCCATCCCAAACAGAGCTATAAGCATTAAGGCCTCATTGCTAAGTTTGGGAATGCAACTTAAACATCACCAGACAGACGGCAGATATGGAGGCACATTACTATTAAATATTCTGGAGTGTGAGCAGAGTACAAAATTGTGAGAGATTCTCATCTTTTATAAAACGACTAATGAAACAGAAACTCAGTGACTACATTTTATAAAACAGTAATTTGAACACATTTACTGTATCAGGAAACAACTTTTCTGTGAAGCTGGTGTTAGTGGTGTCTGAAGTCTCATCTCTTCATCTTCCACATCTGCTAAGCACTCTGACAGCTGGCTTGCATGAAGTCACAAATAAATTATTCACAATTCACTTGCTCTTTGAAGAATTACTACATCAGTCAATAGATTTACTTGGGACAGGAAACAGAAACCAAACTTTCTGCTCAGAAGAGCTTGGTCTCTGTACCAAATGCACTCCTTCCTGTTTTGCCTTAGGCAAAAAATATTCAGGTGTCCTCATGTTGTCACCTTGCTGAGCTAATGCTACTCCTCAGAGCTAAAGTATCTGAGAAACATCCATTGCTTCAGAGCAAAGGAACTGTCTGCCCTCCCAAGCTCTCTCTTCCAACAGCATATTTCTCAATCATGGAGATATTAATCTTTTTTTTTTTTTTTTTACATAGATGTCACTTTAACTGATATCAGAATGATTCTGTTACGAAGCCATGTCCAAAGCAGTCTTTTTTTGGCTTAATATGGACATCCTGCATATAAGCCTGGGTAGCTCATCAGAGGAGGGAAAGTTGCAACTTTCCATCAGCTGTATCAGAATGTATCTCTAGGCCCTATGTCGCTACTTAACAAGGTGTAATAGGTTATTTTCTAATTATGCCTTGTTCATGTTCCTTGTGAATGTATTGCGAGTTTTCACATCTGTTGTTATCAATATTGTATTTGTGCTTTTTGCCCAAAATATTAATGAGCTGTCATTATTTAGAGCCATCCACAGTAGCTCCAAGGTCTCTTTCTAGAATACATTTAGAAGACTGATTTATTGTTGAATGGGTATTTACCCATGCACCTTACGATTGAATCTCATCTGACATATTATTGTTTACTCAGTATCATGAAATACTGCTATATTTCACTGTCAGTTTTTTGTTTTTAATACTTTCTTATCAACAGCTCTTTTCATCTCACTTTTGATCCATTCCTCCAGATGACTAAGCATAGCAGGCAGCACATGTTCTGGCACAGATTCTTGGGGAACTTCCCTGGGACAACTTACCATTGTGACAGCCTCACCATTTATTCCTGCCTTTTATTTCTTACTAATTAACCTGCTATTAATATGTGAGTCAATGACTTCTTTCATTCCATGGCACACAGTTCCTTTAAGAGCATGTATTATATAAAGGAGTTCATGAAGTTTTCAAATGAAAATAGTACATTATATTAAATGTTCCCCCCCTTTAAAATATTTCTCCTTAGTATAGTATACATTTACTCTGAATCTATAATATAGTCTCTTTAAGCAAACTTCTTTCTGTTTGAAAACATGTGATCCTTATGGCCACTAGTTTTAATTCATCTTTAAAAGTTCATCATTTTTACATAGTTGCCCCTTTGAAAATAAAAAATCACTACCAGAGAGATTTTTTGCAGCCTTCTAAATTCCTTGAAAGTTATTTGACTTGCATACATTGTGGTCAGTTTTGGTCCCCAATACGGAGTAGTTGCTTAGTAGAGACATTTTGAATCAGGGCCTGCATGCTGCTCAGGGCCAAGTCATAAGGTGCTTTGTCCCTTTGGAATTCTTTGACTCTTTGTTCCAAGAAATTGAAATTACTTGTGACACAACTAACTCCTAGCTTTTTCTAATATGTATCACCACTTCTTATCCATGGTACTCCTTTGTCATTGCAACATTAACTTGTACCCACAGATGATGGTGAGAAAAGGAAAATCCTTAGAAGTGTGCCAGATCAAAGCTACTCTAATTTTTAATGTAGGTTAGGTAAATAGGAACTGGTCCTCAATTTTGCACTAGATAACTAGCTACATTCTGTTTCTGTTTTTTACTAAGGCAAACTTCCAAGTCTTTTGAGACTTAATGTTCTAATGTCATAACATTCAAGCTTCATGATTCCTAAAGAATGTGTTGTGAAAAGCCTGAAGTGTTGGTTTGTTTGGTTTTTTTTAAACCAAAGTGAAACCCAGCAATATGAGAGCAATATAACATGCCTCTGTGGCTGCATATACTGGAAATACACAACCTGTAATCCTCCCCTCTCCCTTTTGCAGACACAAAATATGCAGAGGCCAACATAGCCTGTCCATATGGTTATGGAATTTGGAGACCTGGTTATGGCTGTAAACAAAACAGTAACATAATTCACCATCCATTATAAATCCAAAGTCACAAAGCTGAACAAAGTTTTGTTTGGTATGGATGATTTATGTGCAAGTTCTTTGCAGATAAAGCCTGAAGTTTGATGTGTAAGAATAATGCAGAAGAGAATTTCATGCATCCAAAGTTTGTGTTTCTCTTGCTGTGTTATAAACACACTGCTGTTTCTGATTAAGTTAGAATCAAAACCTAAATAGCTCCTGCTATGACCAGGGATATTTAAATTGCCCTGTCTAGAACATCTATTTGCCTGAATCAAACAACTGAAAAAAACAAGGTTGGGATTTCTCAGAAGTTTTCAATGTTGTGTAAGCTCAGGTCAATACCAGAGTCAATTATGAAACCTCATTTATTTTCAGTAACAGTGCACTAGCTGTTAACCTTGTTGAAAAACAAACATCAGAAGCATTTTCCTCATGGGCACATTGTGAAATGCACTTGTACATAGTTGCCAAATGCAGACTTAGTGTTTGTAGGGTCACCAGTTTTTGTTTAAGAGAAACTGGTGTTATTTACATGATAGTTAAACTTTGTCCAAGTATCTCATTAAATATGGCTGCTTTCAGTTAAGTGGCCAGGTTGTTGAGAAGTGATATTATTCATTTATGACACTAGCTGTGTGAAAGCTTTGTACAAAAGGGTGTTTTAAACAAATGAACACAAGTGTCAGAAAGTCATTTATTAAAGGTGACTTCATTGACAAAGGGAATCCTGCTGTTAATCTCAATCATTATGTTTAAACAGGATTTGTGTTTGTTCTCTTTATAGCATAACTTCAAACCAGTTAGACTGGGTGTATGGAGATCTTAAATTGCCAGATTGTATGATTTTGAGCATGAATTTAAGAGAAAATAGAGGAAGGAGAGAACAAGCTCTTCCATCCCTCTGCCTTGCCCAGACCAGCATCACTCAAACCATTCCTGTTAGCTACTTGCCTAAAAACCCTCAAGGCTGGAGGCTGCACACCCCCCACAGGGCCACCTGTTCCTCTCTTTCTGTGCCCTCACTGCTGGGATGAGTGTCCCTGTCTGATGTGCCCGTGATGTTTCAGCTGTTCATGGCCATGCGAGCAGCCACCCTGAATTAGGTTCATTATCCCAGTTATCTTCTACCGTGTTGCAACAGTGGCTGAATACAGACACTTCTGAAAACAATGAGGTATAGAAGATGTAGAGATCTGAGATGATTCATCTGTTCTGGATTATCTGATATGTGAATACGGGCACCATAGACCCTAGTGCGTGAAATGTAATCTCTCTTCCAAAGCCTGTTAGCATTTCAAATTGAATATTCTTTCTAGCTTCATACACTTTTGGCTAGGCAATTTTTTCCCCCCTCTTAACATTCTATGGCAGTGATTGTCATAGTTTTTCTATGCATTTTATGAAAAGTTATTTCCTTTTACCAGGCTTAAATCTGTTGTATTTCAGTTTCATTCACTGTCCTCTGTCTTGTGTGTTAGGCAATATGAAAAACAAAAGCTCTCAACATGTCTTTTCTGGAGTATTCATTATCTTTTTTTCTTATGTTCCTTCTTTGTTTAGAGATTAACAATCCATTTCTTTTCAGTTCTTCTCAAATGACGTTTTACTCATCCTTCCCATAAGCCCATGTAATTTTGCCAGGCCTTTTTTTTTGAGACGGTGCCACTGTTATTGTACACAGTATTTGAAGGAAACCCACCATGCTGCTTATTTGTACAATGGAATTCTAATAATTTGCCTGCTGTTTTTCATCTCAATTCATATTCATGTTAGCAACTTGTTTACTTTTTTTTTTTCGACTGCAGCCACACTTGGAATTGAAATGATAATTGAGTTATTTTGCTTTAAACTGAATGTGCTTGAGGTGAATTGGAAGTTTCAGTTCTATTATTGAACCCAAAGCTGAGTGTTTTGTTAAGTTTTTGTGCTGATGGTGAAGTATACATGCTTGACCATATTGCTTATTTTTTCTTGTATTGTTCTATTGGACAATTAAATATCACAACACTACTTTTTAATGAACTCTAATTAAGACCTTGGGCTAGACTGTTGTGAAACTGTATTTAGATTTGTCTCAGTGTAGCAATATTTACAATCGCCATAGATCTAGTCCTTAACGCTTTTAGTGTTTTCTACCTTTTATTGCATAGAGCTGCTTACTTTGTGCTCATTCAAGGCTTTTTTCCCAGATACGTTTTCTCTATATGGACAGATGTAAAAGCTAAATAAAGACTATTCAAGTAGAAGGCAGCATGAGCTGCTAGTTTGCCCTTGCAAAATAATTGTGTGCGCCTTGATGAAGCAGGCCTTTAAAGGTACTCTTGAATTCTTTGAGATAGTATTGTTTTGAAGTCCTTTACCTTTATTCACTGGAGACATGATTTTTTTTCTTTATTTTCTATGCTAGACACAAGGGTATAGATGTCACTGCAACCTGAATAATTAAAATATTCTCGTTTGCACACCCTAATGGTGGAACTTAAAGCATGGCGTGCTTGCTTAAATGAGCTTACAGGTCAGACGTCACCTTTCACATTAACTTCACAGCAAGTGAACTCAAATGTGCTAGACGGAGCCAGTGAAAGGTTTCGAAAACGAGATTCTGCAGCTTTTCTTGTTTAACTGCATGTCTCATGAATGGTTGCCACAAATTAATGCTCTCTAGGGAGCGGAGAACTATTTTTATTATGTTTCCCATAATTTCTTTATTCTAACTACTTTACTCAATGGAATTCACTTAGAAAGATGAATGGGAAAACTCAAAATACCATGTTTCAAAAGCTGTTGTGACTTGAAAAATGTTTTTTTGTGAACTTGTAAGTTATTTCTCCCCATTCTGGTGAAGTGCAAATTAATTTTCAGCTGAAGGCTTTAATGGCCAAGAATCATTTATATTGACTGCCAACTGCTGCAAGAACATTTTTGTTAATTGAATGTAGTCTAAGAGCATTACGTGGCATGTTTTTGCAGACATTGATGAATGTGGAACTGGAAGGCATAGCTGTGCCAATGATACTGTTTGCTTTAACTTGGATGGTGGGTATGACTGTCGATGTCCCCATGGCAAGAACTGCACAGGAGACTGTATCCATGAAGACAAAATCAAGCACAACGGTCAGATTTGGGTGCTGGAGAATGACAGATGCTCTGTCTGCTCGTGCCAGGTCAGTAGAAGTAGCTGCTTCTGCAAGATGGTGGTAGGGAAGAAGGGAAAAGCTTCATGATTCACATGAAATTCCTGTTTTAGCTGCCTTCTTGGGTGTGTGTGTGGTGCTACAAAAAAGTGCGATTGTATATTATTTAGGGTTTTGGGGAGAACTTGTCTCTCCAGCTTGCATGAGCAGAACTTCCATGGAAAGTTTCTTATGTGATACTGAAGAAGGACGATACTACTATTTGGTTAGCAGAAATGCCACCTGTGTTTCCTGGGTGGGCATTTTCATGCAAAGAAATTGTCTGGACACATATTGGCATTAGTGTCTGAAGCCAGTATCTCTAGCAGATGCCTATAGATAGAAGTAGGTTCTGTATTTCTAGAGTAATTCAGGTTAACTTTCTCAAATGTTTGCTGTGAGAAGCTACATCCTTAGCTAAATGCTGATAGAGAATGAAGGTCTAATCCACTGCTGACAAGGTCCTTATCATTTCAGTAGCTCAGGTTTCATGGGCATGAATTTAATTTCAGACTACTTATCATCTTATGTAAATAATTACAGAAGAGAGGGACAGATCTGGAAGTTTAAAGAAACTGGACTGGCATCTTGTCCCATCCCACTCAGTGGGGTGAGGGTAGAGTTAACTTTTGAATACTCTGTGCAGTAACCAGGAGCAATGACAATTACTCAAGAGGTTCAATTAAATAATGAATTTACTGAAAACTCAGTTGAATTACAGGGAATAGTGGCTTGGCAAAAGTTTGTAACTATATCATAAATATTAAAAAGACTTCAGTAACAAAACTCGCAACAATATTACCCTTATGTGCCCAGAATAAAGTTAGAGAAGGAGAGAGAAGAGATAGATTAACCACACCAAAGGTCAGTTGATCCAGCGATGATCTTTGTAGTTCTCTTGGTGGTGAGTACAATGAAGTTTCACCTCTAGTGTCCTGAGTGAGAAGTTTTTTAAACTTTAGTCCATTTGCATGTGAGACAGGAGAGGGCAGCTCATCTCCTCCCTCTGCTCGCTTCTCATGCCAACTAAGAGGATTGTTCCAGAAATGAGTCCGTGGTCCCGGAAGCACCCAGAAGTGAGTTGGTTGGTCCTCTAGGACTAGCTGATGATTTGTTATTTTCCCTGGATGGTCAGTGATCACTGAATGACCCTGCCTTTCTGCAAGCCCAATTAAGGAGGACTCAAGGAACAGATACCATTAATGAGGCCTTCGTTTTACAAATAATAGGTAGGCCTTGAGGAAGAGATAAGTCCTGCCTTCACATCACTTATCTCTCCCTCCCTGCCAGGAGTTGCAAAAAACAGCTGTTTAAGACACAACAAGGTGCATACTATGTCCGTGACACGTCTGTGTGAGAATGGTTTAAACTTAGTACAATCCATTAAAATTTGACCCTTGGAAAAGACATGGTTGAGTTTCATCACCTTAGGGCAGAGCTCTCTGAAGCTTAGTTGTATGAAGGATGTATATAAGACAACAGAGGAACTTTCTGGTAGTTACTGACTGCGTATTGTGGATTCTGCCTCTGAATTGTTTTTTGGCCAAGATACCATATAGTGGAAAAACTCATGAATTGCTAGTGGCTTAGAATTATGCCAAAAAATCAAATTTTGGTACAAATACTGCTGGAGTTGGTGACATTTCTGCCATTGCTCTATGCCTGTCTTCCAACAACAGAGTGGATATGTGATGTGCCGGCGAATGGTCTGTGACTGTGAAAATCCCACCGTGGACCTATTTTGCTGTCCTGAATGTGACCCGAGGCTCAGCAGCCAGTGTTTACATCAGAGCGGGGAGCTTTCCTACAACAGTGGTGACTCCTGGATCCAGAACTGTCAGCAGTGTCGCTGTTTGGTGAGGCTCCTGATTGCAGCAGCAGAGACAGGAAGGAAAGGATATGAGATATTCTGATCTGTGAATAGTTAGTTTTCATGCATTAGCATCTATTTATTTTCCTCTGGAGTGTATGCGTATAATTGAAATCTAGTTTTTATGGATATTTGTCAGTATTGTCAAGTTCCAGTCAAAAATGCATCTTGACACAATAGACATAATAGAAATTATTTAATCATTAAGATTGTTGTAGCAAAGAGTGGAGGTCATTTAGATATGGCACGTACACAGCAACGCTCATGTGTTCACTCATTCAAAGACTGATGTAGCTGTGTAAGGAAATCCTAAATATGAATTTATCATCATGGTTCATAATTCCAAAGATGCCAATAGACTAAAATCTGTTTATTCATTCAGACATTCTGAGTAACAGAAAAAATAGTAAGACTTGATGCATTTTTCAAAATAGTGAAATGAGTTTTGGAAAAAAAAGATCTTTTAAAGCATGTGATCTTTTTCCTAGGCGTGTATTTCAGAGTCTGAGTGAAAATTATTGTGCATAATGCCATTCAGGAAGTTTGTGTGGCAGAAAAAATCCCAAGATAAAACCAACTAGCTTTAACCAGAGGTTCTCTCCAAATATAAAGCTTAATCCATCTAGCAGCTTTCTCTTGTCAGGGTGTCATGAATAACAGCCAGAAAACAATTTCTGTAGACATTGTGCTTTCAGTGTTACTGCTGCTAAAATCTGATGAAATAGATTCCCAGGTGCTTCATTAAATGTCTTAAAAACAAAACAAAACACCTTACAGTTTGGGATCTCAGTAGATCTTCTTCTTGTTTGTTTTTTTGGTTTTTTTTTTTTTTTTTTTTGAGATGCTACTTCTGTAACTAAAGCCTGCTTTCTTTCAGTTAGGGATTTTTTGGGAGGTGACAAATATCGTCTACTCCTTGTACTGTCCATCACTACAAAAAATAAATTGAAATATCAAGAGCACTGGTTGGTTTTAACATTGCCGTCATTCTTACCATCATGTGATTCAAAAAGAGAAAAATTGACCCAGGTGAAAAATTTCTAAAAGGGTAACTTCGCAATACTTTTTGCAACAAGAGGAGAGAATTTGGAGATATGGCAAATCCCTGGGTATTTTTTTCAGCTTTTAATCTGGAGACATTGAACTAATTATTCTCAAAGTCTTAGATACAGTTTTTATGAATAAACTTCTTTCCTTGGACCAAATGCTATTCTCCTTGCCCCCCCTAAATCCAGACTACTCAATCTGTGTTTCAGATGAGCTGAGTAAGTTAGAGGTCAGAGATGGACCCACTCCAGAAGTAATATGCGTTAGTGACTTCTGTGAAGTCTCTCCTTTGACCCATAGATCTGAAACTTTGGCCCTTGTCCAGAGTTGAAGAGAAGCTGGCCCCAGCTTCTAGTAACTGATGTGAATAATCAGACATCTTTAGATTGCTGTACAGTCATCCAGTAACTTCCCCTAAGAATATTCTGGCCCAACGCAGGTCTCTGCTTTGACCTTTTCATACCCTGACCATAGTGAACCCATGATGCAGAAAGTGTGATTAAGTTTGGAAGTTCAGATATTCTGATCACAGCATCTAAAATGGATAGTAAATGGACGGAGGTCCTCTCACTGAAAATGTGCTGGTGTTTCCCACTGCATTTGGCTGCTGACACCCTTTGTCCAGCAAATGCATTTGTAATGGTGGCAAAGAAAAATTCCAGCACATCCAGACTTGGAACAGCTGAAGGCTTTCTATGGCAAACCAACAGTCCAAGTAGATATAAAAATGGAGGAAATAGGAGATTTCAAAACGCTTTTGCAGTTCAGTCATATTGTGGCTTCTGTCACTTGCAGAAGTAGGAATTCACAAGGACAGATCCATATTTTGTATTTCATTAAGTTTATGGAGAATTTTCAGCTGCAGTTTGATGGAGAGTGTTTTGAAACAAGTTAAATCTAATACACTTCCTGAATGGCATGCAGAAAAAGCACCCAGGATGCTGTTTCCCTCAAGCAATGAATATCAGTGTTCTCTGCACTGACTTCTGAATAGGACCAGATGGATAAAATTAACCAGCTGAGAAACATAATGCTGAGTCAGATGAACAGATAATGAAACAAAATAAGAGCTAATAATCTTCTCTGGTTCTTGTAACATTTGTAAACAGCAAGGCGAAGTTGACTGCTGGCCCTTGCCATGCCCGGAGGTGGATTGTGAATTCAGCGTCCTCCCCGAGAACGAGTGCTGCCCGCGCTGTGTCACCGACCCCTGCCAAGCAGACACCATTCGCAATGACATCACTAAAACCTGTCTGGATGAAACCAATGTCGTTCGCTTCACTGGATCTTCTTGGATTAAGCACGGCACAGAGTGCACTCTCTGCCAGTGCAAGGTAAAGAGCATAAAAATTAAGCTGGGATTCCTCTTTCCCAGCTTGTTCCATGGAGTATAAATATTAATGCACTGAGTCCTGTCAGTGGGTAGTTGGTGTCTACACTTGTTTAAAGCAGCAGAGATAACAGTAGAAGTGATCAGCTTATTTAAGTTTGCTCTTCCACATGCTAGAAGGATGGTTTAATGTGCTAGCAGGTCAGAAGCAGGACAACAGCCCGTGCCGCAGAGCGCTGTGGGCAGATTAGTAGGTTTGGTTTTCCACCAGGGTAGCTCAATTTAAGTTTGATGGCAGTTTTTACTATATAGCTCCATGCTATCTTGGAAATTTATACAGTAACAAATAGGCATGTAAGACCTGATTTCACACAAGAAATTTATTCTATGTGATAAATACTATAGTGTTATCAGAACTGATTGAATTGCTTTTTTGAGAATAGTAATTGTTTTGAGACTAAAAGGACTAGTTATGTGGTTACATTGCTTTCTTTAAAATTAATAGTAGAATCAACATCATATTTAGAACATTTAGTAGTTTTTTGTAGTCAAAGGAATTCATTGTCTGAGAAGAAACAATAATGGCTATAGGCTTATAAGCCTCTAAGGTGAATTGTATTTTCCACCATCCAATACTGAAGAATGATAGAGTGTTTCTACAGTAGCCAAGGAGAGAGAGCCAGCAGGGTTTATTCAGAGATGTTTAATTATTAGTGAAATTCACAGTTGATTTTGCTGTTTATTTTACATCCTTCCCAAGCACGATACTTCCCAAACTCTAGTACATGACACAATTCGCTACTTTGAAACGGCACTCATAAAAAATAACCTAACTTCAACACCTCCTCATGGGAGAGGTGGGGAGTAACGGTTCATTTAGTAGAAGCCATCAGGTACCACCACCTTCCTCCTCTGTGCCCAACGCAGTCCTGTGTGCAACAGCAGTTGCTGCTGTCGAGACATTGTCCTTTCACGTGGTATGTGCCGAATAAGTGTAGCCATTTGTTTTGATGTCAGAACGGGTCAGTGGTTAGAAGAAAATACTGTCTTCTGGCAGAATGGCTAATAGTTAGAAAGCCACCTGCTGCCCAAAGGATGTTGAAACAGACTCGCATGCAGAAACCCATCCTTTTGGAGTCCATAGCTGATGGCATACACCAGCTCCAATGCCAGAAGCTACTTTTTGTCTCTGCAAGTTGCTGAGGTTTATGTGTGTTGGTTTCCCCGTCTGTAAAACAAATATTTATGTGTGATTCTTCTCAAAAGCACTTTTGGGATTCAGGGGTGGGAAATGTGTTCTCCCTGCTGTACTGCTAATCAATGGCAATGCAGAAAGAATGTCTTAGTTCTGCTGATGGCCACCTGTGTGCTGCTCCTACCTGCCCTTTTAAGCAAAGACTGAACCTTAAGCATCGACTAATTTATATTCAGTGTAAACACATATATAGACTCATAAAAACCATTTATGCATTGTGTTTTATATATATATATATTTTTATATATATATATATAAAATGAAAACAGATATACTCCACCAAAGCTCATAGATTTAGTATGGCTCAGATATGAATCTGCATAACAGTGAAGATGTACCACTTTGTCCCTCAGCAAGCCAAATCTCACCTCAGTTCTCTTTAGAGAGCAGTTTTCTTTTTGAAATACACTACCTACTCATATTGTCAGCATTTTAATATCATAGTTCTGCATGCAAGCAGCCCTCTTCCTACAGATTGGGCTAATGCTATGCCCAATTTGTGTAGTTCTCTGTCTCCCCACATTTTTCTTGCAGAGCATCATATGGAAGGTCAAAGCTCCAGTCTAAGCCTCTCTAAGGAAGCTATAGTAAAATAGGTTTACACAAATCCTTTAAGAATTCAGAAACCTGGCCATCAGCTAAAGCTGACTTAGCCAGAAAACCATTTCAAATCACAAGAAGGTGGACAGTAGAATTGTCTAACCTATAACAGAAGGAGTGAAAGAAAATGGTTGAGTTATTCAGACCTCAGTCTTTAATCAGTCCTGGCAGTTTAGTTAACTGAATGTACTTGGAGTAATTTAAAAATAATAAACACTTTTCATTTGCATTGTAAGAATCAGACTTAAGAAGTAGTAGAGATGCAGAAAACAATTTCCCCAGTACTTTAATGATGTCAATCGGCAATCTGTTCCCTTAATTGCTAATATTCTCAGAAGAATGTCTGGACTATCAGGAAAAACTTAATGGATTAATGTTGGCTGGTATTACGGACAGGATGTATTAACTTGAAGCATTCAGGGCTAAATAAAACCCAGAGTCCCTTCTGCCTGATCTAAGTAAAACTCTCAAGTGCCCTGTCTTGTTCATCAGCTTTGTGTACTTGAGCGGATGCCTGATACCCTTATGTTGGGAGCATTTCTTCCACTGATCCCAGCTTCTTTCAGTTTGAGCCTTGTAGCTCTGTGGTACAGACCACAGCAAACCAAGCAGTTAGAGGAATCACAATAGCCTGTTCCCCTGGGCAAGGAAAGGGCATGATGAAAGTATCACGAATCCGATCAAAATCTATAGGTGTCTTCTGTTTTACACATCTGTATGTTCAAATCTGATGAGTGTTTACAAATGGCTGAGCTTGTTAAATTGACTGAGTTTGTACAAAATGCTAATTGTTTAATTCCTTCTTTCTGTTTTTCCTTCCTTTAGAATGGCCACGTCTGTTGCTCAGTGGACCCACAGTGCCTTCAGGAACTGTGACACCAACAACCACTTTCACAAGCAGTTTCTGGTTAAAGAATTTTCCTTCACAAAAAAGACCTTTAGACCAAAAAATGTACAAAATTAAAGTTAAAATTAGATCGATTTCGTCCATCTAAAGTGCAGATACGTGATGAACTCAGTTGCCTGAATCAGAGTGAAATTTGCGGGACTCAAGACAGGCTCAGACATGTAAACCTTTGTATGAGGTCAGGCCCAAATCCTATGGCTATTTGTCTGTCTGACATTGTTATGCAGAATCTTAGGTTAGTGTAAAGTGGCACATTGTAATGCTGTACATAATGATGTCAAGATCCAAAATCAACTAGGAAGTCTTACAGGGTCTTCTGAAGCTCTGAGTCTGGCACTTGATGAGGTGCAGAGATTCGTACCTAATCATATTCAAATCTGCACAAATGTGTTTGATTGCGCACTGCAGAATTTAGCAGATGTTTAAGTAAAAGAATGAAGCCTTCAGGAATAAAGAACCTAGCAGCTAAGATGTGATATGTACAGTATGTGTGCTGAAAAAAAAATAAAAATAGAAGTTATTGTAAAAACAAACAAACAAACAAAAAACTAAAAAAAACCCCAAAATGCACAGGCATGGCTTCTTAATGTTTTCTGATGGGAAAAGTCATCAATATTTCCTTGTTTTACTGCACTTACTATTATTTCTTGATTGAATTTGTTCAGTATAAGCTTGTTATTGTGCAAATTTAAATAAATATTTCTCTTACCTTGATTTTTCTTTGTGCTGTTTTTCCTTTCCAGGGATTTCATTTTAATGCATGTTTTTACTGCTCCCTCTTTGCCAGCATGCTGAGGCAGCTGGGCAGTATAGAAGGAGTTATCACCAGTCTAGGTCCTCTACGTATGGGAGCTTCTGCCCAGCACAACCTTATGCCTGTCGTGTCTTATCTTTGTTACTCTTCTGGGAATACATAAGTCACTACAATGGATTGAACAGAAAATTCATGTGCCTAAAGATCAGACCCTATGTACCAGAATGATGCTGTCACCCAGAGCGGATACAGGCTATTTGTGTGTGACTTGCATCTGTTCAGATTTACTGGGAGCCTTCTCCAGATTCCTCCTCTCTTGAGCTGCTGCGGGTTGGTTTGTCTTCCTGTAAGCTCCACAGCTGTTTCAGTGGTTTATGTAAAGTATCTTAATGCATAGTGATCACTTCAATATTGCAAACCCTGTTTTCATTACTGTACTGTTGGGACAATAACTAGAAGAGGCTGTGTGACCAAAGCTATGTTATTCTGGAAGAGAAATAAAGAATAAAGCAGTGTTGTAAATTATAGGCTGAAAAGACTAAAGTTGTAAGGAATGCATCATGAGCAGTGGAGACAAAACAGGAGAGGAAGAAACTGCCCAAGATGACAGCATCCTTTAAACACTGTGTTAGGTGTCATGTTGTTTTCAAAGTGCCTTGCTCCTCTTCAGCATCTCTTTTACCAGTTCAGTAGATGTCATGCAACCTGGACAGGCAAAACTTCCATTAATATTACCCCCGTGGGTTACTAAGTTACAAGGGAAGTCCATGTATATGTGTTTTACAAACCAGAATTATATTCCTGCAAACAGATGCTGCTTCAGAGCATTTCATGTACAGCAGGAGATCAAAAGAATGCCATGCAATTGCCTGTATATGGTACGTATTCCCTTGAGCCCTAGTGTCTTCTGAGTACTGGATGATTTTGGAGCAGGGAATACAAGAAATGCTAGACCACTGAATGCAAATAATACAAACAAACCCAAGAAACTAAAACTCTGAAAAAAAATGCAAAAAAACCCACCAAATTGATAGCGTACCTTGAACCATCAAAGCTATGAAGATGTTCAGACCAAATAAACCTTCTTCTGCGCCTACTCCATAAATAACAGGTACTCAAGGGTTTTACTGTATTGTCTAGTTCTTGGCAAGCTGCAATCAAAGATTTTAAAGAAGAGGGTTAGCTTCTTGACAAAGAATCTGCTTTCCATACAGTATTTTCTTGCCTGCCATTAATTGTCAGGAGGTCACATTCTCCCCTCGAACACAGAGGAACATTTCCAGTGGATTTCAGGGGCAGCTGCATGCCTATTTCTGAGAAGTTTAGCAGAAGCTGTTATGTTTAGCAATTGCACTTCAATTTCATTCAAGAATAGGTATAAGATAGACATAGGAAATGCATGAAGATCAGACTTCTTTTGTGAAAAGAGCAAACATTTTTCAAGGGCAGAATCTTCGGTCTCTGTCAGAGGCTGTAGAAAGCTCTGAAGGGAAGTGGTGGAGCTGGTAGAGAGAAGGTCAGATACTCACAGAACAGTTGTAAGCATCCCTGTTTTGGGTCCATGGATACATAAATTATGGGTAAGGCAAGTGTCCCTGCCCTTAATCTGGGTTAGTGTACCCACCAACAACAGATTTAGACCCATAACAGATATGAGAACTGGAAGGAAAACTACCTCTGATTTTTTTTTCTCAATCCTTTCTCAAAGGCAGATTAATACTGATGTTTAATCCCAGCTTTTAATCAAAACTGAAATGGTGTACGGATGGAAAAAAAGCATCTCTCCTTTTGTTGCCTACCCTCACCTGAGTGTCATAGGATTTTTCTGCTCTTGTAGATGAAGCACAGTGCAATACACTATGAAACAGGCTAAAAAGCCAAGAATGGAGACATAATAGCTAAACCTTGAATCAAATCCTTGGAGAGACAGTCAGTGTTGCATGTATGTAAAAAGTAGAAGTCATACTGCTGAAATAAGCTGGAATTCTCTGCTAAAAAAAAAATGAGAATGGGTTGAGTTAATATTATCTAATTTATCAATGTTCAAGGTTACTAATCAGTTGGGAGTTCTTCTAAAGGTCAGCAAACTCCAATGAGACATCTGATGACCCTCATTTTCATTCCCTTTCACTGTCTCTTCCCCTTCTCCCTCCTGTTCAGCCAAGCCAGTAATTAGTAGCTCATGTTTTTAATTTTCCTTGAAAAGTAAATTTAGATATTATTAAAAATTTATGTATAATTTCCAGGCCTAAATTATCTGTCAGAATATATAGTCCATTAAAAAAATACATATTTCTGAACAATGCAGGTATGTTGTGCTCTATTGCTGGTCTTTCATTATTGATGCACTGTTTGCAGTGTTTGCAGTACCAGAATTCAATAACTTCCATAAAGGACTTGTCACCTCTCTGCAAAATAATTGCCCTATGTAAACAGACCTACAGATACAAAGACAGAGATGTCTGTAGTTACAATGCTGAATTCACTGCTATGGTGAAACAAGTCGACAAAAAGCAGCCATGTTGTTAACTGTTGAACAGGGAGCTGACTGTCCAGCTGCAGATTTCTGGTACTCACAAATTCACCATGGGCAAGAACAGGGGCCTGGCTGCCTCAGTCCTCCTTATGGCTATGGATGTCTTTGCCTTCTGTGCGAGCTCCAGCTTTAGCAGTGCAGCTGGTGAAACACGGTCATTAAGTCACAGCTGAAATACTAGCCATTGCTTTTTTTCTAGGATGCCTAAAAGTGGGTATACACACAGGGACTGATGTAACTGCCCTCCGCTGCCAGCAAAGGGTCTTGCCATTAATGGCATCGGGCTACAGCCAATTCACCCACAGCCAAGGTGCCTCAGAGAATCACCTTGTAAGCCACGGAGCCCAGATCTCAGCTCCTTCTGTGCCACAGTATCAATAGCTGCTGACTTGAAATGCAGGATGTGTGTGGGGTGACATCTGCTCCTCAGACATGGTGAGTCTCACCCTGAATGGGTCACCTGTGTCCCTGTTGTGGGAAAGTGCTCAGCTGTGGAGTAGGTTGCATGGGCCAGACAGCGCTTGGGGGTCTCCTCAACATGGAGGAGAGTCCCACTGCAGCCCAGTGATGGTGCTCAACTCACATGGCCTCCCAACAGGTGGGGACTCCCTTGATTTCTCAGATAAAAATTGCAGTATCTTTAAAGTAGGGCTCAGCTAGTTATTTTTTAACAGTGAAACTCACAGGCAAATGCAGTTTAACTTGTCCCTAGACCAGTTAATAATTTAAGTTAGAAATCACTAGCTAGCTTTTGCTTACTGCATAAAGAAAATACTTCAGAGTAATACAAGTAAGAAGACTAGAGGAGCTCCGGCATCTCCTGGGTGGGTGACCCAGGGAGAAGTGTCTCTTCTTTAGTGCACGGGTGAAGCCCACTGCGGTCGTGTCTTCTGCACAAGTCACAGCCGTGCTTATCAAGTGACAGTCCTGGACATCTCTCTGTTGCTATTTTAATTTCTAATTAAAAATTTAAAACTTCTTGTTGCTTTAGCATGGTGGTCAAATGCCTATCCTGGGAGAAAAGACAAAGTGCACCGCTGGATTTTTGAGTAAGCATTTTAGAGAGGACCGGAACAGAAAAAGACGTTGCAAACCCTGTTTCTCAGATCTCTGTGGCTCTTCACCAGCCATGTGAATGACCACTAGTGTGTCAGTGTATTTCACTTTGTTTTTCTCAGTATGGTGCTAATGCAAAATGATAAAAATAAAAAATCAATTGTTAAAATCAATTACTCATCTAGGTCTGCACTAATCAGTATTTTCTTATTGCCAGTGTTTTACACAGTCTTAAAAATGCCAAATAGGCATTGTTTACTACAGCAGGAGATTTGCAACCCTACATTCTACTAATCTGTTCATAGATTATTTCTGTAACATGAAACTTTAACTACTACAAACCATAATAATCTATTGATCACATAATATTTCATGTATAAGAGAGACAAACTCAATTACTATGCTTCGTCTTAAAATCTGTTTTTATCAGTAAACTCATTTTACCATTTTAGTCTTCAAATATAACTCCCAGGATGTCATTTATGTATCAGCAGTATTGCTTGGAAATATAAAAATGTTCAAGGGTTTATTTAAGGGCTGAGTCATATTTGAAAACCAAAATAACTAGAAGTGCATCACCACAACTAGAGCATCCGTCTAAATAGAACAGCAGAAACAAAGTACTGACTCAAGTGCAATTTTGTGGGGAGGAGAGGGGCAATTTCATTCAGGGTGAGATGGGAACAAAACAGAAGAACAACCAACAATCTCAGTGATGCTAACTCCGTCCTCTTCCTGCTTTTAATGACTGCTAATCTGAACAAGAAGAAAGATGCGGCCTTTTGCTTGGCTACCTTATTTCTTATAAGAAGCTCTTCAGCTGATGCTTCTTTTGAATAATTCATTTGACTGAGTGGGTCACAGACCTTTCCTATTTATTTTCTTAGCACCTTTGGTAAAAATGTAAAAAGTGCTTACGGCCGCCACAAAGCATAGGGTTTTTTTCCCTAAGGTTGGGACTGGCCCACTTCAAGGCCAAGCCGTTCACCCGAAGCATCCTGCCCCTGCGCAAGCTGCGGCCACCAGTCTGGTGGGTGGGGGAGCAGCACCCTGGCCAAAGGTGACAGTGCAATTCTGCTCTTCTATTAGCAGTGTGTTGTTAGGTCCTCCATCAGCTGTGACCAAAATGACCCAGCTTGAACTGGCTCCTCTTGCAACTTTGCAAGGTATAATAAACTCCCCTTTTGGCTGTTGTACATGGATTTTGCAAGTCAAACGTTTTGTCAGTGCGGAGGGATGTGCAGCCCACAGCCCAGGAAAGCCTGGTCTGCCTTCAGATCAGGAACAAAAAATTCTTATTGTCTGAGGAATATTTTTCCCTGTGAGGAGGCAAGAAACCAAGCCCTTTATTTGCTTTCCAAGGCAGAAATCACCTCATTCACATTGTCTGTGGACAAAATGTGGGTGCTCACAAACACCTCTCAAAGTGCAGTCCTCTCTTACTGCTTTGGTGTTTTGTGGTCATATGGCTCTGTAGAACTTACCCCAGACAACTGAGAGTGAACCCCCTCCCACATCCAGCTTTCCTTCTGCAGGACCTTTTTGAGGACACTGCTTTGCATCTGGTGCCTGCATGGCCTGGACTGGCCAGCCCATCTTTCCCTGCCCAGCTGGGTTGAGCTGGTGACAAATGGATATCAAAGTCCAACTAATGCAGATGGTGAGAAAATTTAGCCTTGCAGACATTGCTGGTGGCAAGGTGAAGGCGTTATATTGATACTGTTTATATGGTCTATTTTTAATTAGTCTGTTTTGCCTTTTTAATTTTCTGTTGGGTAATAATTAAGTTTGATGGTCCCTGATGCTCCTGTGAAGAGTACTGCAGGTGAGGAAGAAATAATCCACTTTTCTCACTTGGTAAACTTGAGAGGCTGCTCAGCTGATGCTGCCTTCAAAGGAAGGAGAGATACAACCCACAGAGCCTGTGATCCCACCAAAACCAGCACAGCTCAGCAGAAACACACATCACACCGAGACCCAGTCCCTGCCTGCTCCGGGCAGCATGTGCCCTCCAGCCTCAGCAGCAAGAGCACTTGCTTTTAACATCCCTGTCACAACAAATTAGCTCCTTCACCACAAAGCTTCATCTGACTGAAAATAGAGCGGGGAAAGGCCAACATATTGGGTTTTGCAACTGCATTACCTCTTGCTTGGTATTTTATTCAGAAAATTATGTGCTGCTCCCATCTACGTCTCCTCTATGAGCACCGATATCAGCACCTGGCAGATCACTTTCAGTGCTGGCCTATCTCAGCGCAGCACTGATGGTTCCCACCACAGATCATTTTATCCTGCCATGTCTTCAAACTTTCTTACACAGAATTTATCACTCCTTGGGCTAAAGAAAGATCACTTGTGTTGCTTTAGAGGTTTCAGCCAGTGTTAATCATCCCTTTACAAAAATGAAAATGTATACATGCCTGCTGTGCATTTTATAAGTTCCTAAGAAACTGTACAATTAATATCACTGAATTTGGATAAGTTTGGAGTAAAATTCTTACTTTAGTCTCAATTTTCACAGTTCAGACTCATCTGTATTTCCTGTTGCTTTGGGACTTGAACCAGACTGAGAAAGCAGTTGCTGAAATCCTAATTATCTTTGCTTTTCTTCTAAATGAGGGCTAAAGGAAACCAAGGTTTGTTTGTTTTGTTTTGTTTTTTCCACTGAAGCATCTTCCAAAATCTGCAGCCCAGAAGGCCAATTTGCACCCCATAGGTCTAAATTCCTGAATCACCTTATGCCAAAATTTAAAATGCTTCATCAATTCCCAACAAAGCTATAGATATTCAGACATTTATACAGACCATTTAAGTGATCCTTTTATTTCTTATGTAGCAAATTTTCACCATTTGTGTAGCTTTCAAATGATTTTTGCATGCTTCATGTCTTTGAATTGCTTCTTGCGGTTTATATCCATTTGCTCGTAAAGCTTTTCAGCTGTTGCATTTTTCTTTCTTGAACTATTAGAATTTCAGGTTCATATATGAAATATATCCCTGTGCACACCTGGTCAGCAGAGGCAAATTCTACAGAGAGCCGAACTTGGTGCATTTTAGTGAAACCAAACTTGTGTTTGATTTAGTATTTGAAATAATTTCTGTGTTTGATTGTGTTATTCAGCTGTGTTCCAGCAGTTTTGCATTAATCCAGTTTGTAGGTGTAAACCTGGGTTTCTCAACAATCAATCAGTACAGGGTCAACTGCAGCCATTGCCTGCATAATGTGAATCAAAACTTAAGACACATGGACATTTGTAATAATATAGAGAAGCAGAGATCTCTCTGTAACCGAAATGCTTTTCATGTACAAAAATAAATATACAGAATGGTTTCAAGTGAATTAGGTAATAAATTTTTTCCCAAGGTTTAGCGAGAGCAAGAGCAGAGGAAAGCTTAGAGGTGAATTTATACTATTTTTACTGAGTTCTGCATACCAGGAAATCCTGAAATGGCACTAACTGAATAGTGGGGGATATTGGTCAGCTGTTAGAAAACTTCCTCAAGATGCAAAAGTGTCCTGGATTGAAGGACTTCATGTACTGAGCTTTAGATACTTTGCATGAAAGGCACCTGAACATGTGGTCAGCTGGTGATGGAGGAGCAGTTTAGGGATGCTGCCACCTCCCCTCTGCTCTGGTACAGCTGACTCCTTTGCAGCTCCCCTGACAGCCAGTTAAGAGCAGACACACAACAGCAGCTGAGCTGTGGCTGAAGGTCTTCAAGGGGGCGTTGACACAAATCGCTGTCGCTGCTTGTGGCTGTCTATCCATACCCTTAGTACTGGTTCAGGTTAAAGGCACTTGGTTTTGAAAGAGCCCCATGTCATGGAGACCTCCCAGTAGTAGGAGAGCTGGAAAGGAGGCTGCCATCATTAGCTCTCGTCTTCAGGGAAGCTGACCTTTGGCTGAGGAGACACCGAACAGACATCCAGGAGTGGGTCCAAGGTCCAGGCAACAGCAGAGATTTTTCCCCTCATCTTAGGAGCCAGGCCCTGAAATACTGATGCACATGCTAAATGTCAGAGTGCTGTTAACCTCAGTTAGGCCCATGTGCTTTTGGTAGGTTTGGAGCACTTACACATCACATCTGGCACAGTGCAGGTGTGCTCTTCCATCACTTACTCTGCAGGGATGAAGTTCAAAGAAGCTATAACTATATATATAAACATGAAAGTTATGTCGACTAGAAATAAAGTTAGTCTATTTTGTTTGTCAGAGGGGAAAAAATAAAATCTGTTTTAAAGTTACTCTGGTTTCCGAGAGGGAGCTGGGGGTTGGTAATGCCAGGAAGGCTCTGGCTGCGGCTGTTGAAGTGTCGCAAAGAAAGGAAAGGATCCATTTGATACAGGGCAGCTTTTCAAAGGGCCCATAATTAGGGGCAGTGATGCACAAAATTACAGACACAAAGAACCAGGAAGACTTGCAGATACATGACTGAAGCACCACGTCTGTGAAAAGAGGGGTCTGGTCTGTCCAATTGTGCACCTTGGTGCCCCCAATTACACATGCAACCTGTTGGCATATCTTCAATGGCTTAGCAAGAAGATTACTTTCACAGTGGTTCCCTGATAAATGTCTGCTTGCTCATTAACATAGCTGACATTTCCTAACTCTGTTCAGGTTTGCAGCCTGAGCTAATCTGCATCCTATTTAATTCATAGGCTAAAGTTCAAATGGAACGAATTTTTGATCCTATTTGTACAACTGTGTATAATTTCCCTCCTTCCTTTATGATCAGAATAATAGCTTCAAACCCAGAAAAAAGAAACAACAACAACAAAACTTTGAAGCATTGGAAAACTCATTTATATTTATTCTGAGACAAAACCACTTTTTAACTCTGAACACAATTTATTTTTCTTAATCACTTTCACCTTTAGTTCTGTACAGTAGCAGTTCCTCAGATCTGTATTTCTTTCATACTTTGCCTATGCTGCAGTTTTACGCATATACCCCATTAAAGCAACATTTTTTCAATATATTTAATGAAAATACATATAGAAGCTCATTGAATAATGTGTATGTGGCAACGTTTTTTACATGGCATGATGACATAATACATCAAACCAAAGTCTGTCTTTAAGGTACATCACTTATCATGGCCTGAATTTTTAAGGTATGTATCAGAAAATGTTTAGTCTGAAGAAATGAACAGAATTTGAGATTTTTTTTTGCTAAAATATTTGCCTCAACACTGTAAATTTTCAGAGAGCAGTACTGAATCAGATGAATGCTTTATTTCAAGGGATCTTTGGGACAAGTTAGAATTACCTAAATAAAAGCTGTACTCAGGTGACCTGTGTCACAGTGGCACATCTCAGTACTCTTTGGGGATGGAGGAGCCTGGAGTGTAAGTTCCTTCTCTGTTTCCTTCTTCATTTGCTCAGGAGGCAGGTGCTCGGCCTTTACCCTCTGCACCCTTCTGGTCCCACTCCTGCCTTTTCCCTGTGTTTCCTCTTTAATCTCATGAAAAACCCCACCTATCCTAGCTGAGTGCCATAGCCTTTAGCCCAGCCATGCTGTCTTTAACTCAGTCTCTTTTTCGCCCAGGACGCTTGCATTCCTGGATGTCCCATTACCGCAAGGCATGGAGTGGGTGTGAGGAAGGACCCACCCACCAGTGTGACCCGGTGGTTTGGCTTTCAAATGCCCTGTAGTGAGTGCCTCTTAGGAGACAGAAAGCTGAGTGCTACAGACCAAGGGCTCAGTGATAATGGGTTGTCAGCACCCACAACCCACACTGATTTAGAGCTAATGAAATAACAGAATGACAGATGATCATGAACTTTCCAATTTCATTTATGGACTGCTGAATCTTTTTGGAAACATTGTCTTACAGGAAAATAACAAGTATTTAATGAATTATTTTTAATTAAAAAAAATCCACATGGGACATAATCTCAGTGTCATTTTTAACTTTTATTCACTGGACTGCACAGTCTTTTGTTAACATCCATGAAAATTAAAAAATGACATATTAGTCACTGGAGAGCTCCCATTTTATTCCCCATCTTCACTAGAAGCAAACACAGAATTACAAGGGAAGCATTAATAAAAAATTGACACTAAGGGCTGCAAGGACTGACGCAAAGTGCATTTCATCATATACACCAAGAACTAAAAATATAAAGAATTCCATCCATTTCATGCTTAACATACTGTCAGTTGATTTTTCAAAAAGAACAACATATTTTACACTAGACCTAAAACTCTCTCCATAAATAATAAACCATTTGAAAGCATTAGGTCAGAGCAGATGAGCAGAAACAGTGGCATCATAGTGGCTTCTCTTATGGTAGAGTCTCTCTCGTGTTCAGGTGATAGATAAGTAAGGAACCTGGTCCTGCCTCTCTGGTCACAAGTGATTTACACTGACATGGGAGAATTAAAGGCAGTGAACCCTGCAGGGAGCATGAACTCACACAGGCAGCAAAAGTGACCAAGAAGGGAGCTGATTCTACACCACATTTAAACCAAAGGAATTTATTTCCTTCACTTCTGTGTGAAGGACTTCTCACCTCTCTTTGAGGGCCATTTGTGGGACAGGAAAACAAACCAAAGGCTCAGCTTGGGAATTTTTCCTCCTCCATTTTCCTTTCTCTGCTCTTGTTTTTCTATCTTCCAGGAGTTTATCTGCAAAGGTTCCTGACACCGTATGCACAATGATTTCACTCATTAGGCTTGTATTGCTTTCGTATTCTCTGACCGCTGAAACCAAATGTAGCCAAACAAGACATAGAGGAATATCCAGCATGTCTGGAAAAGCCAATAGGGCTGTTAAAAGATGAATACATAAACGATGCATTGCATGAATGAGAGGCAATTTAGAAGAACATCCTCATGTCTTCATAAGCAAAAGTGTCTCATTTTCCATGTAGAGGCATGCTTTTGAGCCTCTTTCTTGCCTCCCAGTTATATATTTGATAAAGATAGAGCCAAGAGGTCAAAACCACTTTACCCTCCTCACTATATAAATCAGCCAACCAAAACTACCACTTCTTAGTGCATTTCAATTA
The DNA here is from genome assembly GCF_964273445.1 of Streptopelia decaocto. Classification (NCBI taxonomy): domain Eukaryota; kingdom Metazoa; phylum Chordata; class Aves; order Columbiformes; family Columbidae; genus Streptopelia; species Streptopelia decaocto. The sequence goes on along the minus strand of NC_138663.1, from coordinate 32,866,621 downwards.
TTTATGACCCCAAACCTAGTTGAACAAATATACTTCTAGGCCTGAATCTGAAAGCTAAAAGAGAAAAAAGATGGCATCACAAATCAATAGAAGTGGGCAACACCAGACTGGGGAATACAGGCTCCCAAAATAGTGAGAAAACATCCTGGTGTGCCTTCATTGGACCAAAACACATGGAGGTGTAAGGCATTTCGCTTTCTTTTGTTGTTTGAAATGTTCATTTGAAAGGGCACCATCCTGACATATTTTTTAATATGCTGTTTGGATGTGCAGCTGAGACACATACAAACACGTGTATACATCCCAAACAAATAGACTGGGCTTAGCTTGTGTCAGACTAGATATGCTAAACAGCTCAGCACCTACCTCCTGCTGAAGCCTGAGTGGGAGCCAAACCAAATATCTCATCAGTTATGCCTGACCTGACCTACGTGCTCAGAGAATGTCTTTGCTCAGCTCTTAAAACCAAGGGCTGGAGTCAGTCCTCCCTGTAAGAGCTTTGCTGAATCCAGCAGCCTGGGAATTGTGAGACTGCCATAGCTCCCTGGGCTCAGACCATGCCTCTAGGTGCCCCACTGCCAGAGACGTCTCCCCTTGCCCCCCAGGCCATGTGCCCCACTCACCAGCTGGTCCAGCTCGGGACTAGCCAGGGCCATGCACTGACAGTGCACCCTCATCACACCTCATGTTGGCACCATGGGCACGTGGGACTCCCATCCCTGGTCCATCCTTGGCTCTCAGGCCCCCTGTACACACAGGCACACAGCCCAGAGAGCCCGGCACCCAGCACGATCACTAGAGGTAGAGTTTAGTCAGAAATCAGGACTGACTGAATCCTGGCCAGTGCCTCTTTGCACAGTACCAACTCCTTTTCTCCCCTTCTCCTGTTGTTTTCCCACACTTGTTCCTCCTCAAACCACTGTGATCCCTCCTCTTCTCCTACCTCCCCTAAATACTCCATCATAATTCCTCTGCAGTCCCAAAATGCACCCCAGAACAAGACCTGTCCCCACAGGCAGTGCCCCCAGTCCATGGGTGACCCAGAGAGCCTCCTCGCTGACTCCTGGTACTGGGTGTCCCCTGGCCTGTGGGGCTGGGAAAGCCCTGCAACAAGCAGGGGTTCCTGTCTCTGACTGGGACATTGTGGTTCCTCCTGCTGTCATGCCTTCAGGGCTGTGGGGATGAGTCTTTCATGGGTTTGTGGCTCCTGTGAAGCCCCAGGAAGAGCTGGGCAGGGCGGTATTGAGGTTCCTCCAGCTGCAGTGTTCTTTGGTGGGATTCCGGTTGGGTGTGCAGCTTTTGTCATGTAATCAAACACTCCCTACCATCCCCTAGTCAAGAGCAGGCTGGGTGGTTGTTGGCTCAGAGTGGCTCCCAGTTGGATCTCACATGGTTATCATGGCTACATCCTGTAGGGCATTCTGGAGCAAAGGGCGCTTAGAAGTCAGTTGTAACAAACTCTGTTGGCACTGACAACTAGCCTCTCATTGATGTAATAAGTATTTAAAACAGAATGGAAATGCTTTGGTAGAATGAAGAAGGTCCTGTGAAACTTTCCAGGACAGAAGAGGTTGTAGCTAAACAGTCATATTCTCTCAGACAGCAAAACAAAGTAGAAGGGCTATTCATTGATGCAGCAAGTGTTTTGGACACAATATTTCAGGCAAAAAAATGGAACAGCTCTATCCCCCTTTTCCCAAGAAAGCCCTCACTCTTCCTTGGCTTTGGCAGGAGGACCAGCCTCCAGAAAAGACAATCCAATCATGCAATGCAGCTAAGAAGAGGCACCTCAGCCCCTGCATCCACCTGTGATCCAGAGACGGGTGGATATTCCCAAGGTGGTATAGGCATGGAGAGTCCACACCTGCCTCCATGGGACACAGACCCAATCTGGACCTGTGAGGTCCAGAACAAAAAGGCATAGGATTTGAAGGGATAGCAGACTGCCTGATGACATTGCAGGAGAGGGAAGGTCTTTCCATGATGTGCCCAGAATGTACCGACAGACCCTGGTTAGGCAGCACAGGCCCTGGCATGGGGTGCACAGCCCTGACCAAAAATCTCTGAAGCACAGAAAAGATGGTTGGACACACTCCAGAGATTCAGCTTAGTGCTGGGCTACGGTTGCACTCTAGCTTTTACATTTTCCTTACCTTACATACCTGTATAGTGACAGATGATTAAGGTTGTCTATTGTGCTTTAATTGTGAGGGTTGTTTATGTTAATTGCTGGGCTTGGGTTTTGCTTGTTTTACCTCTTCTCATTATGACTGCAGAATCAGGTTCATTCTGTGTTTCTGTTTGCTTTTTGGGGAATACTGAGGAATGTTCCCACTTCTGAGCTGGCTGGCTTTGAAACAAACCCTGGAAAGTCACTCGTCAGGAGCAGCAACACATTCTCATATGTGCTGTAGACAAAGCCCCTCACAGCCTGCAGGCCTTGAGATGAACAAGGTCTGTGGGCCTGGGGCATGCAGCTCCTCCTGAGCTCGTGCATTTTGCTGTGGCCATCCTCCTGGTGTTTTGTTCATCGCACTAGTAACGCTTTCTGAAATTGAAATAAGCCTGTCTATCCAGTTGCTTATTTAATTGCAGACAGGCAGAGTGGCTACTTAAAGTAACGGCAGTCAGCAGAACAGATGTTTAGGACATGAGTGCTGGTCTATCATTAGAAGACTCCAGTGGGATGCTGCAGCCCTCTGGAACTTTTTGGCTTATTAAGTTTTACCCTACTGTGGCCTGATTTTGGCTGGGACAGAGTTAATTTTCTTCTTAGTAGCTGTGTTTTTGATTTAGTATGAGAATAATGTTGGTAACACACTGATGTTTTAGTCGTTGTGAAGCAGTGCTTATACAGAGTCAAGGACTTGTCTGCTTCCCATGCTCTGCCAGTGAGGAGATGCAGAAGAAACTGTGAGGAGACACAGCCAGGACAGCTGACACAAACTGGCCAGATGGTTATTTCATGCCATATGTTGTCATGCTCAGTATATAAACTTGGGAAACTGGCTGGGGGAGATGGCTGCGTGGGGACAAGCTGGGCATCGGTCAGTGAATGGTGAGAAAGTGCACTGTGCATCACCTGTATTGTATAATCTATTATTAGTAGTAGTATTCTTATTGTTGTTTTTATTGTTTTGGTGGTTGGTGTTTGTTTTTTTTTTTCCTTTCTGTCTTGTTAAACTGTCTTTATCTTAACCAACAAATTTCACTATTTTTTTCATTCCTCTCCCCCATCCCACTGCGGGTGAGTGGGTGAGGGACTGTGTGGCATTTGGCTGCCTGCTGGGCTAAACCACAACATACTGTGTCTCTCTAGCAGGGATAAATAATGCAAACTTGTCACTGATGCCAAATATTGTAGCCAGCAGCATGTCTTTCTCTTTCCCACTAATGTTTCTGGATCTTCAGACTTCTCTATTTTGGTTCTTATAGGTAAGCTACTTTGAGCAGAAAGAATGAAGTATCTTATGTTGTTGTACATTGAAATCTTAATTTCTTGCAAGTAGCTATAGGTACTCTTGCCTTTACCTTGTAATTTCTTAATGATAATATATGAAATTTTCTACTCTAATTTTCTCTTGTATATTATTTTCTAGATAAGGGTCCAATCTGGGTGCTTAGAATGATGATTTCAAGGATACAGAATGGATTTGGATGTACACATTTGCTTGAAATGAGCAGCAACTGTGTTTCTAATTTAATGGGGTGATTTTGAAAAATCACGGATTTACAGCTTATTTTTAACTAAGAAATTATTTCCTTTACTAAACAAATCATGTGTAACATGGAAAGCTGTAGTGTGTAGGCCAGTTCCTAGGTACAATTTTCACCAGAAGCAAATCTAGCAGTGTGCCTTCTATATTTATTTGGTTAATAATATGAATTAAGTTGCATTTGGTAAATCAAAAGATTGTCTTGCAAAACTTTTCCAACATCTCACTTAGAGCATACTAAACTGTGTGTTATTTGCTGGCTTTGTGGCTCCTCTAAGATTCTGATAGTATGGTATAAGAAAAATCAATATCCCATTTCTCACATCAGCCAGATGGATAGGCCAGGCAAAGGCCTCAGCCAAGGCTTTGTGCCATTCTGACAGGGAAAAAAACATGTTTTCCCTATTTCAAGCTCTACTGTTTACAAGCAGCTATTGACAGCTTTGCAGTGCTTTCTCCAGGTAAAATCTATCATGGTAGAGCTTCACAGTCTTGCTGGCTCTGCTGTATTTCTTACCCCCCTCAACTGCCAAGTACAGTTATAAATTCTTAAAGTGGTTCTTACTTTTGCATGTGCTCACTAAATGTTAAGATTAGCCAAGAAATAAAGGAGATGTTCTGAATTTACTGTCATCCTGACTTATGCTGATCCTCACAAAAAAGGTGTCATGAGATTTTGGCTTACAAAAACCCAGCAACTACACTTCCACACCTTCTGATGAAATTATTTTCCCTGTATGGCTGCATGGCACAGCTCCTTATGTCTCTTGCAGAACAAGTTGGTAGAGAACCAACTGACAGTAGAAAGGCTGTGTTTTTCTGCTCTGTGGATGTCATAGAACACATAAAAATAACAGGTAATTTTTAATACCAGGATAAGGGAGAATACCAATATCAGTATAAAAAATACTTCCGAAGTTAGAAGAGAGCTGAAATAAGTTGTATTTTGCAGTGCACTCACTAATAAAATTAAAAACATTATTAGTGAAAGCATTGATTTTCTACTTTTATGCACAATATATCATAATCACATCCAAAAAAGGGTATTAAAAGATAATTGGACCTTGTGATTGCCAAGTGAATCATTCACTGTATGGGAATGCCAAAAAAGAATGATCCATTTAGGTCTGGTTGGTCATCCCACTCACAATGCTTATTACACATTATTTTTTTTCCATAGAGAGTCACTGCTTGGCAAAAACTAACTGCATGAATTTGCCTGATTTATGCTCACTTGTAAAAGCTCTGTATTAACAGGGGCTGAGTGTACAAGGGGTCCTCCACAACAGTTTCTTCATATCTATGTCATTTCCTATAAGATGGTTGTCAAGTTGGCTTCAAGAAAGCTAGTGCTAGAATTCAGTGCATCTAAAGCACTATCAGTATGGCCAAATTCCCTGTAATACAAGAAATTTAAAATTCAAATGTGGGTATTCCATTTTCTACATGTCACCATAAAGAGAGCTACAGAGGCAGCTCAACCCTCAAAGGGAATTTGTGCGCAAATTAAGGCCCTTCATATACTAGTGGAAAGCATCAGAATACAAACGAGATTTGTGCAACACTCTTGTGTTATATTGTTATATCCTCTTAAAGTTCAGACCAGCCCGAGTTCTATGACGAACCCTGGAGCTCAGCCTGGGTCTTCCTAGTGCTTTGTCACATCCATTTCCTTCAGACCTTGAGGTCTCTGGGGAAGCCAGTCCTTGCGCAGACCCAGTGACAATGGACCCTCCTGGGACGAGTTTGGTTACCCTGAGACCTCATCAACACAACCCAACATTGATGTGTTTTATCAGAGTGCAACACTGTAAGCTCACTGTAAGCCCTTCATTTCCCCTTGAGTTTTCAGGTTAAAAATTTAAAACTGAAACCAGCAGGCTCAAACCTAAGGCAATGTTCATGTGAGTCTCAGGAAATGAAACCATGAGCAAGCAAAGTGCAGTCTTCCCTGATGCCTGAAAAAAACTATGACACATAGTGGAAATACATAAAGCTTCTTAAGTGAATGAGAGTAAGCTATGGCAGCCAGCTTTTGGTTTTCAAAATTAAATATAGTGAGGTATGGATCCACTTTCATTTGTAACTTCTGAAGCATAACTGATTCATATGAATTCAGTTCTGTTTTGGCTGATATCAACTGGAAGTTCAAAGTCAATGACACCACATATCAACATAGGCAAAGACAGAATATAATGCTCCCTACTGTACTTTTTGAAGCTTACCTTTGTTAAAAGTACACCATACAGTTCTTCTGGAAATAGAATTTAATGATAATTTTGTCAGAGACATCACAAAGTGCAGAGAAACAACATTTGCATGACTCACTTTTAGCTGGTCTAAATTCAAGGAAGAAATTAGACTTAAGGAAAGAACACAAACCATGACATAAAAGCAATGCTTCCTCCTTTTCTGGCCAATTGCATACTCACATTGCAGTTAAAATTCTCAGGGGATGTGCAGATTGAGATGAAATATTGGTTTGCTGTAATGGCAGCATGTAGATCATAGCTAGAAGCTATTTCTGTAAAGCATAGATCAGTGCTTGAGCACCAAACCATAGGAATATAACATTCAATTCATATATTATCACTAATTATAATTTTTTACTTGATGATATATCATCAGTCATGCAGTAGCTATAAGCTATTTTTTTCCACCCATAACCATGCAAGTTGTACACACGGCAATGACTGCTGAAAACTGCCAAGCATAAATAAGAAAAAGGATATTTCTGTTATTGGTAATTCTGTGCCCAGTTGAGAAACTGTTCCTTCTAACTACAACCCAAGGCACTGAACAGTTCCTTTCCCAAAGAGTTTATTTTTAACAGGGCAAGGCAAGCAGAGGCTCAGAGAATGTATTGCAGAAGCTAAGAATCAAGACTGAGCGACAGTTTGCAATCAGCATGTTAATTCACTGCTTTTTTTCCTTAAAAAAGAAACACCTGAAAACACTGTAAGCATAGATGGGGTACAGAGGCTGTGAGGGAGAATCCTGACAGCTTTGGAACAAGCAACTAATTAGTATGGAGGAGAAAAGGCTTGAAGTTCAATGTGCTGCTGTGACTTGTTTCCTAAACTGTTGGCTGTCTTGATCAGTTAATTTTCAGCATTTCTCAGTATGTGCCCTCATCCTCGACTTGCAGCTGAGAACATTGCCTCTGGAATTGGGTTCTGCAGAGCAGGTGCCAGCGTTTTCACTCTGGGCTCACAACCCATGAGTGGCTCACAGATGTCTGCTGGCATCAGCCACAGATGTGTTGCTCGCTGCAGCCTTTGCTGTAGCTGTCTTCTACTCCCCTGGCTGAAGATGTCTTTCTGATTTCTCATGCTGCATCCTTTTTCTTCCTTTCCCACATATATGTAGGTCAAAGCATGGCATACCCATTTGGTTCAAGTGTCCAATAACATCTGAAGTCTATGTCAGATCAGCCTTAGAGTTTTCTGGAAGGACTATGCCTTTCCCCTTAATATAATAATTGAGTTTCAGCAGCTCCAGCTAGCTTGAATTGCTCTGATGTGATGAAGAGGACTTCAGGAGAGAAAGTGGGCTGAGCTTCATCTCAGTCTCGTGCCTTTGGCCCTGTTCATCAAAACCTCCTACATTACAATAAAATCTCGCCTGTTGCCTTGAATTGGTGACTGAGAGCCTGCTGGCTTCAGCCGGACCTGCAGAACCTTGCTGCCCACAAGGGTGGCATGGTGGCTACTTGCCTGCCCTCAGCTCCTCTTTCTTAGGGTCTGTTGTGACTCCTGAAAATTTAATCTATTAGATCACAGGCAATTGCTGTCCTAGATTAGTTTAGTAATGAAGTTAGACTGTGTCAGTGTATGGAAACTGTGCTTCTGCTATGACCTGCAGTGGTCAAGCTTTATTTCCTCCCAGACTGGAAGGCTCTACCTCATCCAGTTGTCATTTTCCCCTTACACATTCATTAGAGTCTCAGCTGTGATGTACTGCAGCACACTGATGCTTCCTACAGGCTGCCAGATGTTACAGCCCTGACAGGAAAGAGGGAGAAAGCCGGAGTGTTGGAAAAATTATTTGTACCATTATAAGAACAAACACCTGTAAAGCACCTCAGTTCTGGATATTCTTGGCTAAAGTTAAATTTGGTATTGCTTAAAGACACACTTGAAATTGTATTCTGCCACCTACACATATATTCCTGTTTTCAAAAGAGTCGAGCACTCACATCCATCAAGACTTGCCAATGTAGTACAGTTTAACAACAGATTTTTACTATTGTAACTCAGTCTTTTTCCTCCTTTCTCAGAACTGATTACATCTCTGTGGAAGTGCTCTAACAAATCCAAGAAAGCCATTTTAAAACATGAAAGAAGATACAGACCCGACCTTTCTTACCCCAAATACTCTGTGACCCCAACACTGTTGGCATCCAAGGAACGTACATTTGAACAGATTGTTGCCTGTGTCAGACTGTGACACTCAGCTGCTAATACGCTCTTGGTAGCATGTTATTATCTGCTACTTGATCTTCCCGCATGCCCTGCTTGGGTCACATCTGATGTCTCTGCAGGAAGTATATATACATGGATCCAGGTACCTACTGACATATTTCTTTCTATATGCTGGTAAGCCTTGCTACCACAAAAGAAACTCAATATTGTCTCTCTGTGAGATAAAGACTGCTGAAGGAATTGACTCCTGGTAGTCATTGAATATGACTGGTAACAGCTCTGAGATAATGAGATCCAGAAAAGCAAAAGATGAGTTGCAGTGCTACCAGGGTTAACCATCCTCATCACAGCACAAACCCCCCAGTCAGAGCAAACCAGAGGCAGGAGCTCCCAACACTAAAGGCAGTTTGAAACTCTTCAGGCACTGCTGTGCACTGTTGGTCACATTCCAGGAAACCCCCTCTGTCCTTCACAGAAAGGTCACCCCTAAAGTCACTACTCCATCATCTTTGCACTTTCCCCACAGCTGCAGCCATCATCTCCCTTGCTGGTAAATACAAGATGCAACACTTATTGAATTAGATAACACAATAAATTATCTGGTCTTGACTTAGATTTTCTGGTGTGAGTGAAGTTCCTAGGTTCTACTGAACACCAAGCATGTAGTATCCCCAGGTGGCTCTGGGGAGATACCCCTTGGGAGAATGCTTCCAAGCCTGCAGCTGCTGGCAAACTTCCTACAGTGGATTAATTCTGTTACATGGTTGCAGGGAAATAAGGTTTTTGGTGCCCAGGTAGAGGGCAGGTCCTCCTGTGCAATGGGGCTCACATCCAGCAGCCACGGGAAGCCAGCGAAAGCAGGTCCACCTTTGCTTCCAAGGTGAATTCAGGGACATTATTTAAGGCCACCATCCTTTAGAGTCCAGGGGACTGTGTGGAAAGTTAAGCACAACTTAGCAAGCAGGCATAATTCAGAGAAGTCTCTTCAGAAATGAGACAAAACAAGCCAGAGAAAGTGGGATTAAAGCTGAACATAGTATGAAATAAGTATCTACAAGCCTTTTTGCACCACAGGGCCTACTTCATCCCTGCACGCAAAGCCAGGCTCTCAGGCTGTACCTGCAGCAGGGACTGAGAAATTTGAACTCCTTCAGCAAATCCCCACTCTGTAATGGGGCTGCAAAATAGATCACTCAGACCAGGGCCCAACTGCAGGTTATTCCAGGAGTGTAAGGCTGATTTCTTTCAAGGTTAAACTGCAGATCTACTCAAAGTCCTTCCTTCTACCAAAACAAGAACATCGCCAAAATAACTTCAAAACAACTCTGCATGAGATAAAGCCCAGGGAACATCACGTTTCTACAAACTGTCAGAATAGAGAACATGACTTTCTCATATTGCAGTTATCTAAGAGGCTGAAGGATTTTAGTTTCCTCCCTTTCAGATTGTTTTAGGCATTTTTTTTCTTCAGAGTTACCAGTCTGATTGATTGAAGATGCGGTCATGTCATCAGGTAAATTTCTCATGTTTTGGGAAAACAATACCCAGATTCTTCTGCCAATAAGAATGTCCAGTTTAGATTATTAAAATTCGAGGTATTATTGAATTCACCTGAAAAAAGACGCAGACAGCAGGATAAAATTCTAGCAGTATCGCATCCTCTAATACAGTTGTTCAAAGTGAAGCTTTGACCCAAGATACTAGGAGGATGGAAAGGTTAAGTCTGGATGATAAAATGCCAGCAGATAGATGTGTTTAAAAGACATAGGTCTTGGATGAAGAAAGAGTCAAGAGCTGGTTCTTATCTGTCCAGGAGAGACCAAACTTATCCTTGCATAGTGGGATATACAGGCAGTGTGACCTCACCCACACAAAAGTGAATTGGATTAAGAGGAAGTGGCACAGAACCAAAGACATTTGAAAGAACAGATCATGATTTTCCTCTTTCACAGTTGTGCAGAGGAGGTGTCAAATAGGTGGTGGTTTGTTTTTTTTTCTGGTGAGTGAAGACTTTTGCACAGGTGAAACACAAGTTTCAGATCATATGCACAGATGTTGCAGCAAATGATAAAAGAGGAGTTAGGGTTATTATACTGCTTTACTCCCAAAAGGCCTATCAGTACTTATTTGGAAAATTAAATGTCTATGGCACTCCATTTTGATAAGTGAAAATCCTAAACAGTTTGCGAAGGGCTGAAGGTTTGCTGGCCTTGTGTTAAATGGGGCAAATTAGCAGTTCTCATCTGCCAACTCGTAGGGGTTCACACATCCAGCAGCTGGCCTGCACAGTCCCCCCCATACCATGCCTTTATGACACTTTGTCTGCAATACCAGATGGTAAGGGCATCTTGGATTCTGGGAGAAACACTGAGATTTCCATAAGATGCAAACATCCTAAATGTTTAAAGGCTTCTGATAGCAGCGTGTTGTTTGGCTTTCAGATGGCTGGATACACAACGTATGTGTAGCCCACAATGCAGCCATGTGTGCATGTATGTATCAGTGTGGTTGACCAGAAGGTTTTGGTGTTTGAAGGGTGTATAGGATTTTATTGGTCTTTATTAACATTTGCTAAGTGTCTAGTAATGCAGTTTGTCTGCTGTATTGCTGATATCAAAACTGAGTATGAAGTCACAGAATCACACAGAATCACAGAATGTTAGGGATTGGAAGGGACCTCGAAAGATCACCTAGACCAATCCCTCTGCTGCATCAGGAACACTACTGATTGCTGGTTAGTTAGGTGCTGTTATTTGAAAAAATCCCTCTGATCCTGGCTTGATTTAAGCCATGTGAGCTGAGCAGCTTTGGCTTGCAGCAGGCTGTTGCTGTGGTTTGCCCCAGTGGTGGCACCCAGGGAGGGGTGCCCTGCCTGTTCCCCCTGTGGGCACCTGCCGCATCCCCAGTCTCTCTGGGGCCACGTGCAGGGCACCCAGGCTGTGTTGCCTTTGGTACAACATCAGATCACAGCAGGGCTCTCACATCAGTCATCTGGTGGGACTCACCTACCTGCACAGCTGTGGCCTCAACTAACACCTGCATGCAAGCAGCACATCCTGTCCCACACTCCTGCATCTCATTTTGTTCCATGGGAAGGGCAGTGAGGAAGACAAGCTGAAGACCAGTGAGTACCCCTGGGCCACCTTCCTCACCTCTGTTCCTGAACCCAGCAGCCCTTATAGAACCAAGAAACCTCCATTCACCCCTGTGGCTCAGCCCCACTTAACGCCCACATGCATCTCAGCATCCCCCACCTCCAGCCCACTCTCTGTGTTTTTGCACCCCCAAATCCCTTCCTGGTCTCCAAACGAAAACAGCCATTGCCAGCCAGGCTGAGAGAAATGGAGCTCTGCTGGCATCCTGCTCCAGCTGCACTGAGAGCCCCATGCTCAGGGATGCAGTGTCTCATCCATGCTGAAGTACGCTGACACCAGCAGAAGACAGAGGTTCCACAGATGAAATGCACAGGCAGAAGAAACTTCTCTGTCTGTTTACCAGTAGCGGGATATAAGATGCAGGCTGCGGACCTGCTCTGCCTTCTTGCCCTGCCACCATGCTGGGACAGAGACAAGGGCTGATGCCACCTCTCTCAGTTCCAGGTTCTCACTGTTGGGACAGATGTCTTGGCACTCTTTGACCAGGACCCCGACTCTCAGAGAGCCCTGGCTTTCCCCTCCCACCTCTGGAGGCTGCTTAGAAGTGAGATTACACTGACATTCACAGCAGCAGCAGATCTGTTAGTTGTGATTTACAAATGCTTTCAGTATCAGATTGCCAGGCAGCCCAGCCCAGGGTTTTGCATGTCCGCCACTATCTCCAAAGCTGCCCAGGCGCATGGCCAGTGTGGTGCAGCACAACACATCAAGGGAGAGCAGCATTTTGCCCACCGCCTGCCTGTCCCTGTTCCCTGTTCCCTGTGTGTGGACAGATTGACTTGAATTGGCAAAACACCCCAGCACGGCTGTGCACAGGCTGAGACATAGCATAGCACTTGTCACATTCTGCTGCTCACACGCGCCCTCACCGGGCTGATGTTTCCCTTCATCTTGTCCCTAACAACAGTATTTGTCACACTGACACTGGCAGGGCCCTTTCACATCTCAGACGAGACTGTATATTAGGACACTGTGTGGAGAATCCCATTACAAATAGATTGTTGTTTTACAGGTTTCCCTGTTTCATTGTTCAGGCAAAAATTAATGCACTCAGAGCCTACACGACAGGAACATGTTAGAAGAACATTTTTCACTGCTTGTCTTCTGAACCTCCAGCATTGAAACAGCTGAAGGAAAAACACAACCCAGTATAAATGCTGAAGTGCCATCACATAAACTCTGGTGATCCTTGCATTTAGTATGAAAAGGAATTTAATTACTTCATTTTGCAAAATATCATTTGCAAAGAGACAATAGGATGTCAACATCTAGGGTGATAAAAGAGCAGCTTCCTAACTTCTTTGCATGTTACTTGCCGTGATACGAAGCACTGTTGAAGTCCGTTTTCCAGACTCACTATGTGTGAACCCAGACTGAGATCAGCAAAATCGGGAAGGCAGTTGAAGGAAGAAGTGAGGTATTTCCACTTCTCATCACAGTCACTCTGCAGGCATTTTCATGGCAGGAGACAATGGGTGTCTGATGCTAGCAAAACTGCCTTCAGATTTCAAAAACTTCATTTCTCCAGATGGAATATATGGCAGGGTAAAATATGCCTAATCCTGTTCCCGGGATGTTTCATAGAGTGCCTGTGTGTGTGTGTGAATCTCATGAAGCAAATAAAACATTTGACAGCAACAAACTAGAAAGGTCAAAGTCCTAATAAAATAGACAAGCAGTGGGATACCTCATTTCTGGGAATTTGGGCAAGCGATTTCATGTCTTAGCATTTTAATTTTCCTTTCTACCTTTGCATGTCTTTTATATTGCAAATTCATCAAGCAATTCCTTTCCAATCTTTATAGTCTTATTTGTCTAAGGTACTTACACGCTACTATCATCTAAATAGTAACAAAAGAGAAATACAATGAGTTTGAGTAAAGTACATTTTTCGCCAGAGCACAGAAGATGGAGCAGAGAGGTATTTAGGAAAGGTCTTGTCAACTGCCTGGTTCACTTCTCCAAAGAGATGGTGGAGATTTTTGTGATGTAAAGTTGGAGTTATCAAAACACCAGGAGGGACATTTGGGCTATTTGTGTTTATTCCTTAATGTGCCTTTTGCAAGGCACTAAAATACACTCAAATCAGCTAGATGCCTTTGAAGCCTAGTCAGAACAGTATTACACTGTGTCTCTGTAACTCTCTTTAGAGCAACAGAGCTAACTGTTCAGGTGCAGTGACCTAAAGTAGTCATATAGCTCACATGGACCTGAGCTTGTACCTTTGTCTGACCCCACATGAATTTCATGAACCTGTTAGCACAGACTGGTTACTATGGACCCATCACCATGTCCTGTTATGTGATAGATGTGTAACCTGCGCTTGAAAACTGAAAAAAAACCCCACACATTTCCACAAAAGTTTCATTAAGTACTGTACACTAAGCCTACCTGTAGTTGATAGGTTCAACAAATAGTTACAGTGGCCCTTGTGGACAGACTTGCTGTGAAGATGGAGCGGGAGGTTACTGTTGACTTCTGCCATATCTGCTGTAGCTGCGTTTATTTATATAAATAGCAAACTCTTTAGACCTTGGAACCAGTATTTTTTTTCTTTTTTTGTTTTTAAAATGAATGATGCCTTAAGTCTCTCCAGAACCCCAAGGGAAACTCCCTTGGGATTATTTCTGGGGAGTAGTTTCCTGTGGAGCTGGTGGGATTTGTGCAGGTCAGAAGTGATGGAAAGGGTGAAGAGAGAGTAAAGAGATGGCATGCATGAAGGGAAAATGACTGTATTGTCTGCTCACAATTTAATTTTAACCTTGCACATATTTTGGAAAACATTCAGTTTTTGTATAGTTTCATGAAGCAAAAATAGAAATTTTTTCTCTTTCCAGTAACCATAGAAACATAGAAACACAGATTACTGGAAATGATCTGTACTTGTGGGATCAGGCTTGTGTTATTGCTGGATGACACAGAAGCTGAGCCATACATGCATCCTCAGCAGTGCTACCTGGCAAGGCTGCCACAGCCAGCAGGGAAGGAACCTCACAAAAGTCTACACACATCTGTGGCAGCTGGAGCTGTTGCAGCTCTGGAATATATTAACGCTAGCTGCTCTTGGCTCAAGCTATACCTGCTTCCAGCAAATGATTTTATGATTAAATACTGAAACTGGGCCTGTGTATGTGTGTAGGTTTCATTGTCCAAAAGACTTAGTAGCCACTATTGATTCCCTTTATGTCCTCTTGAACCTGTCAAGGAAAAATCAGAGAGGCATACAGTGTCTCAAAAGCAGTCATCATTGACATTTATCTCTATTTAAAGGGAGGTAGAGTCCTTCAATACTTTTTTTAAAAGCTGGTTTTGAGTAAGACAGTGTCTTATTACCTAGTTCCTTTGCCTTTGTCTTTCTATCCTTTAAAATTACACAGGCTCCTCAGATAAGCTATTGCTTTAAGACACAAATGTGGATTAAATTGTATTGATTTGTTTGATCTTTGTACATTCATCCTCTCCTTTACTGCTTAAGCCTCCTGCTTTTCTGCAAAGTTGTCAGTCTCTCTTTCACATTTATTTAAGCAACCTGCCACCCTCTCAGACAAGAACTTGAATGGGACCAGCGTTCTTCTGATTGCCTCTCCTAGACATGCTGCGGGGGAAGTGCTCTTTAGTTGCACTATGTAAACCTTAATTAAAACAAACCAAACACCTGACCAGACTGGCCTTCACCCACATTACAAGCAAGCATTGGTTTCTAATCTGTTTTTCCTTTTGGAGACCACTTCTAACACTCTTGCGTGTGCAGACGTATATGAGGCCAGTAATGGAAAGTCAATCCAAATGGAAGTCTGAGAAGAAAGAAGCCTTTTTTTCAGTTAATCTAAATGATTTTTCAGTTAATAAAGATCACAGTATGGTTGTACAGAGTAATGGCTCAGGCAATGCACAAGTTCAGCTATTCAAATTGTTTCCTACTGACCACTCCGTACAGGTTTTCGAAAAATGTAATAATCCATTCTATTAATGGGTGCTACTGGTTTTCCCAGATGAAATATAATAAAGTATGATTCTTTCATTTGTAATTTTAAACATTCATTCAGTGTAATTGATTACATGAGCCAAGGATTGCAAATTGAAGAGATAATTGACTTCTTCAATATGCAAATACAGTACCAGGCAATAAACAGATAGCAGTTATATCAGTATGAAATATAATTACAATTAACTTCAGCATCACAAAGAAACTATCTTGACTTTTTTCAATGCTTGCATGCCATTTTCTGTTTTCAGTTATGCCTGTGTAGCATCCAGCAAGAGCTGGTACAGGTTCACTCTCACAAGGCAGAGTGTCCCTGTACAGAGCCATGCTCACATCTTGATAGCTTTGGCTTCACACTGTGCCACTCATCATGCTTTGCACGTAGTTTGCTCATTGCCACTCATGACTACTGGAATCTCTGTTGGAGATTTCTACCAGTGGCAACATTTACACAGCAATACTGACAAGGTTTTGGACCATGTTGCCCAGGGAGGTTGTGCGGTCTCCATGCTTGGATATTTTCAAGACTGCAAAGATAAAACCCTGAGCATCCTGACTGGAGCTCAGAGCTGACTCAGCTTTGTGCAAGAGCTTTGCTAGAGACCCATCTGAATTATCCTGTGGACCTATGAAACTGAAGGGGAGGTAAGCAGAAAGAAAAGGAGGAACCTGAATGGAAACTGCATTTGGAGGATGTTGACAATCAGAGTTAAACAGCAAGAAATGATGGGAAAGGATCCCATGGGAAAAAGAAACAATAAAAAAAAGAAAAAGGAGTTAAAAACTGAGAAAATGTTCTGATCCATTTCAAAGTGCCTTTCTGAAAAATGGTAAAAAGGAGGGAACAAAAAAGCAGCCAATATTGACTTTTTAGAAACAAGTATTGAATTTCAGTTTTGACTATTAGGACTCCTTTCTGCTTGTCTTTCTGATTTCCCTTACAATAAGTAAGAATTATACCATGGCCAGCCAGAGCAGCAGCACTTGTCTGTCTGAAGTGAAGGAGCCTGCTCGCTGTTAAAATACCCATCCACAAAGCTATGCAAGGCAGGAAACACTGGGGCTCTGTGCATGAACAGGCTGGAAGTCCCTTTTCCCTGGAAACTGAAGAGCTAGAACAGGGGCAAACTTGAGGAAAACATAGGGCCCATGTCTCCTTTGAATGTGGCTGACAGCAAGGCAGGTCACTTGCAGCAGGAGAGACGGGGTCTGATTGTTTTAAGCAAGTTACAATTATGCATCTTCTTGAGTAAATACATCAACTGATAAAAAATAAACCTGTCTGTAAACATTCCTTTTTAATGGAGGGACCTGGTTAGAAGGACCCAAAACCTTTCTGGATGTACCACACAGTATTGCAATGAATGACTTTCATGCTAGATCTGTCATCTGTCCCTAAGAGCTTTAGGAAAGAGCTTTAGGAAAGGTACCTGTTGCTGCTTTGGCAGAATCTCCTTGGCAGGACAGAGCCTGTGTACAGATGGTACTGCATCAATAACAGCAGCTATGGGCCTTTGGTGAGTGATTTCTGGTTCAGGTCACTAACAATAAAAAATTATTTGGTATAAAAACAGAAGAATGAAACAAACTTTAGGGGGCAAAAAAAAAAAAAAAGGAAGAGGAGGAAGAAGTCAATATACAGATAAGTGATCCAGATGTGACAAAGCAGCATGAGACCAAGGTCTATAACCTGCCTGCAGGAATCAGATAGGCTGCTCTTCGCAGACCCCAGTTGCCAGACTTCAAAGGAAAAGCATGAGATTAGAGCATCTCTGTGACTCTGCTGCTGCTGTAACATATTTCTGAAAGGATTTGATGCTACTACTCTCCTCTTTGCAAAGCAGCTGGATTCATGCTTTTCCTCTCTCCAGTGAGGAGTTTTCTGCAGAGAGCAGCAGCCTGGGGGTTTCTCCTTCATAAATTTCTTCCCTGCTTCCCATTCAGAAATCTACCCTTTCCCTCAAATGGTGAAAAGCTGCTGATGTCCCCCATGCAGAGGAAGTATTAGGAGGGAAATAAGCTGGTGTTAAAACCTAGTCACCCAGATAAGCTACTCACCTAAAAGTCATCTGGAAGCTGAAAATAGTTTGTGAGCATTTGGGAACAGGGACTTGCTGCTTATGTTTGAATAGCTGAAGGAGATGGAAAAGATTTATAGCAATATGCTGTCTCTCCATTTGTCCCCCAGTGTTTCTATAAAAAAGGACTTCCATTTATATTGATTTGCCTCTGAAATGGTTACATAATGCATTCATCTGCACATCAAGGCCTTGGAACTCGCAGACCAGACTTCCTCCTTTTGCCTGTCCTTGGCTGTCCTACTCAGAGCTTGTATATTAAGCACTGCAATGACATGTCATGTCACATTCAGGGAGCCCAGGCTCCCCACAGGACTGTTTTGAAAGCACAGGGAATTTAACAACCCCGTTGTCATTTATGACTTAGAATAGATGGACGGAAATGGGACCGTATGTTAGAAGAGCTGGTCTGTCTAGTGTTTACAGTGGCATCCCTGTTGATGAATGGACTGTAACTGTTAATAAATACAGTTTGAATCTTTGTATGTCACTGTCTGTAATCCCAAGCACAGGGTCATTCTAACATCTGATGAATGTGTGTTTTGTCTGTTCCCTACACTGGGCAGCTACAAGTGAATCAACTTTATATTCTTATTCACAGTTTGGTCTGTCTAATTTTTATGGTTCTTTCAATCTGCTCAAAGTTTAAGCTGGTTACTTTTAAATGCAACCTAAGAAGCTGAAACACTCTGCTTGCAGGACTGTAACTACTTCAGCTTTATGGCCTGAGATAAAAAGTTCTCTCCCACTGAGCCCCTCCTAGGAAGTCGTTAAAATTAAGGGCAGTGTATTAAAAATCTGTTGCATCTTTTACTAGTGAGTCATAACCTGTTCACTTGTGGGAAGATGAGCTTGCCAATCTAGTACATATCTGAATTGCTGCCTTTCCAGTTTTTGAGAGGTGTGTGCTCTTTGTTTCCAGGTGGTTGTCATGATGGAGGTATTCACTGCAGGGAAAGCAACAATTCAACACATACTGTAGTACGGTGCAGTAGCCCAGAGCAGGTGGAGAGAAGATAAATCTTTTAAAACAGAACAAGTTTACTTTCTGCACAAATTGAACAAAAACATAATTTGGGAAAGCACAAACTTTTTTTGGGTTTGCATTTTCTACGCAATAGAAGTGGAGGCAGAGGAGATGAAGTAACCCAGAGTAAGTAACTCTGTGGAGCAGTGTAGAATAAAGGGGGCAGTAGTGAATTGTCTACTTAAGAGACTCAGTGATTTTCCCCAAGTCAACTAATCCCTAGACTCGTAACATATTTACACATACAAGTCTTATACAGTTGGATTTTAGACATACATATACACTTTCATAAGCATGAATATTATATTTAAGGTATGTTCTACAAGCATTCTTACCTTCTCTTTGCTCCATGGCATTTCTGTCTCAGCAAAGGTAATTGCTGAGGATGCTAAAGCAATTTATAGGCACCTGTGGGCTCATAAATCTTATGTGCTTAGCCTAGAGATGTGTCTTCTATGTGTGCTATTTTAAGCAGTATCTATCATCCATCACTGTACAGTGTATCTGTGGTAAAAAAAAGAACTATTGTACCAAATCTGATCTCTGACAAAGCAGATGCAGGCCAGCCCTGTAGTGATGGCAGCTGCTAGATGGTTTATTATAAAGGACGGAATAGGGACTTGTGCAGTGTGCGAAAAAGTAACACTTCCTCAACTTTCTTCCTTTCTATGGATTCTTCAACTTCTTTGGGAAAATAAAAAAAAATAATAAAAATTTTGTGTAGTCGTTAGACTTTCAGGAAAAGGTCAACCATACGTATTGAGGTCCCAGTGATGAGTACTAGACTAGAAAGCATTTCAGAGTGGTTTGAGTTAGCGAAGCATTTCAGAATATTAATAATAAACAACAGTTGAAAACAATGAATGTACTTGGAGGATGAACAGTTCCATTTTGGGTAACCAATTTTAGGCCTCCTACTTAGCCACCCAGTCTCCCATGGATCCTTCTATAGTCCACTAAGGAAGACAAGTTGCTTCAGGAGAAGTCTGAGGATGTCTCTCCTTTAGTAGCTCAACTCAGGAATTCAGTTTAGATTGTGCCCATTTACTCTCTGCTAATTCAAATTCCATGGTCTCTGCACATGAATGAGATTTGTCTGAAACACTCCAGCCACTGCTGTGCATTCAGTTTACCAGGACCAGACAGGAGCTAAACTGGAGTAAAACAGTGAAATTCACCAACTGTGGGTACTGGGTCCTCAGCACCAACTGTTTCACTCCACAAACCCACAAACTCATTCCTGCCGAGTTGCGCTACCTACTTATACAGAGATAAATGACTAAAGATAGGTACTGAATCACCTTTAGCACGTTCAGCTCCCAAGTCTCTGCCTGCTTCAGGAGCTCGGGGCAAACCTAGCCACCTAAGTCAGGCTTCTCAAACTCAGCACTGCAAGTGGAGAGGAAACACCCATCTCTTCTCCCACCTCTGCCTGTGTTTACAAATGAGACTCCCACACAAGCGAGGAGTCCTTTCTCCTTTCATTAAATTGATGAGTTGACCATGGTAAGTGGCTACACTGAATCTTTCAGCTTCTTACAAATTCATGATATAAGCGGTCTCTCTGCTTGACCATTAATTTAAATACTCGTGCAAAATCTAGGATTACTTGATGCTTTTCTCTCTTTCATGCAGGCTTATAAAGACCTTAAAAGCATTAACTCAATGTGAGGTCACAGAATTATTTTAGCTGCGGATCAGTTGCTTAATAACAGTTTTCTCAGAGTCATGTAATCACGCAAGCTGTAAGGCTCAAGCAATTATTTCATTTTCTGACTGCATATTAATGGATTTAGCCACTCCCATACACAAAAAGGAGAAATGAGTTAATGGGAGATTTTCAGTACTTGGGTTTACAGTGTCCAAAACATACAGAGAAGCACGTATCTGCAAAATTAATCAGTCACTTCCATAACTACTTAACAAATCAATTTCTGTTTGAAAGTCAAACATCAATACAGTCACCTCTTACATGGTACAAGCAGGATCACACAGTGTTTTACCATTAGTAATTAATGGCTTGTCTTTGACTATATCTTGTCAATTAAAGAAGTTTATAGGCTGCAGTAGGCAAAAGCGACACATTTATTTTTAGTCATAATTTGTAATAGATAAAAATTTAGTGTGATTATAAAATGAACTTTCTCCTGATGAAATATTAAATGTTCCATAGGGAAAATATTTGATTCTGCCATTACTGTGATACTGTCTGTCTTTTTTAGTGTCAGAAGTATTTATGATTTTAAATAGGACAACGAATTGGTAAAATGTTTAAAAAAATTGCAAAACTAACAGAGTATGTTCCTGCCTCATAATAAACAATTGTTGAATGATGTTTATTAAAACTGGCTCTCAAGTGACAGTTAATAAATGCATAGTTGTATTATGCATGCTAAATTCAGCATTCCAAAAACTTAAAAGCAGATAGATCAAAACAGTGGAGATAAAAAAGTCACAAAGACAAAATACAGCAACACCAGTAAATGACAGGGAAATAATTCAGGCTTAAAAATGACTTATTATTTAGTAACTTGTAACAACAATTTATAGAACTAAATTAGAGGTAAATCAGAGTCTTTCTGATGTTTTAGATATGCAGTTTTTCTAGTGCATATAGTTTGATCATACAACAGAGGAATTCACATTAGAAAGTCCCCTTCAAAAAAGCAAAAAAACCCCAGTTTCTTATGTTTCTGCTTCCAGGTTACACTTACTAATGGATAATGAATGAAGGAAAAAAAAAAAAAGTGTACAATAAAATTCAGTTATCAATCTGTTTTAATTAAAACCCTTAAATATTTCTTCAGTATTTGGAGTATGACCATAACTGCACCGATCCGCATAAATACTGGATTTAATGGGCTTTGTGTCCTCTACTGTTATCACTCCATTGGCTCTTTGATGTGGCATAGGTTTGGTGTAATGATGGAGGGAGTTGCTTTGACCATGTATTTTCACCTCTGTTTCTAAAAGGTGAAGGGCAAAACTTTTAATCAAGGAGCAGTTTATCTTTAATTAGGAAAAATATAATTAGGTTTTATCACCTAATTGCTATTACTGATGGAGAAAGTCATATTTTCACAAGTAGTGACCCGTGCTTTATTATCACTCTGCTGTTTACCACATAATAAATCTGTATTTGTGTTTGGCAGCTAGCCAGCCAAAATTAAAATGTAATTGACATGCTTCTCTGCAGTCTGGTCATCAAAGTCACTGGCTTCACAGATGAGTAAATAACAAAGTCAAATTGTGATGTCCTAACATAAACACTTCTTTAGGAATAACTATATTTATCTCCTCTGTCAAGACATCAAATGATACTTGAAATAACCATATACAAAAAGCTTTGCAAAAGAGATCAGAAGAACTGTGCTATACATCTGGTGTTGAGTTAAAAAACAGTTTAATGTCTCAAGGCACCACCACGGTAGAATTTTATACCTGCAAGTAATCATCTAATACACTATTGTACAGTTAAGGTAATGTATTAATAAACACCTTGTGCAATTTTGGGAAGCAATCTATAAAGGAATGTTAGATATACAGTAGGCACATACTATCATACAAATAAAACCCAAAATTCCTAGAAAAAGCATGCTCAGCACCTTTTGGTATAGGTTGAGTTTCTTATTCTAAACACTATGTAAATCCTAACTTACAAAAGGTAAAACTGAAATCTTATAGTAACTGCTTATTTAAACTGATTTTCCTGGGTATTTCCCTCTATGTCACAGGATTACTCTTAGGGACAGAGGACTCTGGTACTGGCTGTAAAGGGCTATCTTGTTCATTCAGTTGTGCGTTCAAGTTTTCAGAAGTTAGGAGAGAAGAATTAAAAACTATTTCACTTAAGTCTGATTTTATGGATACGAGATGTGGTTCTTGAAAACTTAATGGTTCTTCTACTAACACCTGTGTGTTTTCTCGTGTCATTCCCATATCTGATGGTGACTTTCGTTTCATCCTTGTGTAAGATTTGTCTAAATTCTCCATGCCTTGGTCAGTTTTCTGAAATCGCCCAAAGAACCAGATGAAGAAACCAAACAAAGCAAAAGCCAGCAAACTTGGAATAAAAGCCAGGCATTTGACATCAAGGCTAGAGCCTGTAAATCTGCTGTGCAAGAACATGTCTCCTTCGGCGTAGGTCCGGTTGGTCAGTGGGTTAGTGTTATTGGATCTCCACTCCCAAGACAACTTAGTTCTATTAAGGTCTTTCAAGCTTTCTGAGTCCTTCACTGTGTAGATCTTCTGTCCAGGACCGATATATTGGCCGTATTCATGAGGTTTGTAAAATATTTGGTTCTTCCACATATTCAGATCCAAGATTAAAACAAGGAAGATAATTCCATAGTTAAACCATTTGCCTGTTTGGAAAAAGAAAGTTCTGTCACCAGATATATCCATTTATAAGTAGTATAAATGAAGTCATATGAAAAGCTACTCAGAGGAAAAAAAATCCCTTTTTTTTATTAATGTGTAAAGCAAAGCTGTAATAAAATTTCCACCATAGTCAGATTTATGCTGAATATCCCTTAGTATTTCACGATTAGGTCTGGGCGCATAATAAAATAATTTTGTAACACAAGCACAGCAGTATATCAATTGAATTCACATTGCAGTTTGTAGGTTACCTGTTGATTAGACCCTTGGTGATGTGGTACAGATCAATTAACCTTAAAAAGCATTAATTCCAGGGCTTAAAAAATAGTAACATGGAAATTTTCCATGGAAACGTCATATTTGATAGCACTGATTCTATGCTAGGAATGACTGAAGTTTTTGGGTTTGGCAATTATGCAAATTTTAGGAGTATGTACAGAGATTGTTTGATATACTAACCACGGTGCATAGAAATATTTGAGTGGGGGCACCTAGATAAACTGTGATTTAGAGATATTATACCCTCAGGAAACAGCAAGGGCTGATTGTAGTCTTGGGAGGTTAATCAGCTTAGCTTTTCTTACAGTCCGTGTAGTGAGAAACTCCTCCAAGGAGTGACTCATGGTCTTACATTGAGCTCCTGCAATACTGGCAGAGGAAACCTTTCTCCTTTATTATTTAAAAATACTCTTTTGCATGCTTCCTCCAGGCATCCAAAAGACATGAAAGACACCTTTATGCAATTTGCTCTGCTTTGAGAAGGGTTTTGGAACAGATGAACTCCAGGTGTCCCTTCTAACCTAGATTATTCTATGATTACACAAAACAAATTACACTATTTCCATAGTCCAAGCTTCTCTTGCATTCTAGCTGGACATATGTGAAGATCTTACTTGTGCACTGCTGACTGGTACCACCCAAGAACTCAGCAAATCTACGTGTCAGCATTATGTGAAAGGACATTCAGGTAGGAATGCTCCTGCTGGTGATGTATTATATTGATCTATGCTGGAATAGTATTTAATTATGTCTCAAGTGAAAAAGAAAATGAATGCACCCGAGTATCAAATGATCATTGGCTTGGTAAAGAATAAAAGGATTCCAGTTCCTGAAAGTCCGTGTGTTCATATTGTAAGACTAGAATGCTCCAGAAAGGTGCAGAGGGTAACTTGTATTTCAGCAATAGTGTTTAGTAGTCCTCTTCAATCTAGATTACACTTAGACTGAAAATTAACAAAGATGTTAATTGTCTTGTGTTATTATCACTAATCCAGAAAACAAACTGCACTGAAAAGACCTTGCAGCCAATCCTGTTAACATAATTCCTGAATAACATATCTTTCCCCCCCCACCCCGCTTTGGGTTTTCATCAATATTATAATTGACTTGTTAAAGAAAAATACGGTTTTAGAAGATTATTACCACACTTTATGATATTCAAGTTCCTTGAGTCAACACCAAGACACTGAAAATGGTGCTCAAATATAAAATACAATAACAAATGATACAATCTAGTTTGATACTGCTTCCTGTGGATTTCTGCCCTGTGTTTCTCTCCATCAGAATAACCCTGACTTCCCCATAATGTATGACCTTTCAACAGACAGAATATATCATAGTGTGTGTTGATGGGCTGGCTGAGACACACATTCACTGAAAAATTGGCAGCTGTCAAACAAAATATAATAACTGATTTCTTCCTGCTTTTTCCTCAGCTGGGCACTAAGGTAGATGACTCTCCTTTACTTAACTGCCATTTCTTAGGATACAATAATAATGTCACTATTTTTCAGATCCCTGCCCTCTTTTTTTTTTTTTTTGTTTTAAACCGGCTGTGGGTTCAAAAGTTATTTGATGCTGACTGAGTGTTGGATAGAGAGTGAGACCAACCTACACAGAGAAAATGATCATATAATTCTCACTTACTTAAGAAAATAGGTTAAACACAAATAACAATGAAACAAACGTTAGAACCATTCTCTGTTTATCCATGGCCAGTTTGAATGAAAATACGAATTAACTCCATTCAAAACGTCCTTTCTCTGTTGTAGTTGTTCTCTTGGGCACTTTCTGAAAGAACATTTTTTAATCAATTGTTTCTCTGCATTTCCACCAGAGAGTTGTTTCAACCAGAAAGCAACCCCTTGCTGCATTGCCCCCAGGTTAATTCCTTTAGCCATGTTCTTTTCCCATGAAAATGCATCATAAGCTCATTAAAAAAAAATAATCTTCTCATCATTTTGCCATTGGCTTCATCAAAATATTATCTATGGTACTTTATGTTTCCACAGAGTGAAGACAGGCATCATTCCAGAGAGATCTGCTAGAACTTTGGGATGGTAGGAAGGGGAAAAACTTATGTAGGACTAGTATTGCTCTTTCCCTTCAGCTAGACATGGCAAGACTGAAGATGTGTAGGGAGAAAACAGACAGCTGAAAGACCAAAATGAGAAGTATAATGAAATGGGGACATTATTGAGATGTCCTTTATAAAGAAATTGTTACAGTTTTCTTGATTGTAGGTTTCAGGTATGACCAACAAAGGAAACTTAGACATTGCAATGCTGAGCTATGACCTACCACTGACACCCAGTGGATTTCATAACAACCACCTGTGTGACCACATTGTCCTATATGCAACATGTTGTAGTGCAAACCACTAAGTCTCTTACTCTAACGAGTAAGACTTGAGATGGCAGCCTGCTGCTGGTGAAGATGTTGACCAAGAAGCCAGCAGAAAACACTGCAAACATTGAATAGAGGTAGCCAGGCGCTTCATCTCAGGCTTCATGTTGTACCTACCCTACACTGTGTTTTCATAATTGTGAATCTCTTCTAAGATGGATCTGTTTAAATGTTAAAAATTTGAATGCTCACCTGATACAAGAGAGATAAACATTTCAATTATTCTGGTTTCATTAAAAGCATGAACTTAAACTCCTTCACTCATCTCCTAGACAGAATTAGGCAGAAGCACAGCCCTAAGCTGCACTGTTGGGATCATTGGGTCTGTGTGGACTATAAAGGGTACTTAGAAAAACAGCTTAGATCTGAAACCCCCGTTAATTAAGATGAATCACAAGCTGTATGTCTAAGTGGCAGCTATTTGCCTGAGACACACCTCTATTCTATAGTGGATCTTCTTGGAACTCCTTAAATTTCTCATTTCTAGATAATATTTCCATCTTCTGCATCACTGTCATGCTTGATGAGCTCTATGAGTTTTCCTTTTCTTTTGAAAACTGTTGTCACCAGAACCAAATACTGTATATGAGTAACAGTCTCGGTATAACCATGTATGAACCCAATGACATCTTCCTACACCTACTCAATGTTCCCTGTAGCCATAGGCTGCATTAATCTCCTTAGACACAAAATGACTGGGAGTTAGTGCTGTCTTCATTACTTACAGAAAGTATTTGCCTCATTCTACAATAGAGTCTCCTCTGCTGTCTGTCCAAAAGACATGTACTTTACTGCTGTACTAACAGGTGTAATAGTCAAATAAGCCCAGTTTACCAAGCAATCCTTCTAGATCAGTGATAAACATGTTGAAGCAGACTGAACCAAGAGGTCTGACAGTCTCCACTCACAAACATCTATTTGATGATAATTCCCCATGACAAGTAATTTTTGAGACTTATTATACTGACCAAGCTTTAACATTATACATGTGTCTAATCTATACACATTATACATGTGTATAATCTATATCTATTAAATGATTTTCTATTGCAACTGAATTTTAGCATATTTTTTAAGCAAGCTTTAAGTCATATATCAAGCTTATATAGGAAATAAACTTTGTAAATTAGAAGTCACTCCTGACCTCTCATCTTATGCATAAACAAGCTCAAGCTTATAGTTTTGTGACGAGTCAGAATAATTCTATTACAAAACTATAGATATTAACTTTCTTAAAATATATTTATAATTCATTTTACAGCACTTCAAATTTCATTGCAGGTGATAAGGGAAAATGGATTCCCACACTATGAAGACATTTAATTTGTCTCTTAACCATCTTCTGTAGGATCAGTACCACTACTGCTTTAGGGTTGGTTCTGCTCCAGTGAGGTCTGTATGGCCAAGAATGGTAGCATACACCTGGTACCATTTAGTGTTTCTTGAAGCACAGGGATTTTTCATAGACACGATTTGAACTGGAATAATGTAGTACATTTTGCTCTCAAGATTGAAAGGCTACTCAGTAATTTCAGCAAATAATTATGTGCAGAATCTTCAATGAAGATTCAGTGAAGTAAATCAGATGGTAAAACAGGCTGTGTCATTCAGCCATGCACTACCTAAAAAGAGACCAGGTTGATCACTGGCATTCACAGCGCTGAAGTTCTTACATGCTATTTATGATATCTGGAGAATCAGGAATCTGGTTTGGTATATTGGGAAATGTGCTGCAATATTGAAATTTGGTGCAATAAGGATCCCCAAAATGAAAAATTGGAGGTACGTAGCTAGCCAAGAGTGTATACTGAGTGTCTCTGTGAGACTGTGTTGCAGAACATGACTTCCTTTTCTAGGCTTTGTAGTCTACAGCCACTACTTGGGGCTGAAAAATGGATCCCTATCTTCTGAACAAGCATGGCTGTTGAGGAGGTTTGTATCCTCATGGCTAAGGCACTCACTAGAAGGGAAACCTTGACACTAGAACTATCTCCACTTACATTGGTATGGACCTGCATTGTAGGACCATGCTCTGAACACCAGCCTATGTGGGACTCTGCTTAGAAACGCTCTCTCTGCCCTGCAGAATCTGAACAATAAATGTGCACTGCACATGAATGCCAGTGGATCTCTCGTGATGAAAGAGGTTGGATTTTAATCTTCCCTTTTCCAGAAAGGAACCTATTTTTGTCAGCTGGACAAAATGTTTGAGCAGGGCTCATATTCAAAAAGGCTGATCAGGACTATGAGACGTTCAGCAACCATTCCACAGTCCCACATGCAGCTGATCTGCTGCGCATCTGAGGCAGATTCCACAGATCCAACTACCCCACACCAGCTGCTGATTCTGGAACATTTTTAATTTTGTATGTCCACTCTGCAACAAAGCAGTCACATCCTAAAAAAAAAAAAAGAGAGATCTCTTGGAGAAGCCAGTCCTTAGCATCTCTCCTGAGGTCAAGAAGAAATGTGAAAAATCCCACTTATTAAGGATAGACTCCAGTGGCCTCATGCTGTGTAACTGCAGCCAGAGGCTAGTGTAGGAAATGTTGACTTTAGACTCTTATCTCAATTGCAATTTGCATCTAAAAACATTCAGACACCTCTGTAAAACATTCAGGTATCTCCGAAACATTATTCTGTCACGTTAGCGTTATTAGCTAGATACAGGCATACAGACCACTCACAGCTGAACTAAGCCTCAAATCCTCTGAGGCTTTTTCACATCTGTGTGCACGGACAGCTTTGTTTTTACCTCTAACCTTTCTATTTTTGCCCACAGGCTCCCTCAGGCTTCCCTGTGTAGGTGATGCTTGGCCTGAATCTAGACACACTTTTGGTTTAACTCCACAAGCCAGCCGTGCAAGGCACTCACCAGTAATGAAGGTGATAATTTCTCCTTTGTGCAGAAGGGCACTCTGGCTAGATCAGTGCTCAGAAACACATTTATAAACGGCCAGAAAAATGTGCCATCTGTTTTGATAGCTAAACCTTAACATTTCCTATTTGAAACTTATCCATACATTTGACAGCAGATGCTCTTGGATCTCCAGTTCTGCTATTAAAGGGTACCAGCCAGGCCCCCTAGTGCCTTTTAACTATGAAAGAATCTGAAGCAACAAAATTTACTTTCAACTCTTACAAATTTCCCTGGCTATTACAGAAACTAGGATAGACTATGTATTTTCATAAACAGCAGCCCAAGAAGGAAAATACACACATTGCAGTGAACCATCTGTCAAGGGAAATCCAGATGAGTTAAGCAGATGCAAGGATTCAAGTTATTTTTGATGTTCATAGATAAAAGCAGCTATCAAAACAGGATAAAAATATTTAATACTGAGTAGATGCTTGCTAGGAGTTCCTAGATGCAGAGAAATTGGAGTAAAACATGGTACTCACCAGTAAAAATAAGATATGCTTTTGATAGTAAATTTAAAATTACCCTGAAGTATATCAGCTACAAGCTGCAGATGTTAATTCAACATTACTGCCAATTTACAGCATTCAGAAATCACAAGTCAGGCCTAAGGAAGCATGTTATTAGTTTGAAGTAGAAAGATGGGTTAAAAAAATTACACTTCGTACTATTTTATTTACTTCCTTTTTTAGATGTGGAGTTATGCAGAAGCAACCTTTTTTTTTTTTTTTTCTCCGCAATCACAAGCTTTAGCTTAAAAAACATGAAAGCCAAAAATTCTCACATAGTCACTGAATTCAGGGGCTCAGACTTTGATGCAAAATAGAAAAAACAAACAAACAAAACCGAAATAAAACAAAACAACAAAAACCCCTGTTTTAAGACTTGTGATAAAATCAGGAGAGCTGGCAACACAGGTCATGTAACTGTGGAATCTTCATCTGTACAGAACTTGCATGATGCCATCAAGCACGCACCGACACCAAGGTGGCTTGAAGTCCTTTACTCCTCTGAATGTCTCTTTACCGCTTTATGAGACCGTTGCTCATTAGAGCAACCCAGCACCAAATAGGGTTGCCCAGTGGAATCCTAGGGCTGCTCTTATTTACATCAATCAGCAGTGACCAAAACAGACTGTGAAAGAACTTGTGAAGAATAAAATTTGTCAGGAAAAAGGTGGTAAATGTTAATTCAGCCATGCTTTCTTTCTTCTTGCTCTTTGGGAAAAAAAGGATTTCTGGTTTCTGCAAATCAGGGCACACATCATAGATTTATAGCCTGACTTTATCCCTATAGAAAAAACTGAAATAAACAATATTCAGACTTCAGTCTTCTTTTCCTGCTTATTATTAAAAAAGATGTCCTATGGTTAAATTTAACATTCTGGATCCCATGTATTAAACAGGGCTTAAATACAGCAGGCTCCTGCCATTATCAATGTCCTACCTCCATATCATCTGCTGCAGTTGCATTCATGTGCATCACTCTCTACCCTCATTTCAGATTGGATTACATTCTTCTTGTCATATATATATTGAACCAGTTCTTTCTGGTTTCTTTTATTAGCTCCTTGATTTGATTAAAAAATTACAAGTATCTACACATCCACACAATAACTGGAGCTTGAAAATGATCCAAGATGATACCCTAACCTAAGACAAGAACAGATGGTTCAAGCAAAACTTACCCAAAGGGAGGTTCTTGTGCCATGTGTTATGGCTGTTTATTAGATCTCCTAAAGGGTGGTGTAGCACCAAGATAAAACAGGCACTCAGTAGACAGACTACGTGACATGCAGTCAAATGGATTGATTTGTCTAGCGAATCTAATAAATGGATCTTGTTAATGCTGAGCAGGGAAAAATATTCCTCAGCCCCTATTCATTAGCTCATCCTCATTAAAAGAGTGCCTTCTTGCCAGAAAATCAGAAAGGCCTCCAGTCCTCTCTGCAGAAGACTCTACAAAGCATAAATATTGGTTTATCTCAGTTGGTCTGTTTTCATACAGCAGCGATGCTAGCAGTTGTATTTCTGATCCCTAATTTATGCTCTTTGCTGTTGCTTATTCTTTGCTCTTCCCTGATTAGCATCAATATCTCTGCCTCTTCTACAATGCAAAACTGTTCTTTGCTCTTCAGTCCCTCTTCTCTTCTATCACCCGTTGTTTTTCATCTACATTAATTATATCCTGAATTTCTGTATCTGGTGGTGCAGCCAACTCTACCAGATCTCAGTCGTTGTTCATACACCCCTGTGCACCCATTCTGCTACTTCTCTTTATGTAATGGAAAAACTGCAGGATACTCAGGAACCTTGTGAGACTGAACCCCTCTAGTCTTGAAAAGCAGAAAAAACCCCACTTTTTTACTATCCCTGAATACCATGCCTATAGTTCACATCAAATATTCGATGCTTATACTCCTCTTTTTCCTCTCCTTTCCCTTCTTGTTCACTTAGGAGAGAAAAATATGTTCATCATGTACACATCTCATCTTCTCTCTCTCTACATCTTCAAGTTACTGATCATGGGATAATTTACTTCATTCTGTTCCATAAACTACCGGTGGCTCAAACAGTCTGATTCAGATGTGCCCCAGCCCTTCTTTCTCCTTGATGGCTGCCTGGTCTCTCTCAGTATTTCAGCAAAGCACCTACATCCAGTTTCAAAACACTTTCCATCCTGCCATCTGTAGTTCCTACTGGCCCATTTGCCTTCCCTCATTCAATAGCCAGAAGGTAACTTTTGCACTGATTTTAGCTCCTTTTCTGGGTTTTAATATGATCACTCAGATTTCTGCCTTCTCTACTGAAAATCCCTTTTCTGAGGCCTCATTCAACCTATCTCGACTGAGTCCTGGGTTCATCACTCTTTCCTCCTCAACACATTTTCTTCCCTTCACTTTTGCTGCCTGGTGAGCTTGTGACTCACCTGCTAGCTCTTGGTCTTATCTTTGCATTATCTCTGAATGCTCCTTTTATCCCTGGTCTGCAGGAGTTTCATATGACTGTGTCACTGGATGCTCTCATCTATCTTGTTCCTGTACTATATCATGTGCTGTGATTGTTTATATTAGCAGTTAAAGACCCCCGTCAATTCACACCTGCATTATTTTTCTATCCATTATTACCCACCTCTTCCCATTATAGAGAGAGGAGCTATGCTCCTTCTGCATAGCCTGAAGGTAGAACCAAAATATTTATCCGTATTTAACCTTCTTCTCTTTTTCATTCCCTACGGTTATTAAAATACTGTCTCACGGTACGCAAGGATCAAGTACTTTTATCTATACGTACCATCCATTTGAATAACTGCACATCTGTTTTATTTGAGGTTATTTAACTGTCTGCTTCTGGTTAGATGACTGATGAAAGTATGGTTATGAGTGGCCTTTGCCAGATGAGAATGACTGAAGTTATGAAAAGATATTAGTATAAATCTTAGCAAAGGCACCTGAATGCATAAGAGATTTGAAAATGAAATAATCTGCTAATTCCCCTGGAGAGTAATTTTAGATAAAAGATCTCTGAAGCTACATTAGGTATTACTTAGTGTCACAAGAAGCTGCTGAAATCCATGAAAAACAGCCGGTCTCTCCGATTCATAAGAAACAGGTTCCTCATTTCCCTGAGATGTTTATATATGGATGATATGGATACAGACAGATAAACAGACAGAAAAATAGTAATCTAGCAGGGACAAAACACAAAAGGTACGTGATAAAGAGCATGTTATTATACATTTCTTACACAGAAGAAGTTCACCATGTGACTGTGTCACAATCTGTAACATTACATACCTGTTATATGTATGTGATATTCCTCTTTTAAGATCTTTTGGAAATAAGGAACTTTGAACTGCATGTGTGCAGATGGCAAGCCTGGAAGATTCACTTCAACATCACCCATAAAATGTGGGAACTCCCAGTCCTGTTAAAAAAATTAATATAAGAAAGTAAATATAAGCTTTCATGGTGTATTTTTGCCCTTTAAAATGCCTTGAATTATACTAACAAAAGGGAAAGATGCTTTTTTTTAAGCCTCCCATTACTGGATTTTCTTACATGAAGTTTGACTGAACGACTTGAAATGGAATACCTTGTTTATATTAGATATTACAATATGATTTTTACTTCAGGTGTATGTAATTTTGTCTTTAAAAGGTCACTTCAGAATGACAATATTGAACCCACTGTACCAGCTGATAGTACAAAATAGTATAAACATACAAATACCTATATAGCAGCCTTGCAATACTGGTTACAACTAATTCAGCAAACAGTTTACAGGTAAGAAATTGGCAAAGAAGGCCTGACCACTTCAAACATTTCGTATCTCTCTATTCCACTTGTTCAACTTATAAAGCGTTTTCAGTATTTGGCCTTAATGCATCTAAATAAACACGCCCTGTGAGTTCAGGTCTTTCAGCATAATCTGCCTGAATCAATCCAAACACAGGTTTCTCCAGTGCTATATTTCAGCTGACTAGGTAATGCTGGAAACGTGGAAGCTTTTACCTATTATTATGCATATTTTGGTGGCATATGGTAACCCAGCTGAGGAGGAGCTGCATTTAAAGGAATTTTTCGCTTGATTATCTGCACCCTCTGTTGGTCACTTGAAAATGGATATAATAGCATGGCTCATTACAGTCCAAACTGAAAGACTAGCAATAGTGCTAGAATCAGTACAATTACTGCTGGAGTGGTTAGTCTGTGTGCTGCAGGCTGCTGGTGATCTGTGGCTAAAAACACACTGCCCCTGTTCCCATGCGTACATCTGGATTTGTATCCCACCAGCTACTGTAACCAGCATCTGAATTGCTAAAAGTAAGGTAAAGGAATCTGTAATGTGAGGAGCTCTGTGACTTGAGCTTCCTTCATATGAAAACCATTCCAGCGCAGTCATCTCTCCAACAGAACCAATCCCAATTCTATTCAGTTTTATAAGGCTGGAAAGTAATGGAAAGTAATGGAAAAAAAAAAAAAAAAGTATTCAAAACTAAGAATCATCTCTGAAAGAGAAATCACTATCTATAACTTAAATTCCAAGAATTGCTAAGCAGCTCTGACATTTTCTGCAGTGGAAGTGAAATGGAAAAGTTTTATGAGTGGGGAATAGCATAGCCCAAACACTAACAGCAGCTGATTTGTGCTAACATATCATGATACTGAGTTAAATGGATTAACAGGAGTACAAGCAAGGAGAAAACCTGACCCTCTGTACCTGGTTTGCAATGTTGACAGTGATACAGAAAGTGCCAATTTACAGATGCAGAAGATAAGAGAAATAAGTATGCTCTCTTTTTCCCTTATCACTAATGCAATGCATGCACTCCTGGTCAGGAGGGAGGAAGATAGCTGCCCAGCTGCACAATCCCTTACGCTGCATCTGCAGCCATCTCCTCACAGGCACTAGACATTCAAAAAGTGCCCAAAGAGAAAAATTTTATGGGTGTACACTCTCAGTTCACTGTATCTAATATACATCTCGGGCCTCGTGTCTTATGTTAATTCATACATACTCTCCTCCAGGAATAAATAGGAAGAAATATATTATTCCTGAAGATAAACAAATGGAAAGCTGTGGATGTTGCATTACAAATAAGTAAATATGGGACTATAAATCCAGCCTCCATCTCTTGCTTTGCCCCAGTGCCCCTACTGTGCCTTTTGCTGATTTACAGATAAAATTCCACTGTGCAGAATTTCATATTGGACTGTGTCTTTGCATCTGAGTTTATAAAAAAGTTCGGCACTTTTTCTGATAATGAGTAACCAGAATGCCAGCTCTGTCAGATGTGCAGTTTACTGTATTCATTGTCTCAGCAAATAATTGCTGAGAGTGGAAATATTTAATAAATCAAAAGCAAAACAGAGAAATACAACCCCAACAGTTGCTACTGTTTACATTACGACAGATGAAAGGAGAGCCCGTTAGAAAAATACATATTTGACACTCCAAACTACAGCTACCTTTCAGGTGTACATTATTTCTATTTTCTACACACATATCCCATACCGTGAAGCATGGCTGAAAAGTATCATGACCTCTGTTACCCTGTAGCCCAGTAATATGGTATTGCCATTGTATGGTACCGCCATGGCTTTACAACTCTAACACTACTATTTAGTATACAGAAATATCGGCCTGGTAGGACAGCAGCAGCATCGAGAAGTGGAGCCACAGGATGTGGCACAGAGGAGGGAAGACATGGGATGGTAAGAGATGGGCACAGGCTGGCACTGGAGACCCCACGGCTATGAACAACTCACTAATGCTCAGCTAAATAAATGCAGACCTGGGGCTGGAGAAAACTGCTTTAAGTGGTAACAAGGAGAACAAAGAAGTATTTACCACATGCGAAAGGTGCTGTGTATGGTAAACTTGGCTGCAATGTGGAGGTTCAGACCAGTAAAGAAAAAACAAAGTCTAAAAGTGTGTTAGCAAACATGAAAATGTCCCCAGGTAGAACCTAGAGTGAGAGAAAAGAAACCATCAAGATGAACATCATGTCCTTACCAGCAAAGGTCTCCAGATGCCAATGATACGCTATGACACCCCCACTGACCCCCACCAGAGTGAAACTACCCATTTCAGGGTCCACAGGACCAGGAGGAGGGTGGAGAAAACACCAAGAAAAGCAGTAGAAACTAAGGAGTGTGTGTACAACAACCATGACATCATCGTTGTTATTATTATTATCATTAAACAATATTATTAAACATTATTATTATTAATTACTGAAACTTTTTCTCCATAGAAGTATTATTTTCTGTAATAGTTAAATCTCAACTAAGCACGATTCTTGGATTACACTGTTAAAATTTCATTGATACTAATAATAAATTCTTGGCTTTATCTATAAAGTGTTTCTTCTTCACCCATAAATAAGGTTTTGAATGTAATGCCTTTATCATTATGATTATAAAATTTGTTATTTAAGAACACTCCCACTGGAAATACAGAAATAAAATTTTTAAAAAACCAAACCAAAATAAAGGAAAACACAATAGAATTTATTTGAAATCAAGATTTTAAAAAGGGAAAATAAAATAATGAAGTAAGCCTACTGACTTCCATGAAAGTCACTACAGCCACAGCACTTAGGAAAATGAAGATTCAGTTTAGGTGATTAAATAGCCTTCGGGGCTCATTTGGCTCACAGCTTTGGTAAGTGCGAGAATGTACTGTCTGGGTAGTGACATTATCACCTGCTGACACATAGCTGTAGTATTACTATTGTGCAGGAGAAGAGCAGATGACTATTAACTTTTTGGGCTAATGCCAATACCAGGTTGTCAAATCCAAACCCAATAAAGTGGCCATTTTGCTATTTAGATTCTATTTGCTATTTAGAAAGTGTTGTCCAAAATCTTTTGACTCTATCATAATTTTTTTTCCTTACTGACAAGCAAAAGACAACTACATTTCAGCAATATCCAGAAAAAACATGCTTCTAAGAAATTCAAGGCGCCTAGTAGGAATAATCTACCTCAGTTGTTAATAGGTACACTAATAGGGCAAATGCACAAGCCCATAAATCTAACTGCTTCCCTCTGGAACACAGCTGAAGTCTGAATCATGCTTTCATACATGGTATTTTCTCTCTGTAGTCTCAGATGTAAGTCTGTACTGTCAGTCTGTGCTCACCTCTGGGACACGAAAGACATGAGTTCTTTAAGTTCTCAGCTCATAATCACACAAAGTTCACTTAGTCCTTATTGCTGAGTTGTTTGTGCTCTACCATATCAGGATCTTATTAGGAACCGGGCCCAAAATACCATATTTAGAATGCATCTCCACTTGCATGGTTCGAAAAATAAAGCTATACTGTTAGCTCATGTTTGCATCTCTCATACTGCATGAATAGATTGATTGTTCTTTTAATCTATCAGCACCAAATTTCTAATATTCATCTAGTTCAATGGTTTCCAGCCTGAGCAGGTCTGCAACACACCTTTATGCAGTTTATGAAGAAGAAACCAACCCAGAACAGAAGGCTTAAGTCAGCTGCAGAGGTCTCTAACCTCACTGGCAAGTTTTGTGGGATGTGCAAATCAAATGAGGTTATTGCCTCATTTCACTCTGGTCATGGGAAAAGGGCATCCAGAGGGTGAATCTAAGATCACTGAGGGGTCCATCCTAGTGCTGCAATGGGAACAGGAAGCACCTCTGATTTCCATCCATTAAACCCAGAAGCACAGACAAAACTGGATGCTGCAAAAGAGGAGATCATGGTATTTTCATTTTCTCCCCCTTTGTTTTTAATTCCAAAAGCCAAACAAACACACACATTCTGTTGCAATGTCACTGTTGGTTTAAGACACTACAGTGGAGCTTGCAGCACTGATTTGGTACCTCTTTAAGTAACGATATTTTTAGTAATGGTAACTGAGCATCAAAGCCACACTTTCTGATATGATCTGGTTCTTCTCTGCCATCACCTCAGAAACACAGAAGACATTGCCTGGTGAAAAACCATCCTGACCCTGAGCCAGGACACGCAGATGCCCCGAGGCTCCTGGCTGGCCAGGCAGCCCAGGGCCACGCTGACAACATCCATCACCCCGCCTGGCTGCAGGATTGCCCCTTGCCACTTGGTGCCTTTCATTGCATGCTCTGGGCCATGTCTCCCAAACCCAGAGGACCAGGACCAGGTGCCAGCAGGATTCAGCAAGGGTTATAAGGTCCCTGGGAGGGTGAAGATAGCTCTCAGGAGACAGCATCCCATGCCTCATACACACACAACTCTGTGTCCCTCAGCCACCAGCCCCTTTCCTCTCAGGGAAAACTGTCACAGAGAAGGTGGGACCAGGATTAAAAACAGTAAAGATTTGTGTGCCATGCTTTCATCTCTCCTCCTGTCTGAGTGTAGCTTATAGGGTAAATATAAAATAACACACAAAATAATATAAACACTGTTCAGATATAATCATGAAAGAGGACAAACATACACAGAGTATTTCTGCTTTAAGTAGTGATGACATATGCTGTATTTAATGCTTGAAACACATTTGTACTTTAAACCTCACAGAATAAACAAAAACAGAGGGAAATAACTGAGAAAATGCATATATGAATGTGTATATATGCGCTTGTTCCAGAACTGCCTATAGTAATTTTTATTTAATTTATAAAAATCCTCTTAACTTATGAGATAGAAGGCTGTGCATTTTCATGTTATCTTTGCATCTCTTAGACAGCTTTGTTTCAACTCTCAGAACATGGCAGACAGGAAGACAGCAAGAGGAAATTTAATGAAAGGCAACGGCTACATATTTTTGCAAGTGTTGGAAGTAAGAAATGAGCAGCTGTAATACAGAGAAAAAGGCCCGATTCGTCTATGGTTATCTCTAAGCAAATTGTAGTGCTGCAATTTGCAGTGGTCTCTGCAGCTGAGATTTCTTCAGCTGTGAGCTGCTAAAGTATAAACACCATTTTAATATTTCATTCAAACATACATAAGAAGTCATCAGGCATTACTAGCACTCACTTTTATGCCTGTGTACTGTTCGGTTTCTGGCCTCCTGGTTTTTGCGAATACCTCTTAGGATGGAGGTTTGATGGACACTGCAGGTTTTAGCCCTCACTAAACCAAAAATACATACTTACTCTTAACATTACTACCTGTGTACTTGTATGATTTCAGTGGGCCTCCTTACCTCCCACAGTAAAAGATGGCACATTATTCTTCAAAAGACCTCCTGCTTCCTGTTAATACTCTCAGTGCTAATCTATTCAGAGTTTTCAAGGCCAGAAATTTTTGTTTGAGCTGCTCTTCTGTTTTGGTTTCACCTGCTTGGATTGTAATTGGCAATAACAATCACAAAACCCCACCGGGAACTGTGGCACAAAGTCCCTGATTGCAGACACAGCTACATCTTTTAGTCTTGATACAAAGAACTCTAAATATGGAAAATCCACTCAAGTAACTGCTTCAGTGTTGAAATATCCCCTCAGAAAATGCATTGGAGAAGTGATTTATTTCTGTCCAAAATTTCTCTAATTTCCGCTTCCAACCAGCTCATTCTGTTTTGGCTTTGCAATGAGAAGACTTTTCTGGGTACACACAAACATGTATCAGGACTTGGTCAGTTTTTGCCCTTCTCCTGTTCAGACCACATTGTAAAACAAGGTAGAAATAGGCAAGCTGCCCCTTGGCAGCCAGACTACACAAGATGCCAGAAACACCCCGGCTGTATCAACGCTGGCTGTTGTTCCAGCTTCTACCAAGCTCCTGAGACGGAAGATTAAAGACAGTTTCCAGGACCAGACATGGGTATAGAAAGGCTGTCCCTGCACTATGTGGCAATGTAAGGCACAGAAATACCCACAACTTTGCTGGTGTTCCATAATGTTTATGCTCCTCTCCTCCTCAGCCTTTGCTTAGCTTCTTCAAGCTCCTGGCCTTTCCCTAGAACAAGCACTGCAAGTCTTGCCCATTTTCTCCCTTATTCGAGGAAACAAGACATCAATAACTCCTGCATTGAGGGTTAAAACAGCAATATGGCCTCTGTTTTTCACCGTGCTTGGTCTTGAATGACCCCTTCCATTAAAAAGTCATAACAGAATCCTTTAGTCTATTATCTATTTCTGCTTATTTAGAAGCAACAATCCCCAGGACACCCAGGTCCCAAACAAGCCCTGTGTCCCTGCACTTCACACTTACACATTAATGCATTTTGAGCCTAGACAAAGCTGCGTATGCACATGTCCTTAAAACAGTGGCCTTTGTTACTGAAATACAAAATTGGTATTTGGCTTTTCCACAGCAGACTCAAAGTAATCTCATCATTTCAGACCACCTAAATCAATAAATGCTTGCATCTCACGTACCCACGCCTATAGGCACTCGCAGATGCCTGATTTGAAATAGACGGCACTCCCTGTAAGTGTAGCTTGGGTATCACCTTCTATTCACTGCTCACAATCTGGTAGTGCCTTGATACTTCATATCTTTTCTGCATATCACAGATATGACAATTCCTATCAAAGCCCACAGCTAAAATTCTTATCGAGGTTCTCATCATCTGCCGTTCAGTTACATTGGTGTCTTCCCCTCTGGCCTTCACAAGTGCAGTTTATTCCCCACCAACACAGATATGCTGCTGCAAAGACCATTCTCCTCATCTATTTCTTTGACCATTTCACTCTTTGATCAAATAAAATGTAGGCCACTTCCTTTCATATTCAAATCCCTTCAGATCTTTCACTACCCTAGGTACAGACTGTCAATATGACAGTTGCTCCTTCAATCAACCTATAAATCCAGGCTATGAATCTTTATTTAAAGAAACTTTCCCCTGTGCAGTTCCCTATCAGCTGCAGAGCTTTCTCTTTTCTCATCCTCCTTTTCACTTCCTCTTTGCTATGAGAAAACACGAGGTTGTGAATGCCTTAGGCATCCTGGATTACCTGTCATCCTGACCACTGATGTTGCTATTGCTTATACCTGCCTGTCTAACCAGCCATAACTCTTGGCTTTTCTTTAGCAATGGAATGCTCTAGGACTGGAGTTGAATTTTGGTTGTCTTTGAGCATCACCTAGCACAATGCTGCCTCAGTTGCTTGCTAGTTCCTTGACAGGACAAATATTGCTAAGAGTGTGAAGAATTAACGGCTATCAAGTCTTTCTTTTACATTAGGAATGAATTGTGTTTGGAAACAAGTCAGCACGCAGGAAGGATGGACACTAGGCGGTCTCACATCTTGAGATGTGTAGTGACCAGGAAAAATTGTAATCACCATTTCCTGCTGAGAGTCAAAGAGAAGTAACATGAAAGAACTTTATCCATGCCAGAGGTGCAGTAGGCACCACTAAGCACAAGCCTCTGTGCACACCCTGGGGGCAAGTCCACCAGTTTTTCTACTGGGCAAATGTAAGGTCTCATAGTCTCAGTGCGACCATGAGGTTCCTCTTCTTTATATCTAGCTCTCACCTATTGATTACCTATTCACAACTGCTGAAAACACTGATGAGAAAAAAGCTGCTCAAAAGTAAATGTTCTTCTATCTTGGCTCTAAGTTTCTCCATTTTTTGTAAACCTTTACTCATGCTTTACTGTCTCACTCATG
The DNA here is from genome assembly GCF_964273445.1 of Streptopelia decaocto. Lineage (NCBI taxonomy): Eukaryota > Metazoa > Chordata > Aves > Columbiformes > Columbidae > Streptopelia > Streptopelia decaocto. The sequence continues at coordinate 32,826,177 of NC_138663.1, read as the reverse complement.
TCTGACCTTGATTGAGCTAAATAGCTATCGGGTAATTTTTCTGGATGAGAAACACCAATGGGAGCTTTTCCAGTTGATTCTGCAATCTGATAAGCTGCTAAATAAAGTGGTAATGTTACAAGATTGTGTACCTGTAAGAGACAAACAGCTTCTGAAAAGCAACTGTCATGTTCCCTGCATGAAACTTCCCTAAACCACCAGCAAGTCAGTTATAATGCTTTTTCTGACTACCTCAGCAACATGCTTCATGAAAGCTATTTCTGTGGTGAATAGCAGAAATTAACATTCAATAATAACATGCAATACTTATATTTACAGATTTACTGAGACTACAGCTTGCTGTCAAGGGAAGTCACCTAAGACAGAGCAGTCAATCTTTCTGGCAGCCTAGAAGACCAAACATGTGACTATGATGTTGAGAATAAAAATAAATTTAAAATACCTTGCTGTGCAATATGAGTACATACGCACTAAGGCACATACCATTGCATTGTGAAATATACACACACATTGCAGCTGAACAGTAACATGAAATCTGGAGCATTTCAGGATTTGCAAAGACTGCTGATGCCATTTGTACCTATTTGAGAACAGTAAGCTCTACTTAGAGCTCTGAAGTAATTTTGCATTAAGGCAACTGTCTCCGGTTAATTTCAGCTGCATTAAAAAGTATATTATCCCTTTCTCTTTCCAAATACCCACAGACATGAATTTCTTTGTTGACTGATATCAAATGGTGCTTTTTATTGTTGCCTAAATCCTAGAAGAGAGATTTGCAGTAAAATACCTGAGCATCAGGTATGAGCTTTGCAACATAATAAAAATGGTGTTCCAGGAATGAAGAGTATCTGGAGCAAGGGAATTACTATATCTTGCTCACTGTAGATGGAAAGTACATCAACTCAATGTTAGAAATGGATGACTGAGGAGCTATTCTGTTGTGGAGAAAATTCCTTCAGATCATAAATGCTCTGAAGAGTTTTACCATCACCTGCTCTGAGAAAATTTGGGGCCAGTTACAAACAAAACTAGCAACTTGCCCTTTGGTATTAAGCATGATCTGAAGCAGCAGGTTTGGACCAATGGTCTCAGTTTGAAACTTCCATCCAACTTGTTTTGATGTAGCTGTAACTGTAAATTACACATGCTTGTGAAGGGTTCAACTTGCTGTGATTATGTAGTGAAACAGTAGTATTAATTTTCTATTGACTGATACCTAGAAAATTAATAGGGCTTAAGAAGATGACAGAAAGTGAAACCACCAGATGTATATGGTATGCAGGGAGGAATCTGTCTCATAAATTTAAACATGGTGTTTGCAAACAAGTCAGTGTAAATTCCCTTTCCTTTAAAAAAATCAGTAATAATTCTTTTCCAAAATCATTTTCCTCCTCATAATTGTGCTCATTACTATACTTTAATATGTAAGAAAAGAAAAAGGATACTGTATGAAAATATTGAAAGAAGAAAGGCTGACTTCAGAAACCGTGGCCATCTGCACTTAAGTTTTTCTTTCAGGGACAACAGTAATATGGAATATATTTGGTCTTCCTAGCTCCCTCTCTTGTTTTTAGTCAAAGTTAAAATAATTTTCTGTGTCCTGAGTTTTAGCCTAATAGGATTAGCAGCGGCAGCACACTGTACTTGTGAACGAGTTGCCTTCACTACCTGAAGGCAACAGATCCCATTCCTGAGCTCCTCCTCCGCGCTCCCGCTCTACACCCAGTTTTATCTTCAAAAGCTGTGGTGTGGCCATTAGGCACATCTGTTCCCAAAGTAACTGCGGCTTGTTTGGTATCAGTAGGGGGGCAGTAGGAACTGCATACATTGTGTTTGCATAGCTATTATGTAAACACATCTGGGTAGCAAAAGAGGATATAAGGAAACACATAAAGCTTAGGAAACATTCATATAAAAATAAAATCAGCTTTGCTGGCATATCAGTATTTCTGGGATGTGTTTTCAAACTGCCATCAACAATATAGAATACAAGTGAAAGTATATATATGTTATACTGGCGTTTATTTTGTCCTTTTGGGTTTTTTTTTGGCATTATACATGCTGCCAAATCAGTCTCTAACATTTATTGTGTGAATTAAATTGCCATTCACCAAGATGGGAACTAGCATACAGCTAGCTGCCTTGTAGCCACATACATTTAAGGATCTTGGACTTCAAGCTGATCACACTTTGGGTATTTCATCTGAGTCTCACTCCAGAGTCTGATGAGCCCTGCAAGACTTGTCAGTACCTGTTACAAAGCAGATGTCCTTTCTTGCACTGAAGTTCTTCATAATAAATAAGGCCTAACTGGCAATGACAGCTGGTCTAATAGTCTCCAAATACCTTTTCTGTGTTTGCAGCAACCTATCTGCTTTCTTCCATGTATCATAATAATTTTAATAATCATATGAGACAGCTTCTCTTGACTCCCTCACCAGGTCAGGAAGCGAAACAGCAGAACAGTCACCGAGCTGCTCTGGTAAGTTGTATCCTCATCAAATGAGAGCATCTCAACTTCAATTCCTGAAATCAAATCTCAGTGCAAACCACTACCTATTTCAACATAATTTGAACGGAATGGACCATCCTTCTGACAGAAATGGACTGGAAGAGTTCCTGGAAAGTACAAATCAATAAAAACAGAAGTAAAGAGCCTTCTTAACTGTGCTGGTGTAAAATACAGACTCAGTCTGGTGCATGAGATACAGACTGTGAAACTCAGTAACAACGGACCCAGGAAACAATGTTTGACCACACAACTAAAAGCATCAGCTCAGAGTCCTCAGCAGCTTGTGGTGCCAGAGGGTTTTCTGCCTTACAGTGTCCCCTCAGAGACTGAGATGTTGAACACCAACCATCTAGATAAGAAAAAAGGGATGTGAACACAAAGGTGCCCCCTCCCAGTTTAACAAAAGGGACTGTGAAAGATGAAATGAGAGGTTTTCACACTGGTAGTGGTCACATCTCAGGCAAATTCTGGTGAGTGCAGACCTCAGCACTGGATCAAGGCCTCAAAGTGATGTACAGTGTGTTTTTATAAATGTATTGAATTCTAACTGTATTACTCTATTATAATAAATCACTCTCCTAACTTCTAAAATAAGATATTATTTAATTACAAAACAATTTACTGAATCATAAACATACTCATCTTCATCAATACACAGAAGCAAATTTGTAGGAAAATCCAGTTACTAGGAACCACTGTAAGATCTTTGTCATAGGATACCCTTGTTTCGTTGTATTTGGCATCATTTGACTAAAGGGACTTTGAGAAAAATAAGAAAATAATAGCCTCCCTACCTAAGTACAGGTCTACTAGTTTTGTTATTTTCAGTAATAAGAGGCTACATAAAACTACTGTGCTGCTTGGATTATCATACTCTATCTTCCATATAGACCACAGCATACATTAGTCATTCACTACAGTTCAGTGACATGAAATATCCTCTTATTAAAGACAGTTTATGTCACTTAATAGTTGCAAAAATTGTTTACTTAAGCTCTCCCCTTCCTATCTGCCCTCCCCTCTCCAAAAACCCATTCATTTTCTCATGCCTTGAGGAAATGCTGCCAGGACTCTCTGTATGTTATGCAAACATAAATTAACATGCCTTAAAGAATGAACAAAATCATAAACCCCAAGATACAGCCTCCAATGTGAATAAAAATTAGGGAAGGTAGCTCTTCTCTACAGCCTCCTCTCTGACCCCAGTGCAGAAGCTCACTTCCTGAGTGTGAGGGAGGAAAAATGCAATTTCAGCTTTTTATGCCAGAGCAATATATCTGCCTTTGCCAAGTGCATTCAGAAAACATGAACTTCATCCTAAAAGGTTTTCAGTGTTTAGAAACATCCTGGGAGAACTTGTCAGAAACACAGTGAACCAAGTCCTAATTGCACCAACTCACCCTGGTCTTGACAAACACAACAGTTTGGTTCGAATTTCAAAACCGTTCCCGTCAAAATCTTTGGGAGCAGAGAGAATGTTGTTAAGGTCTCTTTTTGAATCTCAGAGACAAAATCAGAGGCTGGTGGTGTGCCTTGAATGAATTAAAGTGCTCTCCTAGTAAGATTTGAATCTAAATATAGCAACTATGCTGATCTCAAGGAAAGGCTGAATTATATTTTAAAAAAAATGACAGATGAGGCAGGGTGGATAACCTCAAAAGGTTTGGAAATTCAGCGTAGATAAGAAATCATATATAAAACACTTGGCAGAAGCTTATCCAAAGTAACAGACCCTTCTGAAGGATGTCCTCCTGCAACCCTTTTATTCAGTCTTTACTTCTGATCTGCAAGAAATCCCTTTTCCTCCTCATTGCCAGTGCTTCTTTTGGAAGACAACTTGCTAATTTCCTTACACAGAAAATTCTCTTTGGGGTCAATTGTAAGTGTTCTGTGAGCCCCTATTTGGTGGGGAAGGTGTTCTCTTCCGCTACCTGCTGTTTCAGAAATTTGTCTCTCTTTCACCTATGAGCATAACCTTACATCTCTGTAATCTTTGAGCTAACAATAGTACTTACCTGCTTTTCCCTTCACTGTATTTTCTTCCATAACTTTATCCTTAACATCTACAAGTGGTAGACTTAATCCAGTATTTTGAATTTTAAGAGCTTTCCTGACAAAAGTTTTGTGAAATGACATGTTGCCTGCTGTCAGAGAGGCTGTTAGGAGGGCAGTAAGCAGATGCAATGTGCTGCTTGTAGATAAATGCATGGCTTCCAAGCTTCCAAGCATGACTCCAAAACTCTTAATTACTGGCATCAATGAATCAAGGGAGCCAAATTACAGTTGCTGAGTGATTACTCTCTCAGTGTGATTAATAGACCAGGTGGGGTTTTAAAGCAAAGTTCTGCATATGTATATGTATATAGAGGAGGGGTAGATATGTGTGTGTTTTTGGGGGAGTTCCAGTTTAAATAGTGAAAGCTATATAATGCAGATCATTACTGAAACTTTCTGGACAGGAAAATAGAGAATTCAAGCATTATTGTCAATTGTTTAAAGAAATACTAAATCAATTTTCTCATCAGAGGAGATGTTTTAGAGCAATTCATCAAGTCAAGATAATGAATGAGCTGTTCTTTCACAGCATTCCTCAAGGAGGAATTATCCCAAATGATATGGTTACTTAATACGAACATTTATAAAGGGACAGTCATTATGCGAATTATGTATTTTACATAATTTATTTCAACTTCCAGTTTATAGCAGCACTTTTATCTTTTTTTTCATTCAGTGATAAAAAAGGCATCAATTATAATTCTCCTAGCATGTCTACAGAACAAATGTCTGCTAGTGAAGTTGCTGTGCTCATTCAAACATATAATTATACATCGGAGGGTCCTAGGCAATCTACATTTAGTAAAATAATGAATAGATAAAACCCACAGACTTAAATGTAGCAGTTTAGGTATGAGAAATGCATCACAAAATATATTTAGGGGTGTGTTGGCCTGGAGCAGTAGTAGCAGTATCTACCATGTGATGACTATTGGCTGGGCACTTCTGCTGTTAAATATATAAATTCACTTAGAGCCCAGAGAGCAATATTCTTGCTGCCATGTTTTTAAGAGAAAACAGAGACTACTGCTTTCATGACTCCTCTGACTCAGTACATTTTTACTGAGGTTTATCCAGTTTGCATGTAAAAAGCACGGCTGCAAAGCATTCAAGTATGAAAGAAGTATGAGCAAACCAGATTATAACAAGTATTACTGCAGTTTCAAAGAATCTGTAATCAGAGATGGAGAGGTAAAATGCAGGAAAGCAATTTAGAACCACACCACAGGTTATTATTACAGCAATGTACTATTTAGGAATTAAAGACTACTGGGCTATTGGTCTGTGTCAGCATGCCTGACAGCAGAGGTTGGCCAAGTGTTCTACTCTGGCCTAAAATCAATTTCACTGGCTTCTACAAGCACAAATTCAAAATCTGAGTTACTAATAAAATAACATTTGTTAATGGACTTTGGCAAAGCCCCTGCTAGACCGTGCAGATGCTGAAAGGTTGCGACAGCTCCTTCTCATGGTCTTTCCACTGCAAATCATAGATATTCACAAAAGTCAGACTCTCTTCATCTGGGTGACAAAAAACACCGATCAGAACAGAAATTCTTTTAATGATGGTTTAGATGAGTGTTGTGAAAGATTAAAAGCTCCTGTAGTACCACAGCGTGGGGGATCCATGAGGCTTGAGGACACAAAGCTCATAGTAATATTTCCCTGTCTTCTTGTAATCTTAATCAACCTAAAGACTTATCAAAGTATTGACCAAAGCTTTCATAAGAAACTCAAAATAACAATTTAATGAAATAGGTAGGAATTAACTGCTCCTTCCAAAAGTGTTCATTACTTTTCCCCCCTCTCATTTTATCTACATTTCCCAACTTCTCCTCTGAGTCTTCCTGCAGTCAGCTGCCAAACTTCTCGCTTTAAATGCTGAGTCAAAGTACAAGGATATCACTCATGTCATTCTTGTATATTTTGTAGCAACCACTTAAGAAGCAAACACTAGTATTTCGTTCTTGACAAAGATATACAGGTCCAGTACATACTGTCTCACACCTAATTCTAAAGACTTAATTGTTTTCTATGAATCCCTGCTAGATACGTGGAAATTCTTATGTTAATAAAGATAAGCAAAGTCTCATCAAGGTTTCTTGAACAGGAACAGCTATTTACAGGAGAGAGTTATTCAAGGCTCTGTTACTTAATTGTCACCAATGACAATATTCTACTTCACTGCAAACAACACCAAAAGCTTTTCTGATTTCTGTCATGTAAAGTCAATTACCAATCACATACATGATCTCTTAATTTCTCGTTTTATGACTATGATTCTGCACAAGGATTTCTACCAGAAGGTGTTACCTTTTAGAACTAGAACATGAAGGAAAACTGGCTTCATGTTCTCATTCTGAATTTAATGTTTTGCAAATCTGTATTTTCCCCATAAAATACATTAATAATCTCATTTTATTTTCTTTTACAAGCTGGAGGCCCATCTAGCTTGTATGTCAGTGCGGTTCTGTGTGCCTATACAGACATGGTTACCCCATCCTTAAGGGAATCTGTAGTTTAACTATTATCTTTTAAGACTTACTACTTTTCTGCATTTCCAATGGCAATTTGTGTCTTATAAACTAAGAATACTGGTAATTGATAGAATAAATAATTGCATGTGATGGATAATGTTGTCCTGGCAGGTAGTCCCTTCAGCAATACTCACTGAGGCACTCCTTGCAGAAGAAACATCATAACTGTTCATATTTGCATTGGGACACACTGTGGAAATCTACTGACCAGCTCTGTACAGCGCATGAAAATTTCATTTTTTCAGATATTTTCAGTATCAAAAGTTGCTTTTTCTTGCAAGTGCTATGTAAAGGAAACGCAAGAGTATTACTGCTATAAAAATGAATATGAAAATGAGGTTGAGAAATTATTAGATGGAATTATTAGATACATCACTCTAACAACTCTGCTGAAACTCTGAGCATCACCAGTATAAACTAGGCATTTTGCCTGTAAATTAACACAGTTGGGTCAAGTTGGAGCCACTGTCTGAGTGAAGGCTAAAAATGGAGCCAGAGCCCTGGAGAGCTGGGAAGAGCCTCACCTCTGTAGACCTGAGATTCAGCAGGTGAAGACACCAGAGGCTGTTGTTCCTTCTGGACTCCTCCCAACTGCTGAGTGAAAGAGCAAAAAAACGCTACGGGAAACACGGGTGATTTTCCCCCTTCTCAGTCCTTAGGTATAGTTTATAAGTGCAAAAGAAAGAAATGCAACAAACCACACCACAAGAAGAGAACTTTTGGGGGTTTATTTTACTATTGAAATGTCACTAGAGGAATTAATGCAACCCATACCAAAAGGGCACCCAATTACCACTGCACTAGGTGCCATATAGGACAGACAAGAATCACAGCACTGTGTCTGTATACACAATACTAATTTCATTTGTTTATAACTTTTCCAAATTTAACTGCTTGGGTTGAACACAGCCCATGCCAGGTGTCTGCCTCAGGCTGTTTTTTCTCTGTTTAGTTCTACGTTTCTGTTTCAGGGTTTTGACATTTTCAGCTACCACCATTCAAACACTTCTGAGAGCGAGACTAAAGAGAAAGTAAGCTGCTTTGCTTTGTGGAAATACCTAATGCTTTGAAGTAGAGACATACAGTTTAGCAAGGGACTAACTTTGTGTCACAGATGTGCCTTTTGCTTCCCTGTGAATATCTGCCCCAAACTGGAAAAGTTTAAGGTGCCTTTGAAAAGTCAATAATTTTCATGCTTGCAAGAATTTAGCTAAAGGTTCAGAAAAAAGTATCTTCACAAACTATGCATCACTCAGCGTGCCCAAGTGTCTCTCAGCTCCGAGAGATCATCAGACTATGAAACTGCCACTGTCAGAGAAGAGACAGAGCATCCTCCATGTCTACTTTCCTCCCACCCCCATTGCTGCCTGTGGCAGGACTCTAAGCTGCTCTCCAAGGGGGACTGAGCAGGTCCCACACAGCATCTGAGGGATATAGAGCCAGATTTCCCCTAATTCCTAATCCAAGTACTCTGCATGCAGACAGAGCCAGGCACCTGGACCTGAGTGAAGATGAGGGCAGGAGAGCCTCCAGCTCCAGGTCTGAGTCTAGCAGGGACACAATGGCCCAGGTCCTGTCCTCCTTCCTCACCACCAGCCCTCTCTAAGAGGCCAAGCAGAAGGCTTGGCATACCTGTCTGCAGCCACAGGGTTAAATGAAGGCTGTGTTCACCTGAGCCATGCTGTGACAGGAAAATTGGAATAGGTTACACAAAGGGAGTGGGAGGAGGCGAGAGACTTGAGACAGGCAAGGGGGTGCAGAGTTAGAAAGGGTGGTCGGGATGGGAGCAGGAGGGTGAGACTGGCTGGCTAAGGAAAAGGGAATGACCTGGGGAGAGAGAGAAGGGAGAAGAGATTTTGATTTTGATTCTGAGAAGGCTCAGGGTTGATTATTAGGAGTCACTGGATGTGAAGACTAGAAATGAAAGACTCAAAGACTGAAAATTGAAATTGGATAAAAGTGATGGGATATGTCACAGAAGCAGGGATGAAGAGGACCCAGGATGGGGGCAGAGAGGGAGATAAGGAGAGGGGGTTTGGAAGTGACAGGAAGGAAAATGTTAAGTTTGGGGAAATGGTTGGAAAGTGTCAGGGGCTCTGGCTCTGGAGGACTTGTGGCCATGACTTCAGTTATCACCACCCTCTGCTGTAACAAGCAGATATGAAGGCCAGAGGCAAAGCACAATCCTCCTTCTGAAGTGGCTCACAGGAAGAAAAAACACATGCTGCTGTTAGCAGGTAGCTCACATTGCAAAAATTTGTGCAGGGGAGCTAATGGTTCCAGTACCATCAGATTTGTATAGCAGACTTTTTGATTTTGAGGTTTCTATCTTCTTGTAAAACCTAAAGGAATTACACACACATAAAGTTCTGCACTAAAGAAACTGTCTGGAGGTTTCAGTGGTGAAGAATCATGAACTAAGGGATGTCAGGTTAAGGTTATCTGTACTGTGTGTATATGCATGGTACAATCCTTACTTAGTTACGTGATCACACAGTTCCAGAGGACACGACCCTTTTTCATTACAGAGGCTCTAACTTGTGATTGTGAGGTGGGAATACAGAGTGACAGAGAGCCCTGTAGATCTCCTGCACTCTGCATCTGCTGCACAAGCTGGAAGGTGTGTGGGAAGAAGGGTGAAAATGCAAGAGACAGCAGCAGATGTGAAAACACTTAACTCTTGTTATGAGGGTCACTGCTGCCAGAAGGAATTGAATTTGGCCAATTCTGCCATGACATGTCTATGAGATACTCAGTGAATTTCTAAAACTAAACTGTTACCAAGCAATTAAAAATTGTTTGGCTATTTATTTATTTATTTATTTACTTACTTTTTTATTTACTTATTTTTTCTGTGTGATTACATCAACATCCTACCTAAGCTTAGATTTGTTTGAGTGACAAGCACCCATGGCTGGTATTGAAATCAATGAGAACTGATCCTGAACATACCACCACTGGGGAGAAGAGGAAGGACAGACAAAATATCTGGAGGGATAGTCAGATTCCTGTAGTGCGTAGCACTACCTAGATAGGACTGCCCTGTACTCCTTTAAGATCAGCATAAAAAGTAATCAGTCTATTTTACAGAGTCAAATATAAGACACAGTTATAGCCATCACTCAAAACAATAAAGAAATTGTTTTTACAACTGTTTGAATTCTACAAGGCAATTAGGGCTGTCGGTATAATAACACAGAAGATTAAATCAAGTAAATATGTGGCTCTGTCTGTTCCTAATGAAATAATATGCTAGCGCCTCCCCTCCCACAATTAGGTAACTGCTCAGGTAAAAGATGGGTAATAATATACATTTTCATAACAATGTCCTCAGACATCCCAAATTGGGGACACTTTGACTTTAATTTCTTTGTGCCTCACTATAAAATGTGGACAATAATGGACAATAATACTCCTATTGTGAAGGCTATTGTGAAGATAAATACATTGGTGCTTGAAAAGCCCTTAGGAAGTACAGCGATGAGTGTCACAAAAAAGCCCACGAGGAAATGAATTATTTCATCTTCATATCAAGGTTTCAATAGTATGCAGTAAGTAAAGCCTGGGGGCACATGCTGCACAGAAAGGGTAAACCAAAATATTGAATAGCTTCTCATTAAGTGAACACCATTCATTCAGTGCAGCAAATGAGACGGAGGTCCTGTGGAAAAATGGGATGTGAATAGAAAATTAAAGATTGTATCACAATGCATATGCACAATAGGGGTGAAAAGTTTGGATCAGCAACCTTAATTCTGGCATTTCCAAATTTCTGAATGCATGAGTGTGCAGCCTCAGTAATGTTGTCTCATTTTTAACACCATTTCTTACACAATTTTTTATGTTTTGCTGTATTTGTCTTGCTTAAATCATCATCTGCTCATTTCTGATGTTAGGCTTGTTTACATGATGCTTTTTTTTTCTCTCATTCCCTCTATTTGGAACCCTTTGTCCAGATATGCAAATCTTTGCAGCCTGACCTTGAGGAATAGTAGGACTTTATATAATTTAAATTAGTGCAGTAATTGTTTGGCCCAGATGCCAGAAACATTCCCAAGGGTATTTAACATTCATTCAAGAAGATGTAGCTGTTGCTTCGCAACTTAAGGTCAGGACAAAAGTGCCAACTCGCAGCCAAGAGGATACGCTGCAGCTCTCGCTGGGGAGGTGGCAGCCGCAGGTGGCTGGTGCAGCACCAAGCAGCTGCCTTCAGAAATGCTACGGGGCTCAGTCTGGAGAGTCTGAGCAACACACAATCTGCAGAAACCAGACCAAAACAGAGCCATCAAAAACTACACCTTCTGACTCAAGATGGGACAGCAGTCCCTTTTGAATCCTCTAACTCCGGCTGCCTGACAAAGCAGATCACTTAATCACTTCTTTTCTGCCACCTACTCCTCAAAAGATCGCGTGCTGTACCTGGAATCACTGCTGCTCTTGAGGATTATTTGTTTCTCCACTTTAGGCACACAGCTCTGAAGTGGAATGAAATTTCATTATAAATCTAATGTGTGCTGCACATTGTATATCGTCAAGCCCAAAGACCACCTGAGAGAAACTAAAAGCAAAGAGCCATCCAAGAAGGATTATAGGATTAAATCCTTAAATCCATAGCAAGATACATTAGAAAGAGATGTACGCCATTTTCTCATTTTCATCTACAGGCGATAAAATGGATTACCTAGCCACAAATTTCCATCGTTTAATTCCTCATGTGGTACCTGATGTGGGAAACAACATCATAGCAGAGCTCAGAGAGAACTGATGGAGGGAAATCAAAGCTGGTTTTGTATGTGAGAAAGAGCCAGAATGTGTCTCTTGAAAAATGAAATAAAATCACAACACAAAAATGACCAGTACCAGCCAGAACAGCTACAGTTCAGTCTTCTGATTATTGTGTCACATAATCAATGCTGGTGGGGGTGCAAGCCATGAATGCACTGAGAAACACAGCACTCCATAGGCTTCTGTGGTTGTTAAAGAAAAGATTAAAACAGAGTTGGCCAAGACAGAACAAAGGCTACTTGAAGGTGCAAGCCAAATCTGGCTGGACACAGCAGAGAAGCAGCTCTGCCAGGTTTGGGTCACTGAAACCACATGAGTACTTCATCCTGGGAGTGGGGCTCCACCGCCAGCATCTGCCTTTGCTCTGAGCCTACCCCTGTGCCAGAGGTGCACCACAGAGCATTGTTGGCTACTGGGAGAGGATTTCAGGGGACTGAGGCAGTTTCAGCTGCTTCTCCCAACTGCTGTCCTACCCTGCAGGGCAGGAGCAGCCAGTGACCACCATGCTCTTTCTTCAGAGACAGGGAACTGTTTGCAAGTGGCTGCTTGGAGCTGGAGTTTGCCAGCACAGAGCTGCAGCTGTGGGGCTCAGGCCCCTCTCTCCCTTACAGCCCTCACAAGTGCTCCAAACCACCCCCAGCAACACGGACTGCGTTGCTCAGAGCCAGCCTGGAAAGTGGCTCTTTAATTCACTTATCTTCATCCAGGGACAAATGGTTTTGGTGTCTGGTGTAACCAAGCTTGGAGACCCTGACAGCTCCATCTTGTATTGGTTGATAATGGATAGTTCTCACCATGCCAGCAGCTGCCCTCGCTGCTGACGAAGTGGGAAATGAAGGCAGCTGTGCTCATCATATACTACCTGAGGCTGTGTCTCTCTGGCATCAGTGGTATCAAGACAAGATCAGCATTACCAGCTACTGTAGCAATCAAACAAGTGTTGGGGGAGGGAGGTGAAAATTGTAGTTCTTTCCCAGTTTGATTAATATAGTTTTTGTCTCTGTACCAGTTCCACAAGAGTGACAATGTGTTAACGCACCTACAACACCTGTTGGCTCATGCAGGGCTCTAAGGAATCTTAATGAAAAATTATGTTGCAAATACTATTTAGGTACTAGGAAGAGACAGAGAAGAGGTTAATTATTTGGGGACCAGCTGGTAAATAGTACAGTCCAAAGTCAGCTGCAGCACACTACTGAGACTGTTTGGGAGACTCCCTAGGCATGTTGGTTTAGTTGCTTCACTGATCCAGTGGGAAACACAGATCCACACTGTGTCACACAGTGCTGGTCCCCAATCTGTCTGTGAGATATGGTAAGTGTTATGCTGGGGAATCTCCTCTCCCTAATGAGCACTACAGCATGGGCAGGCAAACATGGTCAGATTCCAGAAAAGAGAATCTTTTTGGTTTTGACCCATAGGAGACTAGAAGCCTTGTTGACTTAAGACCACACTTGTACAACACCTGTGATCCACAGAGACACGACTCCAAACACACTACAGCTGAGTAATTAAATGTTAGATCAAAATCAGAAAGCATTGCAACTGTAATTTGAAATCACTAAAAGTACTAAGGAATAATTCCCCTGCTCTGTACATATGAGAATGAATTACTCATTGATGAGTTCAATAAAGTCTGATTCTAACAGGTGCAAAAATATTTAATGTACCCAGTATCTCAAGACATTCAGTGATTAACTACATATGTCCCTTTTGTTATACAAAGAAATTCAGCAGCTTTACAGAATGTTAGAAGAACTCAAAGGCAATAAAAGTAAGCATGTCTTTTTGTTAATGTCTCATATAACAGCCTTCAAACTTTCAAAGGAAGTATAAACAACTGTCATTCAATCCAGTTTGCAGAAATAATGCAGTTAGACCAACAATACTAGGCATATTCTTGTTTCTGTTCCCCTCTAAGGTTTGATGAAGAGCAACCAAGCTAGTTTTGCTTCTTCTCCTTACTTGAACCCAGTATTGTTGCTAGGTGGATCTGTATGCTCAGGAACGACTTGTTACTAAATCCTGCAAATTCAGTATGTCATGTAGCTAAACGTAAAATATGGATAGGCATAAGACTTGTCTAAAGGCAAGGGTCTATCTATTTATGGAAAACTGAGGTTTATCCTTCTTTTTTTCTTTTTTTTTTTTTTTATTTAAACTCACATGGTTCCATTTACAAATTGCATGCAATTCTATCACTTACACAGCTGAACCAGTTCAATCTCATCTCAGATTTTTCATTTTTAGATAAAAACCTGCTCATTACAAAGCAGATTTCTACAAGCAAATAAAACGTTCCAGAGCATCTCAAACCCAAAGAGAGCAGAATTATCTGAATGTCAACATTATTGTTATATCAACATCTATCACTGCAATATAATCTTAAGTAATGCAACACTCATCAGTCATAAATCCCACAACAACAAAACCTATCACACAGTGATTATAGCAGAATCTGTGAAAATACTTTCCTTGCAACTAAAGATGGAAGTAGTCCTGTGAAAGACTTGCAAACAATTTCTGGCTTTTCTTGTTCCTAGAATTCCACTTTTTGGGGTGCATTTGGCCTGGATATGGTGGCTTCAGGGGACAGTGCATGAAAATCCCAGGTCTGCTTTTGCAGAACTGTTTCATTATGTCAGGCAAATATCTACACTGCAAAAGAAGGGCCTCAGTGTCACATGTATAGCACATACCCATTGTCAGGGTAAAAGGGAATGACTGTGACAAATGAGAAGCTTTTCCAGCTAATTCATTTTATGTGTAGTCATCTCAAAGCTAAGAGGCTCCAGCTGGGACTGGTGCCTGATTATGCTAGAAGCGGTACCGAGTCAGACAGCATCCTTCTCTGAGCACCTTAGGGGCCAAGCAGACAATCAGACAAGTAGTGAAAGAAAAGAACTACAGTTGTTCCTTTTCAGCAAATGAGGAACTGAGTCAGAGAGCTAAAATAGGGCCAGTCCCTCAGCTGGTATAAATTGGCACAATAGGATTCAGGTCAGCACAAATACACCAAGTTACAGCAGCTGAAGCAAATCCTGGAATTGAATCTATAATGCCCAAGACAAATATAACGCATCTAAGTGAGATTTAACCATGTGCAAACAGTGCAAAGGATGAAATGTACTTAAAAATACTGTATTTTGCATGTTGTATTTGACAAAATCCACCACATAAAATTACGAAAATGCTGCAATATAAACCAGACAGCTCATTAAAAAGGTAGGGTATATAATGTGCAAGAAGGGACAAAGTACCCCCACCTTTTCTCAGGGAAAAGGATTTCACTTATCATTTTCTTATTTCCAAAGGAATTGGAAGAGTTGAAGAAATAAACTGTACTTTATAGTGGGTTCTGGCAGCGGTGACAAGGGGTTTTCAAGGTGAATTTATACATCCAACTGGATCTTGAAAATATTCCAACAGAGACTTCTGGGTTTTAATTACACTTTACAATGCTGTACTTTTCCCCCCTCATCACCCTTTTACATAAACACTATATACACTTCCTTCAAACTTAAAAGGTGTTTCCCTTCAACATAAAAGCAGTGGATTTCAAATGTATAATTTTATTCCCTGATCTATAAATACAGTACATTTCTATTCTCCTTGCCTTGTCCACAGAAAACAAAAATGTGAAGAGGCAGATGGGATGAAGATGAGAATCCGTGCACTGGTTCCTCAAAGCCTCATTTCCTTGCCAGGAGAGGGACAGGGACAACTTCATTCTGTGAGATGCTGACTCCATTTCTAGCTGCTCATTCCTGAGCTGCCAAACAGGCTGTTTCTGGGACCACACTAACTTGTCCCCCTCAGTGCATGATAGCCAGGAAATAACCCACTCCACTGATAGTGGTCACAGACAGAACATAGAGGAAAGCTAACATAAAACAGATGTCTGATGGGATGGATGAAAGCAGAGCTCAGGAAAGCTACTGTTCTGTGTTCTAAATAGAAAAGAGTAAGATCTGATACACCCAAAACCAATGACTCTCAGGGGAAAAAAAAATAATCATTTGAGACTGTGAAATTCAGTGCAGACATAAATGCAAGAGTAGCAACTGTGGAGGCAGATTCAAGAAGAGGAACGATTCTAGGATAGGTAAGAAAGACCTGAGTCTGACCCAGCAGGAGGAAGGGCCACAGTGCAAATAATGCCATGAGAAATATTATCAATATATTGACAAAACGGTATTTAGGAATGTACTCAAGTCTGTCACTTGAATTTGTAGTAAGTACAAATAAAGTGAAGATGTAGATCAAGAGCTGTTCCTTTCTAGTTCTTCTAGTTCACCTTAATTTTTCAGGATTATTTTTGAATATTTTACATCAGTGCTAATAAAGAGCATTTCCATCATCCATAGAAGGATGTAGAAAGGACAAAAGAAGAGGGGAAAGTCTTTCCTATGTGTAAGACTTTGCAGGAAGTAAAATCTACTACTTGCTATAGAAAGGTTTCTCCTAAAGTTACCTCACTTGAACTTGTCCCCTTCTCCTTCAGAGATCCGCAGGCCATGGGAGGTGCAGGACCCCAGAGCCAACCCTCACAGTAGGGTTCTTCAGCAAACATTGAGCAATTAGCCGAGTACAAGCATGTGCTCAAAATGCTTACCAACTTTTGTAATGCTGTTTGACAGGCATATCTAAAATCTGCTAGTGAAGAGCAATGTACTCTGAGTGGAATGAAACACTCCCCATAATATCTGAAAAAAAGTAGTCCAGGGTACAGTTCTTCCCTGTAAAACCTTGACATATGGTACTGGCTGGGGACTCCAGTAATGGAGATGAATCTGCTGTCAGTTTTATTCAAGGTGAATTCCCATCTATCCTGACTCCTCTTGAAAAAGTCGTCACTGGTCACCTGCCCCTATGGCTAGCTTCCCATCTTGAAAAGGCAGGTAGTACCTGAATAAAAAAAGATAGTAGCCCCTCACATACAGAAATCCTGAATGTCAGAGGTGATTCAAAAGTTGTTTATTAACTTCACTAACACAGATGTGTCTCATGGGTTTTGACTTATATTTTATTATTGTGTTTTCAGATGTTTCAAAAGCCAGCAAACGTATGATGGAAAGTACCCTGATATTCAAGTGCTTGCTTCTTCAGAAGTTGTTGTGCTGAATGGGAGGTTTTTAGAAGGATATTTTCATGCCAAGTTTGGTAACTTCCTCGGGAACAAACTATACATCAGTACGTTTTGCTACTGCTTGTTAGGAAATAAAAAAATTTATATACCACTCTTGAATCAAATGTACGGCTGAGAAGGTCTACTCTGACAGGAACGATAAATTATTTTCTATAGCCTGATTTGTCTATGAACACAAAATCATTTCTTGCTTATCTCTTTCAAGGGAAAACTACTATACCTGCGTATTCTGCTTGAAGTGTAAATCAGGATTCTCCTCTCGTTTGTATAAGTGTAAATTAATTCTATCAAATTACTGAGTGTAAATCCAGTTAAAAGCCACAATCAAATTATGTTTACAAAGTTAAACAGATTTTCTAAAAAAAATAAAACCTCTAAAAATCAAACTTTACCCACTTTGTGTGGATGAGACCGTATATCTACTCTATCTTTCACTTCAACTATTCAAGCAAATTATATCTTCTTCTATGCACTTGATGTTGTGGGTGGTATTTTTGAACGTGCTCACACATCATACTAGATTTTAGTCAAAATAGGCTTTCCATCAGCGTAAAATTGAAAATAAATAGAACTGTCCCCACTTTGCGTATTTGTTAAAACAACCAGAGTCTGTTCCATTTTGCCAATAATGGTTTTGTGTTACTGTTTAATAATGATATATACAAAACATAATTAACATTACAAAGTAGCTAAATTAACTATTTTTTTTTCCCCAGGGAATGATGAAAAACTAGAAGAAAAAAAAAACACAAGACAGTCTAAATACATATTTTCTTCAAACTGTTAACTTTCTAGTTCTCTTATTAGAAACTCTATCAAAGACAGAAGACCAGACATTCTGCAGAAACAAAATGAAAAAGAAGTGACAGGCCACCCCTTAAATATGTTGATTTTCAAGTAAAGTAGCAAGGATTGATCTACGGTTACATGTTAAAGCAATTTATGTGCAAAAACATTATGAAAAATACATTTGAAAAATGGTTCTTTTTTAAAAAATAAAAATATGTCTGCTGATACCCTAATACCTATGTAAGCAGAGATCCAGTACTAGTCATAAGGAATGTTGTTAATTTTCTAGCTCTCTTTGACCTTCATTTCTTTCAAACTACCCAGAAGGACAAAATTCTATTCTACGTATTTACAAGAGTATTTGGTATTAACGGGATTATTTTGCTAGTTTGCTTAAAGATTCGCATACAAGAGCTGTCTCAAACAATCTTAGATGTAAGTGCTTCCTGGCTTCTGTTTATTCCAGTCAGGTGCTACTGAGTCTCTTCAGTTACTGAAGAATAAATTCTCCTTTTGGGATCAAATAGTATTTTCAGGTAGCTTTAAAATCACTCAGACATTTTATCTGATTGTACTGTCAGATAAGAAGTTGCAGTAAGTCATAAGAGTTATAAGAATTTACACCATGGGACTTGCAAAGTGCTCAGAGAGGTAGCTACAGCATGTAACTCCACAGTGATGCTGAAATACTCCCTGGTCTTTCAGAGGTCTGGGCAAATCTCTAAACACTCACAAAAGACATTACAGAGATGACAAAATTAATCTCCTCATTAATCTCCTGTGAACACAGGAGGTTTAATAACACAGCCACCACAGGCTCCTACCCATTAGCAAAGTCGCTAAGAACATGACACACACACACAAAAAATATATAGGCTAATGCACGGTTACTGTTTACTTGCACAAATAGAAGTATTTGGAACGTGGGATTCTAGTTTCACTTTTGATATTTACTCCTTTATTTAACAGCTTTTCCGTTACATCTTTGAGAAAGAGAACCAAATATGTGATTTTTTTTTGTTAAAAGAGTAAAAATTTCTATTGCATGATAAAAGTATTGTTACATATCCAACTTTAATATATGTGGTCTTGCACCTAGTCTGAAACTAAGGCTAAAATTATCATGGTGCCCATGTACAACAGTGAATGCTACAAGTGCCAGAAATATACATATGTTAGCATCTTGCCACCTCAATTATCAGGACAGGCATCATTAAACACACTGTGAAAAAGACTGATTTAATCACTTCCATACTGTGGAGAAAAATAACTAACTTGTAGAATTCTTACTTTCTTACTGTAAGCAAGGATATATCCTTTAAAAGGAACTAAGGCTCACCTACATTGGACTGAATTCAATCACTTGTTTTTCAGTGAGAAAATACGCAATCTCTATATTAAAAAAAATAAATAAAATCAGTGTTTGTATTTACATTGGATAAAATGTCCTGACAACCAGGACTGGAAAGAGACCTCTGTGCTGCCTCTCAAATGGCCTGAAATAGTTATTGTCTCTGATAGTCTGGCTTAGACCCAGTGAAACTTCAATTCTTTTCAACCATGGCCAAGCAGCAATGGGAGAAGTGGAGCTCACCCTGCCTGCAAGAGTCAGACATGCTCTAAAGAAGTCTCATTGATAAAACACCAGCACACAAATGCCATAATACTTTGGCCCTTTGACCAGCTGTGGAAATAGCTGAGCAGGACCCTTGCAAAGGTGCAGCTCTGGGCTCAGACCATGCAACCCTCATAACATTTCTTTTGAGTCTGGCTTAAGGGATGGCTCCTCTCAGCTCATCATGTTGGGTCTATTTATTCTCCTCTAGGGCCTGTTGCATCTCATCCTACTGTAGATGTTTGAAAGCACCCCAACTGTACCTTGATGTCTCCATTGACTATAAAGACAGTGACTAAAAGCTGGTAGAGATGTACACACAGTTGCCATCTATGACAGGCACTCAGGGTCCCTTTTCTTCACCCCAAGGAGGGTGGACATGTTGAAGTGTCACAGCAGAAGAGGCAAAAATAGAGCCTGAGCCAGAAGCCAGCCACACTACCCATGAAGTCCTGTTGTAGTCCTGCAACCTTCTCCATGATCTGTTTTCTCAGATTGTCTTACATATTTTTGTGGTCATAACTTTCACATTTACATTTCAGACACAAGTCTCTGTCTTCTACTCTGTCTCTCATTTGTGCTTTTCTCCCTGACCCATCCCCTGAATATTTGGTGCATCCCTCAGACCAGAGGAGACTTTGCACACTGGAAGGAGAGTGGGGCTGGGAGGCAGCCAGGGTTTGTTGCAGAATGAAAACCAAAGCTAAAAAGTGCATGTACCCTTTAGCAACACTCATGTATAACTGTCTGTATAAGGTTCAACTGTCTGTGTTCTCCTCTTCACATGTCTGCCTGGATTATGTCTAATTGAATAAAGGTAGCTCTTGAGGGCAAAGTCTCCTCAGTCCTTTATTTCTTGTCTTATGTCCTACATAGGGCTTAGACAAATATTAAATTATAGTAATACTAAGAAGGCAAAGCCATCCCTTACAATTATGTAATTATTTTTCACAGAATTGAGAATGGGTTTCAAAACTCAACTGGTTTTCTCTTGTTGCTAAACAGAGTATTCAGATAGACAGAAAATGACTGCACCCAAAAAAAATATGAGACTTCATTTGTGGTCTTGGTTAGCATCAGCCTCCAACAGAAATTTCTTAATACTAAGCTTTTTTCCTTTTTAAAATCATTTTACCAGTTTCTTGCTAAGCTTACTAAATTAAAAAAAAATCCACGAAACAGAAAACACTATTAATTTCTAGAAATATGTAATTCCAAAGCATACTTCAGTCAAAGGATTGAGATCCTGATGGTCTTTACCTGTGATTTAATACTTTGCTGTCTCAACTTGACTTTATTGCAGTGGCAATGCAATGATGCTAGAACTACACTGTACATAAAACATGCCAACTTAGCTGCGGAGTCCAAATAACTTTAAACAAATAAATAACTCCATCACACAAACATCAGTCAAAAATGCAATTAAAAAGAGCCTCTTGCTTCTCGTAAAAATATGAAATAGTACTTGGGACAGACTGTTTCAAATAAAATTCTTCCCTATATTCAGCAGCTACAAGGTCAAAGTACTTGAACTTCATTTTTCAAAGTCAAAAGGATGATTTAATAATTATTTGGTATGAAGACAACTTTGTTTCTCTACCCTGCATACAATATCAAATTCAATATAGCTTGATACATCATGTATTTTCATTCACACTTTCATTACAGCCCTGTGAAGTACAATCATTTATTATACATTTTCTTGAATCTGCTTTGAAGCAGTAAACAAAGTGTAAAATGCAAAGGGAGAGAAAGGAGAGCACCAGAAATCTTACTAGAAAACAGTACTTCCTTTCTTATCCTCCTTGTTCTAACTGTGAAGCACAGTGAGCACTGAACAGTGGTGAACATTGAAAAATAAAACTGAACCATAGGACTTTATGTGGCTTTAACATCCTAGTACAGCAGTGATAAATTCTGAGTGCCACCACAGTGTCACCTCTACGAAAATTACTCAAGCAATTAAAAAGAACAAAGTGTCTCAGAAATGGTCTTTGCTAGCAGAGTTAGTTAGTAATATATTGGAAAGGACCCATCAGTTCTTCTCAAATTATTTGCTAAACTTCAGTTCAACAGTCTGACGTGTCCCGGACTAACAGGAAAAGTCACTCAGGCCTTCAGTGCTCCTTTTCCTTGCTTCAGCCCAAATGATGTAATTCTTCACAGAGCATCAGGTGAGTTATTCACACAGGGCTCAAACCACAGACAAAAGCAAAGGGTAGAGCACAGCATCACATGAGGAAGGTTTTTGGCCAAATACTTGTGACCCAGATTCCTTTCTTAACAGCTAGATTCAAAAGAGCAAATATCAGGCAGGCTACAAGGAATCATCTCCCCAGTTAACCTCACTGGCAGAAGACACTGCAGTACAAGGACCTGTCATCAAAGTAAAGAAATGTTTACGTGAAAGTGGAATCTTAATAGCAAATAGTAATTTCCATCGATTAAAATGCTGCAATGTATACCAGGTGTATACCTGATATTGTAGATGCTTGATATATGGAAGTATTTCCTTACTGATTGGTCAAATTTCTCTCATCATCCTAACAGAAGCTTTGAATTTACAAAACAGCTAGCTCCTGTTTCTTTATTTGGTGTCATTTTTGCAGAAAACACCTAACTTGAACAGACACAAACTAGGAAGAGAAATCAGCAATATTTTCATAATAAAAGGCCAGTGGGCTTTTTGCAAAGTCACCGAGGATGGTGTTATAAAATGCACCTACAAACAGCAATTGCAAATTAAACATTTATTTACCTTTACATAGTCCTAGCTAAACACCATTTGCTCTACTGGAAATAGAGTGACTAGGCAGTCTCAGCAGCTAAAACGAAACATTAGGAATGTACCTGCATGACAATAAGAAGGTCAAACACCAAGATGAAAGAAGCCAAGAAGGCTCTTGAGACCTCGTCACTTGGCAGAAATCCACGATTCAGCTTGTCCCAGCTGATCCAGTCAGTAGTGATGATGAGCACAACTACAGAGGTCAGAGTAAACAGAACTGTCCTGCAAGGGAAAAACATAGTTTCAGAGAGAATACGATAGTAATGAAGATGTATCGTTGAAAATGCATCATTCTATTTTATCTGTATTCTAATGGTCAGCTAGTGCTTTATCAGTACTTTTCCAATGATGAAAAGAGATTGAAGAAAATTAAGTGTACAAACAAATCATTTAATTCAAAATAGGAAAGCAGTCAGCTGTATCCCTAGTAAAAGGAAATTTAGTAGCTAGTACTAAGCACATTGCAAAATTAGGCTGCAGTGTATCACTCTTGTTCTTCATTCCATGTTTTTCATTGAATATGCAAACCAATTAAGTAAAATGATAAAGAAATACATTATAATAAGGTAACAAGGACTGTATGACCTTGGCCAAATTCAAATGAACAATTTGAGAGAACATTTTCTAAGGCATCAAAGACATTAGAGCCTTCGCAAAGCCTTTTCTCAGCCATGGGAGCTATAGGACACGAACTGTGAAGTCTAATTTTTATATAGAAACACAGGTGTATGAAAGAAATTTTCATTGCACTAAATTAATCTCTAATAAAGTCTGGGGGCTGTAGAAGGATTTTGCTTTGTGTCTTTTAAGATGTCCTTTGTACAATTTTTCAATGTCTTATGTCATTTCTGAGAAGTCAGTGAAGAGTGAATTACAAAAGTAATAAAGCTTCCATTTGAATGCTATGAGAATTCCAGAAGACACATTTTACTAATTTATACAGTTTTGCAATACGGTATTTAAGAAGTATCTTTCTAAGCTATGTCCTCAAAATAGCTCTGCATCGTTTCCAGCAGCACTTTGGTGATATCCTTCAGAGTTGGCAGCAATGACTGATTGAATTCCTGGTTCTGTGGAAGGAGGCAAATTTAGTGAGCAATTTGAGGGGGAGCAAGGTGTCTCCCAGCAGCCATAGCTGTCAGTAAATCTGTGCTATAATAGGGGCATATCAACATCTGAAGGTGCACACAGAGCTAAATAATTGTGGTAAGGTGAAGTTTTTTTCCACAGCAATAAAATCTAATTTTCTTCAGCTACCAAGGGCTGTAAAACAATGTGAAGGATATTTCCCATGACATTTCCAAATGGGACAAATGCTCAGAAGAGTAAAAGAAAAATCTGTACACCAGTAGGCACAGGCTCCCAGTCTGTAGGCACTTCTTTTTATATATCAGCCTTGGCTGTGTTTGTGTGGGAAGGGAAAATAAATATGCACATAAGCAGTAGTGTACACATTTGGACTCCTAAACATCATTCTTACGTGGCTTCACGGGCTGTGCTTCTTTACAATATAATGAGACATAAAATGACTTGATTGCTACGACCTTTACCTTTGAACATACATTTTTATTCTTAATAAATAATTTCAGTTATATTTAATACTGGTTGGAATTGTAGCAGTATCCCTTGAGTATAATACCAGCATCTGGGACAGAAAGAAAAAAAGTAGGTATGTTAGACTGGATTAGACCTAAGCAATATTCAAGCTTGCTTATCCCCAAAATATTTGCTTAGCTACCATCTCACCTGTCAGTATCTGAACCTGACGAACTTTTCTACAGGCTCCATACCCAGAATGGCTTACTTCAGAAAGGTGATTCATTATGTCTCTTGAGACCTACAAAGGTGTTTTTTCTCACCTATTTTGTCTTTGTATCTGAAATGCACATAGAGGTAAATGTTACTTTAGCTGAGAAGTTCTCCAGAAAGAACACAGTCCTCTGTGTTTGTCTGCCACCCAGTGCAGACTGGTCTGGCTGTTGGGTGCACTGATTTTTCTTGTCCTCATGCTGAGGAACTCACATCTCTCAGTGCACAGAGAGTTTAGAAACATGCGTTTAGAAACGTAATAGAAGTCTGCATAGTTTGCTATGGGAATCATGTACCCAGAAGTTATGCTCAACACTGTTCTGCTTCAGTCCTCTTGAATTATGCATTTGCATTTTGGAGTAAGAGTTCAAAGCATGGAAGGTTGGACATTGGCACGTACGCAAGCAAAGGCAGACATTTTTATGCATGCTTCATCAGCATGCATGCAAAGACCAATGTATGTGCTCAAACCCTGATTTCCTTGAGGAAATGCATATGCACTTACAAAACTGCTTCGTTATTCATTCTGAAATGTCAAATAGAGAGAGAGGGAGCAGAAAATGGGCTGCTAATAGAATAAGAAAATGTGAAACCAACAAAAAAGGTTAGAAATAGACTTTTGAAATCGTTGCATTAAAGAGCATAATTAGCAATCAGTTGTATTTTTGACCTATGATACTGGAACACAGCAAAATATTCAGTAAGTGCTTTGGGAGTTATTAAAAAACTGAGTTTGTCTGGGTTAGAGTTCAGTTCACTTCTTGTGAAAGTACAGCATAGTGTGGCAGATGCACTTGACACCCCCACAGCCAAACCACAGCCCCAGTGTCCTGGGGATTAAGAGAAGCTGAGGACTTCATTTAATTTGACATTAACTTGTATCAGATGAACCAATGTGAACTACCCTGCAATAGTTAGGCCAGTCTAGTTTGTCCTCTATCCTGCAATGCACATTACTGAGAAAGAGCTACACCTTCAAACTATTCACAGAATTGCTGTCTGGACCTCTCTGTCATCTGCTTACAGAAAGGCTATGAGAGGAAAGGCAAGAAAGGATTGACTCTTCTCTGTACCAGACATGAAGAAATGCAACTTCTTTCTGCACTTCACAGATGAAATACACTTCTATATTTCCTGTCTAATTCTAGCTTGCTGTATTGAATGATTATGTGCACTGGGTACCTATTCAGCTACAATAACCCACATTTTACAACCTAGCCCATATTCTTCAAGATACAAGGTTGCTATGAAGAATAAAAATTTTAAAAATGTCTGCAAAAAAACTCTGTCCAGACCAATTGCATACTGAGAAGTAAAAATTATTAGGTAGGTCCAAAAAGTCAGTCCTGTGCTTATCACTTCCAGTGATGATCTAAATCCCTAGTTGTACTCCAAACTGAAAGAAAGCTTAAAAAGAAGAACTTTTTACTGCCAGGAACCTCTCAAGAAGTAGGTAATTTTTTTAGACTGTAGCTCTATAATATTTGATAGCTAGGACTGAGTTTGGTCTTGAATTTGTTAAACCAAGTCACTCATGCCAAACTGAATCCACACTGCTGGCCCCTGTTTTCCAGCAGATCATTAATTTTGTCCTCACACTCTTAGCAAGGGCCAAACCAGATGTTTTTAGCTTCTGCACCTTCCCACAACAGCACTTACTTGGACTGTAAGCTTTGACAAAGCTGACCAGCCACTTAGTATCTATCACCCAGCATATTTTATGATATGAAAGGTTATGCACAACATGGGCCAAAAGCTTGAGCAGGTTTTTGTCATTGGTGGTTGCTGCAGACAATCCCTCATGGCAGACAGAGTCCTAACCTCAACTTTGTAGGCTCTGTCATGTAGAAATGCCATTTCAGGAGCAGAAAGGCTGTGACACCTCATCTTTTTCTACACTACTACAATCAGTAGTAAGCACAGAACATCCACATGCAATGGGCCACCTTCAACAAACTACGCAAAGAACCTGGCATTAATTTAACTACAATGTCTTCATACTGCCATCTTAGCGTCCAAGAAAGTAGCCATCATCCTCTGAAGTCTGGGCAACCCAACCTCAATGAGTTGTTTGAAAAGCACTTAGAGGAGAGGAAATTCAGACCTGGTGTCAAACACTCCCATCACAGGTGTCGTCCACAGCTTTGCTCTGTGTGATTTCTTGAACTTTGAAAAAGTCTGAGATGCTGGTCAAATACGAATCTTCTGTTTGCTCAATGGTGGTCATAGTTATGTGAATAGAAAAAGGCTGTCACTGCAGCATAATGCAGATCGTAGTGGATTAACAGGTTTGCATGTATTGTTTAGAAAACAGGACATCTTTGATTGAGGGCAATCCAGTAAACAGGTGCTGGCCTGCACTCTAGGCAGTGCTGCATACTCCCTGCTGTCCCTGCTGTCTCTGTCTCAGTCCAGAAATCTTTTTGGATATGCCAGTAATTTTCACCACATGCATCTGGCTGCTTTGCTATGAGAGATCACAGACTTCACTTGTTCATCTAGGTAGAAGCTCCCTAAACCCTGTGCACATCAAGCCAGCATGCAGCACCCTGCACGGCTTCAGCTAAAGAAGGAACTTTGCTAATAAGACCATCATAGGAAATAGTGGGCTTCATTTTTCTGTGAGAGTCCATACATATCTACATCACCCACAAGTGCAGTGGTCATCATGCCTGCTATCTCAGCCCTGTTTCGGCCTGTTGGGATGAAAACATTGCACCCTTTTCTTAAACACCTCTTGCACTTCAAAAATCACAAAAAAAGTTATTCCCAGGCTTTCTGTCACTCTGACTCTTGTATACAATGCCTGAGCTGTCACTTGCTACATGATAACCAGAGATCAGGCTGGACTTTCCTAAAGATTCTTCAAATAAAAATCCTGTTGCAAAGGAAGCTGCCTCTTCATCATCCCTCCCTTGCCAGTGCTCTCTCCTCACTCTCTGAGAAAAAGTCTCCTCATAGGGCTTTCTGAGAAATTTCTCTCCTGGTGTCCAAGTGCCCAGATGCCTTGCACACCACAGTCTGGCACAGCTGTGGCCAAATGGTGAACAAGAACTAAGAAAACTTAAATCAGATACATATGCACATTAAATAAAGAAGACATACTTAAAAAGCATGATGAAAAAAATAACCTGGACACAAAGACCAAAGACACAAAGCCAATGCACTCATTCCACCACAGCAAAGTAGCAGAAGAAAAAGGGGGCAAGTTGAGGCCGACACATTCCCTAGAAAATAAAACGAGAATAGCACGTATACGAATGAGCAGAGCTGTGCCATTCTTCAGCAGACAATACACTAAAGTTAAAGTGCCAGGACTACCTGCTTCCAGTCCACTTCAAAATTTTGAAGATAGGGTGGAATTTCCTAAAAAGGTCTTCCTGAAGTCTAAGATAAATCCTAAATGTTCAGTGAAAGAAAACAAAAACCACAAAACCCAGTGGAGTGAGTAATCCATCCGGTGCTGTGAGGACCTAAATTTTTTTTGAGGACTCTTTGCCAGGATCTTTCCCCAGGAGGTGTTTCTCTTCCTACACTCTGGGCTACTTAATGGGTGACATCACTCAATAGTGGCAAAAGTAAAGGTGACTTTTCTCATTGCCTCCAAGCAAGCCTGGCTTGTTTCCATTTCCAAGTGGTAGGGACAACCTGAGTTCCTCAGCTTCCTGGGATATAAGAAGCAGGAGCTGCCACACTGCATGCTGGACATAACTGTCTTAACAAGTTAATTCCCAAAGAAGTTTCATTAGCTCTGTCTGGCACTGAAGACTCTCAAGACTCTGCACATTCCCCTACAGTGCTGTTTTGACAGTGCTCTCATCTTCCTGCAGACATTGCCCTTGCCCTGGCTGACTCGTCTGTTACTCTTCTCTTTATTCTCAAACCTGCACAATGAACAGTTTATGAACTGCAAGTTCTTTATGAACAAGATGAACCTAAATTTTTCTGCAGAGAAAAGAAAAAGATGCTCCTGGTAATGCAGTTGTTGTTCTATGAATCTGTAACTGCATTCAGATAAATCAGTAATTCTCTAGATCAATAACTAGAAAGAAATAAAGACCTTCTCCCACCATAAGACAGACGTTTGGGAATTCCTTTTCAAAGAGTGTGGCAGGGAACATCACAGTTGAGTCTGTGCAGCCTGGTGTGCAGCCTGTTTGCCACAGAGGGGCTTGCAGTCTGTCTGCCCAAAGGGAAATCGCACCACTGCCTTCGGAAATGCCATTAGCACCATGCCATGCCTGTGCAGTCCTTGCCTGGAGAGAGCACTGTGTGCCAGAGCAGCAGATGGACTCCTCCAAAACACAAAGTTGGGCTCTGGAGGAAGAGTTGTGAGAGACTAAGCCAGAAAGGGAGAGGAAGGAAATATCCATGCTTTGCAATATACTACAACCAATGTCAAGTGTTGATGCAAACCTAAGATTTTCTGGCTCTATTTCAGGGGGAAGGAGGTCCATATCATTTAGTTTTGCTTTAATTCCAAAATAACAGTACTGCTACAATGTTTTTCTGGCTATATCTATAAACTGCCCACACAAATGCACACATCCTAATGGCTCAGTAACACCATGGGCCATGACAAAGGCAGTTCAAACTGGAAGGCTGACTTGCCAGTGCTGCTTCATTAAGTCAGTATGCCAAGCATGAACTTACTGATATTCTCAGAAGTCTTGGCTGAGAGAAGACACAATGTGCTGCAGTGATCCTGGGGCATGGCTGCTTGGGGAAACCCTCTACTGCTGTTTTGCATGTCCTGCCTCCTGCATCAGGAATTCCCTAGGCAGAGTCCATGTGGCCCTGACTCATCCTCTTGTGGCCCCAGTGTGGTACTGCAAAATCTTTCATAGCATATTCCCTCCAGACCCATGCCAGAAGGAGCTGTGCTCCATCCAGCCACATCTTCAGGAAACAGTCTGTGTTATTTGTCTGTACTGAGTTGAAAACTGAACAAAACAGAATTTGTCCCTGGAAAGATAAAGACAAGCTAAAAAAAAAAGTATACAAGTTCACAAAGCATTTAATGTTGGAAACAAGAACTTTTTCCAATCTGAGTCTCCTGATTCTTGATGTCTAAACCAGCAGGGTAAAGTGTACCAAAATCAAATTCTGGTCTATGATGTGACCTCACTTCTCAAACCATCACATAGTGAAAGTGAAGTTTTTCACTGCTCAGATATCAAATACAATTCTTTGCACAACCATACATAAGGGGAAGAAAATACTACCTTCAATTTACCAGTAACTTTGAGCTGTTCATTGTTAGAGCTATTTAGAATTTTCTTCTGTCTTGCATGACCCTCTGCCGAATCTTTTATGAAGCTGCAGCTTTGATGATCAGATAGCAAGAGTTCTGCTAAGATCAACTGAAGAGATGAAAGACAAAATGTAACTGTTTTCCTTATCTTCACTCTGTCTTTTCCAAGAGGCAAAAAGCAGTATCTTGCACTTGGACTACACCTCTTCCAGAAAGAAACAGAACCCCACCAAAACAAACTAAAAACCCCCACCACACACAAAAACCCAAACAAAGCCCCAAACAAAACAACACAAACCAAAACAAAACTGAAAAACCACCAAACTACCTGCGCTCAGTCAAAAGTAGCTCCTAGATTTGTATGACATAGCACTGTGAGAACTTTCATCACACTTTCACACATAATTGCCACTAAGCTAGGTTATTTAAAAACTGTTAAGCATCACTAATAAGCACTCCAGATATTGTTTTATATTATGTACATTAGGGACAGAAGGACACATTAATAAAGAAATGAGATCATAAAATCTGTATTCCTATTATGGTATGTTAACAAAATGAGTATATATACCTTATAAAATATATAATAGATATGTGAACTACTAAATAAAGAAAATTACCTAGCATATAGTCTAGGTATATTTAAACTCTATATAAAATCATCTAGAGGTTAATCAGCATTCATCAAAACATTTGGCTTCAGATGGTGCTCTAGGAAACAGAAATGCAATTCTAATCAATATTTTATAAACTACTATTTATATTTTCAGTTGCAGTGGTTTATATTGTAATTTTTTCATTAATGTGCCAAAATACTTAAAAACACCCTGTGAAAACAGATACAGAGAAATTTTACTGCTCTTGATATTTAAAAATGCTTTCCAGTCCTCAGGAAAGAAAGATCATCCATCAAGTTAAATACTATCCATAATTTTTAATCTCAGAATCAGCATTGGCCAAACATACCGTCCCACTGTGTACTATAACTATAAAGAACAATGCTACTGCAGATGTTCATATGCAAATGCCAACTTTTTATTTCACTTGTTTTAATTAAGAAGGGTTTTGTTATTAAATCTGTCAAAAATAGCAACTCTAAAACCATTTAAAATAAAATATTTAGTCTGCCTGTTGCTTGATGTCAGTATCACTTCCACAATTAAGCAAGTGTAAAGGAGAGATGCTCTGCTGGTAAAAAGCATCTGGGTTCTCTGGAGCAGCATGGACTCAAGCCTCCAGTTGGCCACTGCTCTCCTGCCCCGGCTGAGACAGTGCTTTGAAGGCAGACAGAGCTCTGCCTTTATCAGCAGCTACTGCAGTGGAACGGGGTAGTGCAGTGCCATAGAGTGACACAGCTGGTGCTGAGGACGCCATAAGAGAATCATAGAATCATTTTGGTTGGAAGAGACCCTTAAGATCATCGAGTCCAACCATAACCTAAATCTAGCACTAAACCATGTCCCTAAGAGCCTCATCTATACCTCTTTTAAACATCTTCAGGGATGGTGACTCAAGTACTTCCCTGAGCAGCCTGTTCCAGTGCTACACAAACCTTTCTGTGAAGAAATTTTTCCTAATATCCAATCTGAACCTTCCCAGGCACAACTTGAGGTCATTTCCTCTTGTCCTATCACTTGCTACATGGGAGAAGAGACCAACAGCCTCCATGCTACAACCTCCTTTTAGGTAGTTGTAGACAGCAATAAGGTCTCCCCTCAGCCTCATTTTCTCCAGTGTCTGCATCTTGTGGGCTGAGCTGGGCACCCATCCATAACTGCAGCTTGCTAGATGGGATCCCAGAGAGCAGTTTCCACTTCAGTTGCACCCAGAAGAAATTCCATTTGCGCACCCCAAGATCAGTCCATGTTGTGAACCAAAGGGCAGGTGGAGAGACAACTGGGAGATCCTCTTCAGAAGTGTGCTACTGGGGTGAACTGGCAATACAGACATACCCTAGAAGAAGTAGTTCACAACAAATACCTAGGAATATTTCGAAAATTAATTACACTGAATCGCTTTTGTTAAAATACGGTGCTCGTTCCCCTCATAGGGACTAATATGTGGTAGAGAGATGGAATAATACTACTGCCAGATTTCAAAGTTTCACACCCCCATGGCAGGCTCTGCAGGTAAAAATAAGTAGTATAAAGTGTAGTAACATGGATTACCATCAAAAAGACTTAATTATCTGAAGTCAAATACCAATTAGAAGAAAATTATTTTTAATTCAAACTGTGAATTGTATTACCTTTTTTAAGGTAATCAAGATAGTGTACTTCTGACTCCTATCCTCTAGTGGGAACTAATGGTTAAGTAATTCAGTATTGGCTGGTAGCTCCTAGTTTCGAAATATCTGTTCTGAAATTACAAGTTCTGAAATACTCTGTTTCAAATCGAGTATAGTAAAGGGAACTCTATGTTGGGACTGGCTTATAAATGTTTATTAATAGCAGATACCACATTTTGAGAATCTTGCATTCCCAGTTAAGTTTTCTTCTCTATGCTTCTTGTTATTCTGCCTGGTAAGCTGAAGAAACTGGACACAGCAGAGTATAAAGGATGCTTGGAGTTTGGAAAAACTGGAATTGTTTATTCTGCATATTTACACATTCATTTTACTTATAAAAATGAAAAACACTTTTGTAAATGTGAACAGCACTAGTTTATTTTTTCCAATTATATCAGCTTGTCAAAGAAAGGATATTATCTCTCCCACAAACCTTGCTTTACTTCTATCCTTTGACTGAGACAGTTGCAATTTTATTATAGTGTTATCAATATGAATCCAGAGGTATTTGGGATTTTCACACAAAAATTTGTATAAAGTCTGAAATTACATTTATGTTAATGCATTTTACTATGTTTCATGTAATAAAATGAATAAGATTAGGTAATGTAATCACATGGTGAAATATTAGAATTCTAGAGAGCATATTTTTTTATTATAGGTAGAAGCATCTTTGAGTTTCCTTTTGCCACGCCATTAATTTACTAAATGAAAGTGTTATCTGTTTCAAACAGCAGCTCATTTAAATTAAACTCATCAGACGTAAGCTTTACGTTTCAAATGCTTTTTCCTATCTGTGATAGAGAAAAGGAAACACAGTTTAAGAAGGTTCATGGTCTTGCTTGTAAAAACTATTTTCAATCAACATCTATCATACACAAGGTAGCATAGGACTCAAATGAGTTATACCCAAGGAACTTTACTCTATGTTCAACTCCCAAAGTTAAAAGGTAATTGCCTAACTTCAGTAGAAAGAACTTTGAAAAAAACCCACAATTCTATATAAGGTAAAGGGAAGCCATATTTCTGGTAAACTTTCAGGTGGATACATCACTTACTCTGTCAACAGAATGGGGGGTGGAAGAGAGCTGACTCAAGAAACAATAGCAACAAGATTTTCTAAAATGTTTTCAGAGCATTGAAAGTGCCTTAGGATAGACCTGCCTAGTAATTTTTCAGTGAAAATGGTTTATATTCAGACAAGGGCAGTTCATCAATACATGGAATTTACCTTTAAAAGGGGTGATTTCTGTAATGTGAGGGAAGCTGTGTCAGAACTGGACATGATTCCTGCACCTCACTGGGGTTGAGGAGCCGGAGTTAGGGCAGCATCCCAGCTGCACAAGATGAGGAAACACACCAGGGGAAAATACCTGCTCTGGGTAATTTACACCATGTGTTTGAATATCAGTCTTAAAGAGACCAGCTGAATGCCATAATCACCAGGCATTTGGATGCTACATGGTGCTATTTGATCAGCCTCTGTAGTTGGAACCACTCTACTTTGAATAAACAAATCAACATTAGCACAACTCTCTGGACACAGATCTCCTACACCCAACTGAGTGTCTCTGTGGCTAGTTAATAAGTCATCATCTTATTCTCAGTCCCTGGTAAAAGTGAGCTGAAGGCTCACCAAAGAGGCAAGACATGGTGCCATATGCCAAAACATACATGACAGGGACTTTGGCATCCCCAGTAACTGTCACAGAAACTGGTTATGAGAATAAAATATTCTTGGCCTCTTTTTCTCATTTATCATGAAGCACTCGGTAAAGTCTTAAATTCATTCCAATATAGAATGGCAAAAAGCTTTTGAAATTGAAGAAGCATATGTCTTTATATTTAGAAGACAACTCCCATTTCAAATGCATTTAAATGGCAATTGAAATGCTCCTCTAAGAGCCTTAAATTAGGCTCTTCAGATCTATAGCAGGAGCTAGAGGTATATCCCAACACTTCTTTGATTCTTCCAAGTTGAAACATGTTATTAAATTCTAGTTTTAGAAAAAGGCAACAGCATAAGTATGTATTTAACACCACATTTTCAAGTCTATCTATGATCTGGGTTATTTGGATTTCTATATAGTTGATTTACAACAAACTGATTTTCAGAAGATCTAATTAACAACGCGCAAAACAGAAAGGTGGTAAAAATCAGTGAATTAATAAACCTACTCCTTCATTAATAAATAACTTTATTCATTACTTCCCAATTATTGAATTTACTAGCATTGTTTGTATTCACAATTTATTTCATAATTAATGAAACTTTAGCCCTGATCAAAGTTTTACTACGTGGAAAACAGTGAATGTTTTCTTCAGGATATTATAGACTCATATTCCTTTTCTGCATTTAAATTATTCATTTTTTTAGCAAATCACATGTGAAGTCTGCTATATGTTGGCTAGAGACAAGTGAATAACTGATCATTATTCTTTTTAAACACAGAGTATTTTTACATATGATTTACTTCAGTACAATTAAAACATTTTATAAGGAAAACAGATTCAGTGAGAAATTTAAGCATAGGTATTTTTTTGTAGAAAACTACATGTGAGTTAACATATCTAATCTCACATTATGGTAGACAGAGATCATCATAGAATCATAGAATACGAGGTTGGAAGGCACCACAGGGATCACCTAGTCCAGTCTATCCTGGCAAAAGCACGGTCTAGACAACATGGCTCAGCATCCTGTCCAGCTGGACCTTGAATTGTCCAATGTTGGGGAATCCACCACTTCTCAGGGACATTAGTCCAGTGGCTGATTGTTCTCATTGTGAAAAATTTCCCTCTTGTGTCCAATTTGAATCTCCCCAGGAGTAACTTATACAAATTACCACTCGCCTTTTCCATGTGACTCCTTGTAAAAAGGGAGTAGCATGAGATTTAGTGTAAAAAGGGATGAGATTTAGTTTCCTAAACATATGCCCTTAGTGTGGTTTGGGGCACTGTGAAGTACCTTGATTGGCCTCCAGACTCTGCAACAGAAGGTGTCTTCTGAGTCCTGTGTTATGTGTTCCAGGCCTCTGGACTTTTTCAACACTCTAAAGCATTTCAAATTGTAGTCAATTCATATGTTTAGGCACCTGAATCCCACCCTTATTCAGCTGGTAGTGTCTGGAAAATTAATCATGTGACTAAATACAAGCTTCTACTTGAAACTAGATGAATGACCACCACCTGCATTGGTCAGAGCTCTGTGGGCTGTAGTAGGAGCTGGCATGTCAACAGCCATAATCAAGATGTGAATACCAGGCATGTGAATCCAGAGCTGAATCTAAAAAGTGAATTCAATTTTCCACCTTTTAATTTCTTTCAAGAAAATACTGAAAAGCCTGCTTGAATGGGAAAACAAATACATTTTATTTAGGAACCGTGAAAACTCATATTTCAATAAAATAATGGAAAAGTTTTATTTAGAAACTATCAAAACAACACTGAAAAGTTGGGGTTTATTTGCTTTTTAAACCACATTTTTATAAAACTGAAATGACTTTGCAAAGCATTTTGATGTCACAGAGTCTTAAAATTATCCTTGCATGTTTTTGGAAAAAACAAGAGCAAACCCCATAAAAATTTCCCACTTTCTTTGTGATCATAAGTTAGAAAGCATTCTGGATAAAAATAGAGTCTGATTCTATCTGTGTAGAACATATGGAACATGCTGCCCTTGCCCAGATGCTGTCATGTTGTTGCTCTTAAACAAAGCTTTTGATAAGAGTAAGTGGGAGGGCTGTATAGTATACACCTATATTCTCACAGGTTTTCAGACAACATATTATATCCACAACCAAAATTTTAAAAATATTATTCAAATTTAGAATAAGCTAATCATAACAGTTTCATAGCTTTCTATGTTCTGGACTAGATTAGCTGTATATTTTAGCTATATAGTAGTTGATTGAATAGGAAATTTCTCATTATTTTAGGTTTCATACACCACGGGATACAACTTCTCATTCATCAAGATGTTTTGCCTTTCACAATTACATTTCTGCAAACCTTATCAAAGTAAAATATAATTACAATAGTTTTGCACTATTCTTTAATGTTTTTGCCAAAGCATTTTGAATAAGTGAAGGCTTTTTCATCTAACAGATTGATTATATTCTGATCAAACATATTTCTAAAACAACTCCAACACAAAAAAAAAAAAAGTCCAAGCAGCTTTAATCTTGTCTTCTGAGCAATGCATTTCTATGTCAAAAGTGTTCCAAAGAATATCAATCTTATTTTAGCAAGAAAAGGACATTAGTAGACAGCAAGTTGAACATGAGCTGGGCATGTGTGCTGGCAGCAAAGAGGTCCCAACTGTGTCTGGGGCTGTACTAACAGGAGCAGGGCCACTAGTATGGAAATTATTATTTTCCTGCTACTCTGCATTTGTTAGACCATATCCAGAATATCACATCCAGTTTTTGGCTCCAGAACATAGAAAGCACCAATAAACTAAAGTGAAGGTCCCCATTCTGGTTGGGAACTTCTTTGAGGAGAGGCTGAGGGATGAGGGCAAGTTCAGCATGGAGAAGGGGTGGCTTTGGGAGCACCTAACAACTGTCCCCCAGTACCTCTGGGGAGGTTAGCAAGAAGGTAGAGCCAACCTCTTTCACAGCAGTGAATGGCAGGAGGACAACAGAAAGTGCGTATGTTGAAACAAGAGAGATTCTGATTGGAGATAATGAAAAACTGTTTCCAAGGAGCCCTGTCAGGCAGTGTAAGAGGCTGCCCAGAGAGGCCGTGCAGTCTCCATCCCTACAGGTTTTCGAGACCAAACTGGATAAAGCTCTGAACAACCTAGTCTTAACTCAGAGCTAAGCCTGAGTAGGAGACTAGTTACCTCCTGAGATCCTGAATTCCCACCTGAGTTATACTGTGATCCTATGCTCCCATGATATTCTCCCTCCCGTAAAGGAATCCTGGTAGCCAAGCATGTAAGTTACACATCATTAACATTTATGAAGGAAACATGACCTTATTATCCAACAAGCAATCCAATTTGCCTACAGAAAAAAATGTGAACAACAATGGCACTAGCCTCAAACAAACAAACAAAAGAAAAAGTATTACAATTCCTCCTGAAAAAAAATCTGTGTGATCAAAACAGAAACGATTTTTTTTTTTTGTGCTAGGACTTTTGAATTTCAGGTTACATTGTTGCTCCAGCTAAGACTTTACAAATACAAGCACTCAAAACTTCACTTGACCTTTACAGTAATTGCAATGTATAATACTTTTTGTAGATGATTCAAGAAGAATTTATACCAACTCAAAAGTTGCTCAGGAAATAAAAGTTAAGATGCTTGTTTTTCCACATGTTGAGACAATTCCAATATAAGGCTGATACATATCTTCTTAGAAGATAAAGAAAAATCACATCTGAATTGCTACGATTTTGATTTCCTGGAAAGTTAACATTCCTATGAATAGAACAGGGTTAGAAAGAAGAATAAACAAAAAGAAGCTAATAAAGACACTCACATGAATACATGCTGAAGACCAGGGCTACTCTGATAGTGATATGCCCAGTTCTATGACAATGTGAGTATTGTTAATTTTCCAGAAGAACTTCCAAGAAACAAGGAGCACAACAGAACTTGAGAAGTGTTATGGCTGAATTCACTAAGATGCCCAGATACACATTTAGTTAACCTTTGAACTTCTCAGGAAATGACTATTCCCCTCAAACTGAAATTTTTTTGTATATCAGAAAAGGCCCTGCGTTCTGTCCTGAGACTAATCTCTGTTCTTTCCCAGCTTGCTGGAGTTAACAGAAATCAGAAAACAGATAACTCCTAGAAGAAATAGCAATATTCAGGGAATCCAGCAAAGATGCAGTAAATCCAGACTGAAGCTTCTCCCCCCACCTTCCCCCTCCTGCACTGAGAAGTCCAGGGGCTCAGAGTAACTTTCATCCACATGGATTTCATCACCATGCTACTGGCTACTCTGAGGAGACTAGTTTTGATCAGAAATTCCTTCCCACAGATAAGAAACATTTCTCAATGAAAGTTTAATCAAAAGTGATGCATTTCTGAATGTTTCAGTTTTCTCACACAAGCACACAAAAATAGTTATGTTGCAGGCTCCCCAACAAAGTACAAGCAAAGGTCCCTTGCATCCTGAAATAATTTGTCATCCTTTACTTTCCAGCCTTGGTCTCTTCAACTTCTAATGTCCTAATAAGTAAGACTCAGATGTGAAGATGCTCAGAATTTCCCATCTCGGTCCTATGTAATTAGACATTTTAAAAAAAAGCAGCTATCCTACCATTTGGTTTTTGCTGATGTTCTTCCTTGGCAGTTAGTACTCTAGTAGTTTGCTGTCATATTCTGTCTCTTCTCTGTTCAGTCTTAGACCTGCTTCTTCCTCCTGACCTGTCCAGTTGACCTAATTTTAGTTCTGCATTAATTTCAATCTGGTCCATAACCTGTTCTATGGCCTCCCTGGCCCTAAGATTTGACAGTGTTTTGGTGATCTGGGATTCATGCAAATGACTAAGAACACCTTAGCAGGATCTAAGGCAGTACTGGATCACACTGCAGAATCCAGGCAGTGGGAACTGACAATGGAAAAAGGTATTGGTTTTAATTTCTTCTGGAGTTTAATCAGCGGCATTTGTTGCTTCTCCTACAGTCTTCTCTTGCGGATCTCCTTTAGGGTTATAAACATCTGGTAGCATTAAAGATAGTTCGTCAACATCCCACCTTATGCCTATCCATCAAGGTAGTTCTTTCACCAGAGCCAGGCTACAAGCTCGGGACAGCCCTTTTCTCTTACCCATGGAATAGGCAAGCTGCCAGAATAAGGGGCCACATTTAGGTTAGGTTAGGTATCCACTCCGTTTACCTTCCAGAAACCCACATACTACATCAATTTTTGCTTTGCCTGCATGTTTATACCACTTAGATTATTATACTTCATGACTAAATAGATATTTAATTTACCCAATGCTGATTTGAGCCCCGTCCAGTTTTACAGCTATATGATCCTTTTCTTCCTGTAAAATACTTCAACATACGTGTTTGACGAGCATAAAAGCCTACAGCCATCACTTGTATGATTGCTCAATCAGTCTCTAGCAGTCGCCTACAGAGAGCAGCTGGAGGAATACTTTTGGAAGGGCTATATTTTGCCGTGCCTCACTTTCTCTCAAAACAGGGAACCTTTGTATTGTTGATGAGACTTTGAAACAAATCAGCGTTTGGAACAGATGGATGCACTTGGCTTCTTTGATCAACAGCCACTGGAGAGACTAGAATCAGCTACATTTTTAGACCTCTGCAGAGCAAATAACTACATCCATTTCATAAAGGCTGTAAAATAGAGGACAGCTTATGGGATTTGGTATAGTCTCTCAGAAAGTTTTGTTTAGTCATTTTTATTAACTTTGGTAGTATTGTCTTCTGTTTTCTCTTATGTCATTCAATCACTGTAAAGAGATGATATTAAATTAATTTGACGAGTTCTTCACTGAGTTTTTTGGTTTTATGTTCTTCCTGAGAGCCTTGAAAATAGCTGTCATTTCTAGCTAGGACACCTTGAAAGATGAATGAGATTTACAATCATTCCTCAGCTTTTCCAGCCATTACCGGCAATCTATCACAGAGATTCCTGTTGATAACTCTATCAAAGTCTACTAAAAAAGGGAAATCTATTTCATCTGGGGCAGTGGCTACCTTCACTAAATTAAAGCAGGTCTTCACTTTGCAGTGGAGGTATTTTGATGGTCTATTTAGGGGGGAAGAGACTTTACATTTAAAACCCCCTAAATATTGTGAAATACTATACTAGACTAGCTGTTTTTTTACTTCAAAAAGTGTTTGCAAATCCTATAACCAATTACTGCTTATAGATGCACATCATTCAACATTTAAAGGTGGCTTCAGAGATGGATTACACAGTACTGGGGTAACCACCAGTCGTGCTACGAACAGTAATTCCAGAATGCCACATCTCCTCTGTAGCCAGCTGTCCTCTAAGCAAGAAGTCCACAGCTGGATTCAGCATGGGATATAATATAGCGCACAAGTTCTTGAGAAAATGATGCATCATAGAATAAATGTAAACAATGCTTCCACTGACTAATGCTGTTACCAGTTTCTCTGTCAATCAAATGATAGCTTCCCTGAATTTGCATAAATCTAAATGCTGGGACAAAACACATTTAATTCTATTTAGATTTCTGGAATTACATTTGCATCAAATAGGCTC
This sequence comes from Streptopelia decaocto, assembly GCF_964273445.1. Lineage (NCBI taxonomy): Eukaryota > Metazoa > Chordata > Aves > Columbiformes > Columbidae > Streptopelia > Streptopelia decaocto. The sequence continues at coordinate 32,786,377 of NC_138663.1, read as the reverse complement.
AAAAGACAGGATGTGTGGCTCTGTGATGAATGACACTAGCAAAGGCTCTGTTCCTTTACTCACACAAGAGGAACTAAGCACATGAAGGTTTTTGGTTACAAAGCATAATTCAAAGACGATGTATAGATCACGTATTTCTTAAGGGAAAAAAAAAAAAAAAAAAGGTTTTCATAATTCAACTTGAAATACCAAAACTATTTTCCAGCTAGAATTACCATGTAGACAAATGTCCTCAAATCTCTTCTAGAAATATGACAACAGAACAGCTTATCATGTCAAGGAGTTTGGAATGAACTTTTGCCCTACAACAGGTGAAAACTGTTTAAAATCTCAGCTCCTGCTTAACACACTATACTGGCAATGTGTGCCTGCTGTGTTGACAGCTTCTCCACCTTGGACCTTTCCATTAATTTCATTCACAAATGAAAACACTGCCCTAGGAGCTCTTTATAAATAAAATGTTTCAAAACATCTCCAAGACTTTTCTACTTATGTCATCATGCTTTTTTTATTTGTTAAGCCTGTTCTTCTTATAACCCAAGGCCTCGTAATGATTGTTTTAGTCATTTATTACTGATAAAAATTAATAAAATGTAGCAAGTTGAAATTATTCTTTAATTTTTGGTTTGTTTTATAATATAGTCACACCTGCTGCCAAAGCAGAGTCTTATTAATGCTCGTCCAGTTTGCCCATGTTGCAAAGAGAATGACAAAACTAAGCGCTAGTAGGCAGTGGATGTCCTAAGGAGCACAGCTGTGTCACAAAGCATACAGGTTCCTGAAACAACCCAAATCTCAGACCTTAGACAGCATCATCTATAGCATGACTATATAAGCAGATGGGATAATAATAACAACTTCTTTCACCTTCTGCTTACACAGGGAGAGACAGCGAAGCTGAATGCTGCCTCTCTGAGTTCAAGGAGCTCTGGTTTTGTCCTTGTGCTAGGAATTACCTCAATCACAGCAAGTCACCTCACTGCAGATATCCAGGTAGCCTGACTGATCTTAAAAACTACGATGATAGAAGTGAGGAGGTAGGTTGAATAACGGCGTTACAAAGTAGTGGTTCATGTCTCCTAAAAATACTTAAACTGTCTCTGTTTTCAAACTAATCAGAAAACACAATAATGAGCATACTAAGATGGCTTGACAAGATGAACAGATAGTTAAAACATGTGAAATTTTCACATGATCCAGGAAAAGAGCTTATGACACAGCTTGATCTTGTGTCTTAAGCTAGTATGCTAAATCCATACCCAGGGAATTATATTTAAATGGTCTAATTTTCTGGAGTAGTGCAAGCCCCACAAATCTGACACAGGAAAGGTTCAAGGGAAATTTTTATATATTCAGATGCTTAAAATAATAATATAGGATAGTACGATAAATTCATATGGCTAAGGTAGGAATATTTTGACTATGACTCATTTTCCAGGAAGGGTAAAGCATTTTTCCTATGCATCACTTTCTGACTACACATACCTAGATCTCAGTGTCAGCTTCCTTTATTAATCTTATCTTGCTATTGTGAGGCACAACCTGCTGTCACAAGATACTTTACAGTGTAGAGCACCGCACTACACAAGGTAAGCATGCAACTTCTGGCACTCATAAAGCCAGACTATTTGCCCACATATCATAAGAAATAATCCAATCAGGGTTCTGATATCATAAGGATATATATCCTAAGACTATTATTATTACTCAAAATTAGAAAATAAGCCTTTAAGAAAAACAACAAGTCAATAGCAAAACTCAATAAATGAATGGAAGAAGGACCTTGATGAAGTGGAAACAAAAAAAACACAGAGAGAAACATGCACCAAGTGCCAGAATTCTGCTTATTGAATAATGAGAAAATATGAACGAACACTGTGAAGAAAGAAATACAGAAGTTACAAGAGGGAAATATTATCAAAGGTGAGGAAAGAAAGTGTTTAAGACTAGACTAATCAAAGAGCTTACCTGTCATTGTATGCTTCAGAAATCTATTTGTACGAATGCAATGGAGCTTATTAAATACTGTGGGGAAAAATGTCCCCTACAACTAAGTGAAAAGAAAAGCTGTCAGTACCTAAAAGAGTATTAAAGTTTCATTGAAGACTACTCGGCTTGTACCATAGATTTCAAAAAGATGAAGGTCCAGTGCTTATTTCTATATACTTATGCAGATGTTCTTTTTCACTAGGATAAGTCAATCATCCTGTGGTTAAAGAGGATACCAAAAGCCATTGACCACAACTGTTCACAAGCACAGAGGTTTCTTTACTTTTGCAACATCAGCAGGATTGCTTATCCTATGCCTGAACTGAACGTCCTAAATTAATTCTGCTTCTCTAGAATATTATATGATTTGGGGGCTATTCCATGACATATTGCAGACACCTGCAGTAATAGAGCTCATATTAGCAGCATATTTTTTTTTGTAAACACTATTGATATTATTAGCAGTTATGGATTTAACTGGGGATATAAACAGGAATATGTCTCCAAACATATTTCTCCAGAAGAAAAAATATTGGGAGCTTTGAGGTCTCACAACTCCATCACATTTAATAAGATGATTACAGTGTCACTAGAAAGTAAGTTTTGCTTCAATAACAGCCTTGAAACTCGTTAAAGAAAGAAAAGCACATTTCTGGCTTTAGCTCAGTATTTACTTTACACAAATGCTTTTGGTTCACTCTGCTGTTATCCACCAGTAGTATGTACCATTACTGGAACACAAGCTCTCATTCCACTGATGTTATTGCTTAAAGAACATATTAAGATGCTGGCGCTTTCACACAGGAGATATCTGTACATCTTTCACAAGGAATTACATTACCAGGAATCCCTTTGAAAGGCTGTATTTGCTCAGTTGCTTTGACAAGAGCTCTAAGCTTGGTTATATCACAATCCCGCTTACTCACAGTTTATGAATTGATAATGGATGAATTGGTTAATATGCTGGTGCTCTCTGATCAGTGACAAATTGCAGAATTGAAACCCATCAAAAGAAACAAACTGTCTTCACAAAGCCCCAAATAGTTTGGTTTTATTTATTATCGAAAATAGTAGAGAAAGCAAACAATTACCAACCTTGAAAACAGCATGTATCCCTTTATAGATTTTGTAAAAAATTATAATTATCAGGAAATATAAGCACTAACGTTCATGATGACATGAAAAAAGCAGCCTCTAGCTATAGTACAAGCATGTCTTTCATGAAGGATAAAAACAGTGATATGAAGATATGGAATACAGGCCATATGATGCGATACTCTGATTTGGAGACCTAATAATGCCAGCACATTCAAGCTAAGAAGTTTTCCTAAATACTCAAACACTTATCTAAATTAATTCTGAAGACTACTTCCTATACCATGAATGATGTCAAATCTATTAATGAATAAAAACCGTTAACCTGAACACTAACACTGCACATTTCTACTACAGATTCGACTCCTTGCTCCTGAGATGGTGATTAAAAATAGCATCTGTCACTGTATCTGTCAGTCAGTAGATACATAGATGATGCAGAAGGCAGTGTGCAGAAGTGTTTTTGGACCATCAAGCAGCAGTACACAGAAAGGCTGTGAATAAATTAAACCAAAAATATAAGCCTCAGGCTGATGTGTTTGAACTTCACTGCAAACATTCTTCATACATATTTAATTGCTCCATTGAGACTGTGACCGTTCTGGAGATGTTCCAGGCATTATTTCCATTCCATTAGTATACTTGCAGTATGTGTACTCCTTAACCCAAAATGATTGATTCCATAAATGTCTTCCCACTTACTGACCTGAACACTAATTGAGGTTGTGTATAGATTAAAAGAGAGTGTATGCTTCTTGAAACCAACCAAAATATACTGTAGTCACTGAAATATCTTGTGGCACAAGAAGAAAGCAGTACTTCCAAGTGAAGACACCAAAATACCGCTTCACAGAAACGTTTCACATAGAAAGAGATGGAAATAATGCAATGGGTTGATAAACTCTGCTGAACACTTTAACAGAAGTTTAATTCTAAGTACAAAATCCTACCTTTCTGAAACACAACACAACCCTTCTTTGAAATATTATTATCACATACCAGATGCTTTCATCTGTGCTTGCATCTTGTAAATTGATTCGCTTTGGGATAAAATAAACATTTTTAAATTCCATAAAAATAAAACTAAAGAAGTTCAGATAATTTTACCAATTTAGTTGCACACAAGGGGAAAAGCTAAATGTTCCTAAGGTCTTATTCAAACCAAGATAATGTTGTAAAGTGTAAATTATTCTACTGTGTACCAAAACTTTTCTTGTTCAAGCTATTAAAGATAAGCACGATTAAATTGAGGCATCTCAAATCTTAAGTAAGCCACCCTGAGGAAACAATCCTGAAGATGTTCTTAAGCGTTGCCTGGCTTCTCTGCTAACCTGAAAACTAGGGACAGTCTTAAACCTTTAGTACTTAAGACATTAAAACTAAAATAATTTGTATCACAGTTTGAATAAAAAATTTCTACATTCATAATACACTTCCTTGTAACAGAGGTATGTTCATGCAGCTTGGTCAAGCTTGTATCAGACATCAGAAGAATCCCTGGGAAACATTTAATTTCATATTACATTTTATTTATAAATTTTATAAGCATGACTATGTTAGACTTTATGTGACTGCAGAGAAGCTTACACAGGAAATATGGGACTGCCTTTGAGAGAACTTTCATCCTGAGAACTTTAAATGACATTGCCATTGCATGTGCTGCCTTCCTCCAGATTCTCCATCTGAAATTTGTTCAAAGATGATTGTTACCCACCTAAATTCAAAGTCTTTCAGCTCAATATATCATTCAAAAGACAAATAAGATATTTCCAGTCTTGTTTACTGTCATTGAAAACATGCCTCACTCTATTTCCTTGGCCAAGAATGATGTTTCCTGCTCTATGCCAACGGGTCTTGAATATTCAGTAAATGAGATCAGGTCAAAACATGCAAATAACCGAAAGCTGAGCACACATCAAGGGCCATTTTTTTACTGATGTGCTATTTTTGTGAGCAGTAAATATGCATTTGTAGATGAGAGACTTAACAGATTTCTGTGCCGTGTTTCTTTTTGAAGTAGAAATTCCACATCTCTGGGGCAGAGATGTCACTTGTGCTGCACAATACCAGCAAAATAGAGGGCCCAAATGAGTGCATTTTTAATAGCTGTTCATTTTGAAACAATGGCCCTGGGTAGTTGTTTAAAGGAAATTAATTTACTAAAGCTTTTAAATTTATTATCTGTTTCAGCTTATAGTAGAGAAGCCTTAGGACACTTCATTATTCAAAGTTCCAACAATTACGTATAAATTCACATAAAAATTAAAATCAACCCATCTAAATAAAACATAACTAACCAAGCAGAATAAGAAGGAAAAGAAAAAGAGAAAAACATCCTGTGTATTTTACATCTCATGCAGTTCACCAATTTATGAAAAAGCAGAAAGGCCAAGGAGCTTGCACTGGAGCTAACACAGTCACAGAATCTCAAAAAGAATGTTTCTTCAGCACTGAGAGAAAGCTGCATGTAGTATCTTCAAAATAAGAAATACTTTCTTTTTATTTTCAGCATATCTTTGAATAAACTAAACCTGCCCTAACAGGTCACAAAACTGAAATGAAAACCTCTTCTATTTTAATGTAATATATTGACAATTTCTTGGCCTTTGTTCTCTACCTTTCCAATTGTAAGATATGCTTTACTTAATGAAATTAAATGTAAATTACTTTGTGGCAGAACTAGTGGATTCTTGTAGAATATATGAAAAAGAAATGGGGAAGCAGCAAACTAGAGTATGAGAAACAAAGCGTCCAAAAATATGAGCTTTTTTCAAGGCTGAATAGATTTTTTTCCAACTGTTGACACGGGTTTTGCCTTACCCCTTTGGCTGGCACAGACAAAAAGGGCTGATGCCCTTTCCATTGCAATCCAGAAGGATTTACTCTTTGTCTGCATGAGGAGCAGCACTCTGCTCACCAATGCACACAATCAGTAATAGAAAGCAAACAAGAGTAAACTGTAGTCAAGGTGTTTTTTCTTCAAGGAAAGGATCATTCCTTTCAGTAGGTAAAGAATCTGAAAAGATGAAAAATGTTTAGTACTGTTTTAATAGTGTATTTCTTTACACATTATTCACTGAAGCCTTTGACTTTGATTAGTCAGTATGATGAATTAATTATGTTAATCAGAATAAATTCTTGCTGGACAAAGTACCTGAAATATGTATGGTCTGAAACTTAAGTGGTATTTGTTATTGTAAGGACATAACTGCTAACAACACGATTTTTTGTGTTTAAAAAAAATAATCCAGAAAATATGCTGAAGTATCAAAACATACATTATGTATGTATAAGCAAAAGCCCTGCAGGGCACCATTTGTTAACAACCTTTTGCTGTGATTTTATTGACAATTTAATCTACCCTTTGTTTTAGACATTGCTTTTTTTACTGTCACAATTACAGACAGAAAACATGCAATTATTTAAAATGAAAATATAGCCACAATATTCTCATTATGCTGTTGGCAAATTCTTTTAATTTTACAACCATATTGATTTTTTTTAAATAGAAAAGCAAGTAAGAAACAAAATAAATGCTCCTTACCTGTAAATGGAGGTTTTATACAAGGACTAATTAATTAGATGTACATACATATTTATAGTTGTGTTAAGCACATCCTGAAAGATCATTTTTAATTAAGTTTTCATTTTTTTGAAATGGTTCTATTCTGACGGTGGCCATAGGGTATAAGAATCTGAAAGGGACAGAATGGGATAGGGGATGAAGTCTGGTAGCATTTAAATAATAATTCCTGCTCCACTTTCAAGTCTAATCCTTGCAAAAGACAGAGTCTCATCATTTTTCTGTAGGCTCTAAATTACTGAATTTGGATGTAACAAGCAATTTTTTTCATCTTTTAAAGCATCACCAGTTAGAAAGTAACTCAGCATCAGTACAGCCAAATTCTATTCCCGTGCAGCACTTTGGATCTCAAGTTGTGATTTCACTGGAAACATCATTACACTCTCATCATTTGTTTGCCTGTTTGCATCAGCAGAACAAGTTGATACAATGCAGTTTTCCTAAATTTTATTTGGAAAATTCTGTTGATGCCCAAGACACAGCAGTAATCATGTCATCAAGGACTATCAGGAAATCAAGATGAATAAAACTTTTCTAATTGGGCATTCAATGAATGACAACTGCTATGTCCTCCTGAAACCAGTGGAAGACTAACAATCTCATCCAATGTGTACTCAGGGAGAGTGTTCTCAGTCCTCCCTGTTAAAAAACCCCATGGGTGTTGGTGGAACAGTTTCACTGTGTTAGTGCTCGCAGTTACACATGAAATCCACAGGCCCTAAAAACAGTTTCCAAACTGATTTTCATTGGGCACAAATCAGTTTCAGAATGGGTTCCTCACATGGATCCGCAAGTCAAAGAATGCTTGATATGATCAGCTTTTCTTGCAGTCTTTGCCATGATAGCTTTGTGTATTCAAATGGGCTTTCCAGTCCAGAATGTGTAAATACTCAATATTTATGGGAAATATGGGAATATGAGAAAGATGATGAGTCAGGAGTTCAGCTAAGTACATCGGTGAATTCTAAGGCACAAATTTCAACATGACATTATGGAGAAATACAACTTTTAAAAACTACTCTAGCATTCCAGGAAGGGACATAATTTAATTGCTTTAATCATCACATTTCTTTCACAAAACTGAATTGATTTTTGGAATCCAGCCATGACAACGTCTACGAACTCTGGCTGTGGGCACAAGCAGCTGAAGCACTCATCTTCTGACTCCAGTGAACTCTGTGGGCTTTCAGAGTGCACATCTTGCACAAAATTACTGGCTGAGGCTGCATCGTCTCCTTGCAGCGTGACTTTATTTGATGGATTCTTCAAAGCTTCCCCAAAGAGACTTGAGAGTAAGTTGAACTGACCACATTCGGGGCTATGATTCTGCCAGGCATCTGCACACTGGATGCGAGACAGGGAATTTCTACCTTAATAATCCAAAATTTATCCTTCTGCTGTGTGAATAATAGTCTATGTTATGCATGCTGATCTACTTGTCACACTTGGAACTTCTGTGGGGTGGCTGTCACAATTATCTGATTTTATATTTTTATAGTTTAACTTCCAGCATTTTTTTCTGTCTACATGATCACATAATGCATATTATCTGACAGCTATACTCATCCTACCAGACCTAGAATGAGGCCCAGGCTACCTGTAAATGCTAATGATATATAAAGACGTTTTTGCTAATAACAAATGGATTTATACTGTGGAAGAGGAAGGAAGGGAGGGCACTTAAGCAGAAAGAGGGCACTGACAGAACAAGCAACCACATCAGTGATTCTGCTTTCCTCCTGGAAAACCTTTCACAGGGCCTGAGTGGAGGCAGAGGTGTCCCCAGCTCAGCGAAAATTCTGTGGAAAGTGGAGAGAAGGTGCTAAAAGAGGCCTTGCTGCAACATCCCTTCTACACTGGCCCTGTGCCTGAACCGAGGATTGCAGCTGCCTGTTTCAAAGAAAGAACTTCTGAAACCTGCTAAGGAAAATTTTAATCTAAGAATTAGAGCTCTTCAGTTTCTGGCATAGGATGTGATTTTGCAAAAGTATTTTCACTTGGAAGTACCATCATTACTGAAACATTGCAGACACTGCACTTTAAGAAGTTTTGTTAAAGCCACATATTGGCTAAGATATTTTTAGTAATTGTTCATGATATACCTCTTGCTCACTAACAAGGATAGAAGAAAAAGTACTTTTAAAAGAGGTGAGGATGGGTTGCCATATCCATCCAATTATGAGGGCTATACTTAGGGTTCTAGCAATTATGTAGGAATAAAAACAGCCTTTTTTTCTAACAGGCTATCAGCTATTGAATTGCAAGTAGATACCAAATATAACTCAAAAAGCTTAAACAGGCTCAGGAACTGAAAAAATGTGCTGTAAAATACATATGTACTACAGCACTTCAAAGAATTTAAAGCCAAATCAAGGGTGAAACTCAAGCGTATGGGTCCAATTCAAAACCTCACTATAGCTAATGGATGATCCTTTTCTCTCTTCAGCGTAACTCTTACAGCCAGATTGCTCTATTAATTATTTATTTTTTTTTTTACACCCCATGATATTAAATGCTTCCAGACTAGAACTTAATGGAGGAGTGGTGCTTGTGCAGTGGTGTGAGGATCTCCCTTCTTCCACTCTATTGCTGTCTCAAGTGTGTGGTTGCACGTGTCTATGTGCACGTGTCATACTTCACACCAGAGGAAAGCTGCCACGCTACACTCACTCTCCCCCTCTGTTAACCCTTCTCTTACTCTTTCAAATGCAAGTAAGAAACAACATATAGCTTTCGTTTGATCTGTAGGAGTCTCCATCAGAAAAAAATAAACAGGATGAGACCACTGTATATTACTTGAACAAGATAAACAGCACACCTACTCTTCATGCTAAAGCGACAATTATAGTATTTTTTTTTCAATTTGAGATCTCAGAGTTCCCTAAACTTGATTTTGTCTCCCTTGAATGCTTTCCCTTCTGAGAAGAGAAGTGAGGTGAGGAATGATTTGTCTCACTATTCTTCCCATCACAAATAGAGTGGGAAAAAATACATGATACAGCCTTTCCAAATTTAGACTGGCATAGACAAGATACAATTTTCTTTCTTGATAGGTGAGACAGATGGGAGACTTTCACGCACACCCCTTCACATATGGATATGTTCTCTCTGCTCATATATAAGTAAAGTCATGCAAAGCATCTAGCTCTCGTGCAGTGCATTACTAGTCTGTGAATAACATGTGGCCACATGGGTGGCCTGTGGACTGACTGCATTCCCCAGGGTCCTCCTATCTCCTTGGATTTTCCTAGAAAAGCCAGGGAAAGGTTGAGACAGGCCATGATGTTAGAGTAGTGAATGCTATCTTGGAAGCCAACTAACCCATGACTGGCACAGAGCTCCATGTCTGCCTTGCCCTTTCTCTCCTGCTTATGCACACATTGGCAGAATATTGGGCTGCTGCTATGTTGGAGGGAAGGAGAAAGGGAGGAAGGAAAAGGACAGATGTGTTCCCCCAGGGACCGGAGTGGTTGCTTGTACTGGAAATCAGTGAGGAGGCAGGAGCGTCTTAGAAGAGGACTGAGTAATGCTTCCAGCTGAAAAGAATATTCAATGGGGAGAGCGGATAGGTAGGAGAAACCTAAATTACTGACACTGTAGTCTTGATGTATGAGGTCCCCAAAATGGGTCTGACTCATGGCTGTCAAGCTTCAACAATTCTGGTGAGTCTTGACCAGTTACTTTCCACACTAGACACTGTAAAAGCACTTTGCTATCAAAATGGAAAAGTATTCCTTAGGAGATGAACCAGAGAGTTTGTAAAGGATCAAAAAAACAATAAATTTTGTGTGATTATTTCAGATAATACAATATTTTCATATATATACAATATTCTCAAATGGTTAAATGAAAAGTAAAAATAGGTAGAAACATTAAACAACTACCATTTTAATGAAAGTCCAGTAGTCTCGATTATGCTGATTTATTTTCAACATTTTTCCATGTTAAGCAATTGCAATATTACAGCATTGTTTACCAATAATATTAAGCACAGAAGTTAAATAAATACTATAAAAAACATTTTAGTCATCTCTTGACAAATGGTAATCATACATCTTGACTACCAGACTAAATATAATAATTAGTATTTATGGACAGACTTATCATCTCAGAATATATTTAACAATGTCTGCCCAGATTAGTAGTCAGATTACCCACTATAAATCCTCTATGGAGGACCTTAGTGAATATTTTGCATTGAGACAAAAAGGAAATAGTACAGAATTTATTTATTGTCTCTCTTATCCAAATTGAAGTTATTCACTTTGTTTATACCATAAGGATAAAATAAATTTGCTGATGGTACCATACTGGGAGGAAGGTCTGATATACCAGCAGGCTGTGCTGCCATTCAGTAAGATCTGGACAGGCTGGAGGACTGGGTAGAGAAGAACCTGATGAAATTCAACAAGGGCAAGTGTAGGGTCCTGCACCTGTGGAGGAATAACCCCAGGCACCAGTATAGGTTGGGGGTTGACCTGCTGGAAAGCAGCACTGCAGAGAAGGACCTAGGAGTTCTGGTCGACAACAGGTTGACCATGAGTCAACAATGTGCCCTTGTGGCCCAGAAGGCCAACAGTATCTTGGGGTGCATTAAGAAGAGTGTGACCAGCAGGTCAAGGGAAGTTCTTCTCCCCCTCTACTCTGCCTTGGTGAGGCCGCATCTGGAGTACTGCATCCAGTTCTGGGTTCTCAAGTTTAAGAAGGACAAGGAATTACTGGAGAAAGCCCAGTGGAGGGCTACAAAGATGATTAGGGGGCTGGAGTATCTTAAGAGGAAAGACTAAGAGAGCTAGGTCTGTTCAGCCTGGAGAAGAGAAGGCTGAGAGAGGATCTTACCAATGTTCACAAATATCTCAAGGGTGGATGTCAAGAGGATGGGACCAGACTATTTTCTGCGGTGCCCAATGATAAGATGAAGGGCAATGGGCACAGACTGAAGCATAAGAGGTTCCATCTTCACTTTGAGGGTACCAGAGCACCGGAACAGGCTGCCCAGAGAGGCTGTGGAGTCTCCTTCTCTGGAGACATCCAAAACCCACCTGGACATATTCCTGTGCAATCTGCTCTAGGTGAACCTGCTTTAGCAGGTGGGTTGGACTAGGTGATATCCAGAGGTCCCTTCCAACCCCAACCATTCTGTGATTCTGTGATTTACTGAGAGCAATAATATTGTCAAATATTTTTATGTTTTTTTTATACTATTTATACTGTTTACCAGGAAATCTGCCTCACCTTCTGGATTATTCCAGGTTTCCATTCAGTAGTCAGCATCTTATCACAAGAGAAGTTATTTAAATATGTAAGAATAAAAACCTCCATAATAAGGAGAGAATAATGTATGTGTATGTATATGCATGCATATTATAGATACAATTATTTTCTTGTTTCCTGCAGTTGTATTTGTGGGACTGCATCGCAAAAACATTTAGTCAAACTTAATGAAAGGTTTGTTTTTTGGGGGTTAGTATATAATTTAGGTTGACAAAGCTATAATGTCTAATTAGCTTTTATCAGCGCAGGCTATAATGAAAACAATTCATGTTTTAAGAAGTTGTCTTTTGAAATGAATGAACTACATTCACATATGTGAAAAGAGCATAATTGTTCAGTATGCATTTATCTTGACCATGAAAGTACAGAACAAGGAAATATAACTTAGGAAACCGAACACTCAAAGATGTGCACAATATAAAATCTCTTAAAGAAGCTAAGTTTTATTTCTGTTTGGAAGACATGGCTATTTACCTCATAAAGAACCTTCCTCTACTTCCAGGGTATAAAATATTTTCCAATTAAGAATCCTACACAAACCCAAGTTTAACACAATCCTCTATAAACACAACATATGTGCATGAATTAGTACTCTGTAGCAAGTCTGAAAAATCAATTTGAATAAAGCTTTTAAACCTCTGTTACTAACTTGCTGAATCAAAGTACTGTGATTACTAACATACATTTCTGAGCATGTGTGGTTTTATTTTTTATTAAAGAAAGTTAGATAGAGCTTATGGAAACACATACTAAAAGAAGATTATTTAGTTTGCAAAGTCAAACACAGCACATGTAGGGAATCACAAATTTACAATTCTCCATATTACTTTATTTCTTCTTTATGTTGGCATGTTCTTTGTATTATTTCAGACATGAGTCCTATGTCAAAGACATATTATTAATGATTGGACGTGATGATCGTAAAGGTCTTTTCCAACCTAAATGATTCTATGATTGTAAGACTGATTATTGTGTACATGTACAATGAATGTCTACCCAGGGACACCATGGAAATGGATTCCAGTCTGCTACTTGCATATTCAAACATTTCAGCTTGTATATATTATTCTGTCACCCTGCCTGCAATCAATATTCAGCTGCACAATCCACTGTTATCTCTACATTCCACCATTTGATAATCTACCTTTGAATTTCAATTTTATCTTCCCTGGTGACACAAACCTTAGCAGCTCTCTTCTCTTCCTCCAGTAAACTCATTTCTTTTTGTTGGTGTTCTTTTTTCCCCTATAGCTAGAAGTTCACATGAAGAACTTTTATGTCTTACTCACTATAATCCGCCCCATCCTCTATTAGGAAAGTTTTGAGGACAATTAATATCAGAACAGTTTGTCAAGAGAGAGTATTCAGGTCTTGCCTATTAACCAAACCACACACACAACTCAGAGATGTCCCGGTGATTCTTCACAGGACATGGTGAGACACTGTGGAAGACACTATAACGAGGAGATGGTGATTTCAGGCACAAACTAGGCACAGGTTAACCACAGGCCTCGGTGGCAGAGACCTGTATGTTAATACGGGTGACAAATATATAACCTGAGCTCATACTGAGGCGTTAGCATTTGCTGCCTTTAACACCTCCATGCAATTCTGGTGAGAGCTCGCTCCTGTGCAGATGTGTAAGAGCCTTATGCTCTCAGAAAAACTTGGTGTACCATCTCGAAAGCTCAATGTTGCACAGGTTTGTTCACTTGGAACAATAATATAAATACAACAAAACCAGACACACCATAACTATTTAATAAATTGGTTTAAAGTAATTTTTCATGAATGCACTTAACATTATTCTCTTCCATTTGTAGTTCATTTTTAATGCATTTACTTGTCTTTCTTCTGTCTTAACAAGTGGTTTCCTTACAAAAAATCCTTATAAAAAGAGACCTTTTGCATAGATTGGACTTATTTCACGTTTCAGGGGAATAAAAATTATTTGCAAAATAAGAAATCTTCTCATATTGTACATCTCTCTCTGCTTCCTCCAATATCCAACATTAAAAATAACTACTGTTCTATATCATCCTATTTATTTAACTTATCCGTAGCTACTGCTATCAGCTTGTCATCAGTCTTGTCCAAGATCTTTATTTGGCTTAATTGGAGAACCTTGTATTCTTGTTGGTTCTTTCAAATGTCAGTTCTCTCATATCATATAAAAATTGCCTCTCCTAAAATAGCCAAATTATCAACACATCAAAAAAATATAAATTAGCCTATTTCAATTCATGCTTGTTACTTTGCAGTAGTGGTGGTAACCATAGAGCACTGGAGACACTTGTCTCTCTACCGCAGCCTCATCTGACTGCCAGGTGGTGCAGATATTTAACTCTCTGTGGGTATCTTTCTTTTGTAACCCACAAACATGTCTGCATCATCCCAGTAATTCCACTGGGGTGCTTTCTAAAAGCCATGTTGATGATATGCTTTTTTAAACGTGCAAGAAAGCAAGAAAGTGTGTTTGTATTTGCATTGTATCACCATGCAATATAACATAGATGGTAACAGCATTACACAAAGGTGCCTCTGGATGGTGGAATTAGCCATGAGCAGAGCTGGAAATGACCAAAATGGAGACCTTTTTATAAAAAGAAAAAAAAAAAAAAAAAAGAGAGCTTCTCACTGTAAAAAAAAAGTAGAAGGCACTTCAATGAACTCCTTAATGATGGGCTAGACAAAGGCAAATAGCAAATAGACATTTTTGAGCTAGCTGAGCTGTTTGTGGAAGAGTTATGTTGAGAAGACATTCAAAAGGCAGCCAGAATCCTCAGGAGCAACCAGCGACCAGCTGCTACCAATGTTTTCAGAGAATGATTTAAAACAGGAGTTGATAAGCTAAATGAAAACCTTCGCTAATTAGTTGCATTGGAGAGCTGAAAATATTTCCAAATGAGAAACACAAAGCAGTCACATGATCAACTGTTAATAAACAAGTGGTTGGTGCCTTCATCCCAATGACAATCCATCTGTCTTTGGTACTTTCATAAACATTTTCTAATTTTACAAAGTAAACCTGAAAAGAAAAATGACATTAACAGAAAAGCAGCTCCAGTGTGTATTTAAATTTTTTGTTACATTAAGTACTTTGTGCATCACATATCTATATTTGGAATTATTAAAATAGAGTGCACTGTATTATACTATCTCTGCTGAACAGGTGTGCCACTAGGAAATGTCCTGAATAAATGGACTGTGCAGGACAAACTATTGAGGATGCTTCATTTAGGATATTTCAAGTATGAGGCTGCTCAAATCACACTGTTTAAGCAACAAGAAATGAAATACAAATACCCCACATTATCATTAAAACATTATCAATACTTCAACTCGCCATTCTATTTTTCCTACTTATAAGGGTGAAAAATGTCCAGTTTTAGTGATGTCTAAGGTGTGCTATCTGAATAATGTCTCTACAGAATGTCGGCTGTTGCCCAGGGCCATTTTATTTCTCTGCTTAAAGCTAAAAATAAAAGCAGTTATGTCACCCTTTAGGTTTTTGAAATCCCCATTAAGCATATTCTTTAGTATGAGAATCATGCTTTAAAAGAACCATCATTTTTTACTTTATCTTCCTTTTAACCTTTTGGTAGGATTTGTTAATATGAATATTATTTGAAAGAAAACATGAATTTATAACATTTCACACTGCAAGAAGTCAAAACCTCTCTCATAAAAATATTTAAGTACTTTTAGTAGTGTTTTATTGTTCTCCCTGTCTCGCATGTACAAAATCTCACCTTGCTTTTAACCCTTTTTTCCATTCTTCCAGTATATTTGTTTAATTAAGTTTTCTCGTGGCTCTTAACTAACCTCATTTCCACTCTTTCAGACAAGGGTATTCTTCAGACAATGGTAAAAAAGAAAATCAATGATGTTCTAGACGGAGGTTTTTTGCTGAATTAACCAAGTGACTGTAATCATTGCTAGCCCACTTGGTACCTGTCTGAGCATTTTTTTATTCATCTGTGCTACTTTTTGCCCATCCCAACACAATGAGACAGAATCTTCCTCTACATGTCCTGCAATGATGATGGAGGTGTTTGAGCACCACACCCTCCATAACTCAAACTGTTTGGTCATGTTATTTTTTCCAAATAGCTTTTCTAAGATCCCTCTTTCACACTAGCATTTGTTGAATTATTTACTTCATCTTTAAATTCTGTCATGTCACTAATATATATGATGTATACAAACATCAAATACTACTTCTAACATTAAATAATGGGACTCTCCTTTCTTGTCAATGTAACAGAGAATAATTATTTTATTATATCTTTCATTGCACGTTTCTGAACTGATTCGTAAAAGTTCAGCACAGTCCATGGGGCTTACTATTTTCTTAATTGCCTTCAGTATAGAACCTTGTCAAAAGCCTTTTGAAAGTCCAAATAAATTAGATCAAGCATTTCTTCCTCATCCATTATTTTGATGACATGTTCAAAGAGTTCTAACAGATCAGAGAAGGTTTTCTTTCAGCAAAGCTATGGTGGCTTCTTTTAGGAAAATTTAATCTAGAGTTTTGCTCATGATTCTATTATTGATGATGTATTCAATCCATTTAGCTAATACTGAACTCAGACTTACAGGCTAGTATGATAATTCTAGTTTGTTGGAAAAGCAAACAAACAACAACAAGAACAAAAACAACCACCACCACCATGAAAAAACAGTAGCCAAATTTTAACATTCAGTTTTTCAATAGGCAAATAAATGCTAGTAAAATTTGCATCAGCTCAGCCCCTTCAGTTCCTTATAAACCTTGTTTGCAGCCAATCAGCCATCTGATTCTGCTTTCTTTTTAGTCTTTAAACTTCTCTTATAATTTCCTTTAATTGCCTCAATTGAATACAATATCTTATTTTTACTGCTTGAAAAGTATAGATATTTCATTCAATTTTCTGTAGCAGAAGCCATGTAAATAAATCTTTCAACTTCTCTGTAACAATTCCTTCTAAATGTACTCTTCAAAAAACAGCACATCTACTGATGTTTTCACAAGGTTTTCTGCTTCAAATGTAGTTCCATTTTTTCCTGTTACAATTTGTTTTCTGTTTTAACAGTTATAATTTACCTGGAAGAGGCTACATTTGGCATCAAATAAATGCTTACGCCTCACAATTTTTCCCATTGATTTTTAAATATTTTTCTTAATAATCTGAAGATGACTCACTATTTGAAATCCCATTGATGTGTTAATTCAAAAAATTGCTACAATTAATTTCAAGGTCACAAAAGGACACATCAAGTTAATGTAATTAGAAGGACTGACAATGGGACACCTAAATATTATCACACATAGCAAAAATTTTGCAACTCAGTTATAAAAAGCATCAAAGATATTAAAAAAGCAGTAAAACCCGCTCTGAAATTACATTTTTATACCAACTATTCTGATTAGAAATTGGTCACTCATGTACAACTTTTGTAATGTTTAATTTTTCATTAGACTAAGTTTCCTTTTTTCCAGCCATATATTCCATTTATATTTCTTACTGTCGTAGACAATTAGAAGATATGTTTTTGGATGTTCTGTAAAAGGTTCATTTCCAATAATTTGATTTTACTATTTTCCTACCAGAATAAAATGATCCTAATGTTTCCTTTCTTCCAAAAAGCTCTGGCAGACTTTCCCCAGTCTGGATAGGGTTTGTCCTGAAGCATCATATCTGTGACCTACAAGGAAATAAGGAATAATACACAGTTAAACTGGTGTCACAAAAAAAGGACTAACGTGGACTTTACAAACACTTTATTTTATGTATGACATACCTGCTTCAGTTCTGATAATTTCAATAGTTAGACAGTAGAAAAATAGTATCTCTAGTGTTATTTGCAATCAAGATAAAGTATATTGGCCTACATATGCTGCCCCTAGAAGTGCACACAGCTCCTTAATGAACAAGGAATCCTGTGGAGATCCAAAGATAAGAAGAGGAACTGGTCTAAAAGTTACCAAAAAATGCTGTCCATAAGCTACAGTTCCCTATCACTCTGAAGGTTTCCAGTCCAGCCTGGGTGGCAGGATTCACTTCCCTGAGAACAGCATCAGCAGAATTTCCACTCTTGAAATCAGAGCTGTAGCTGGGGAGTGCAAGACTCTGAATTAAGCACTATATGCCATTTATCATATCTTCTCACTTCCTGGTATCAGTAAGAAAAGCACACTTGGGTATAGACACACGAAAATCCCTTAAAACTTGCACAAAATTTTAAAAGTATGAAATATTTATTCTCATTTTCATAATTCCTATCTAAAGAGACCATTTCCTTTCTCTGTCCAGAGACTCATATGCATGCACTGCATCTGGGTGGAACACAAAAAGTATTAAAAATGACTTTCAGCTAAATGAGGGAGGTGAATACCCTTAGGCGCTTGCATCTTTGGGGTGCTGTGTTTTCATATCTGTATACTTCAAGTAACTGTACTAAGAAGCACCGAAAGTTATATTACAGGAAACTCATCAGTTCCATTGTGCAAAACATCCAGAAGAGTAAAAAACCTACCCACATGTAGAGATTAAGAAATAATTGAACAGATAAAAGAAACAGGGGTGAGCACCTGCTTAAAAATTCAGATAACTAAAACAAATTCTTACTATCTGTCACTGGTATTAGTACGCAGTGGAAAATTATGAACTGTTTTGTTTATTCTGAAAATAACTCTTCATAAGATTCCAGAAGTAACTTCAAACTGAAGTCAATAATTCTATTTTTTTTTTCCCACTACATTTATTTTGATATACAGAGTTTTTAAAATCCAGTTTACCATCCAGAGTGTGAGCTATCACTTTCGATCAATGACATTGACAGTGTTTATCAAAAAGAACACATGGCCCATGATTAAATTAAAACTACATACAAACTACATTCAGCTTCTAAATTTTGGTTCAAATTCCATTTGGGACTCAGGACAAAGAATAATGAATACGTTAAATAAATAGAAAAACACAATCTAGGATTTTATGATTCCATTAAGTCTAGCCTGAAGAAAGAACAGATTATACCCTGAAATACCATCTTCCCTAATTGTTTTATATAGATAAATCTTTTTTCTGATCAGCATACTATGATACTTTTTTATAAGATCCCTATTATCTAATAAATATTTTGATAAATATTTAATGCTGAACAAGGCCTCTGTGAAGATTTAATCCACTACTTCAGTAATACCTTTTTCTCTTAGGAAGATTCTACATAGTAATGAATATTTGCAAAGAAGAACAGATATATTGAGAGTTTTTATTCCATTTTCAAAATATTTTCTCCAGACACTTTCTGGGAAATACTTATTGCATTTGGTAGAAGCATGCAATCTGCTGCTGTGTGACCAATTATTAGAGTAGCATGTTTCATAAGAACGACATTCAAGAAGGAGACATTTTCTGAGGAAAATGGCAAGATGAGGCAGGAAACGTTCTTTCTGATATCAGACAGTTGGTCTTTCATCTCCCAGATTTGGCATTTATTTAAAGTCGTATCACCAGATCAATGTCAGGTTGGTTGCAGCTAAATTGGCTGAAGCAAAGACAGTCATTAAAAGGATGCATTCCATAAAGGGAAATCCAATTACCTTTAGCATTAGAGAAATCAAATTCATTTCCTGGTTTGGTCAAGGACAGTCACTGTGGAAAACAGTTCATGGGAGAAATGCACTCAACACTGTCATATCGTGCAAATAAGTTTTAGATAGGAACATCAAAACCTCATTGCTGCTGTTAGAAGGATAATGATGTTTTTATAAAAAGGAAAAAAATATAAATTTTAATTTAATTTGCACAACTTAGCATAAAGAGATGCATAAGTGTGCATTTTTCCCCCTCTCTTTGTATTTCACAATGCTATTACTGGCCAGAAAACTTTTCTCTCTTTTTTAGTCAACTATATTTGAAAATACTGTGGATACTCAGGAATAAAAAACAATTGATCACTTAGTAATTCTATGGATGCATGCATCCTACAGAATCAAGATAAAACAGGGAAAGCCACTTACAAAGTAATTAAGCAATGTATTTTTTTCGTGAACTAAAAGATGTGATATACTTTAATCAATTAATTACACTGCTTCAATTTGGAAAGGAATGGCCCCTACATATAATGACTGTGTACTCTCGTTTTATTTAGTGCCTCATGAGAGAAATGTTTACAGTTTATTAAAGTGCACAAACTGCAAAATACATATTCTCTGTTTTTTTAAGTTACACAAGTGCCACAGCAAAATATCATCATAAAAAATGAGTATGCCTTGCAATACATTGTAATATATTATGGTATCTTAAATTTCACTTTGCCAAAAAAAAAAACCAAAAACCAAACAACAAAAAATTTTATTAACTATTCTTATCACTCACTTCACATTAAATATGAAGATAATTATAATGTTTTTAAAAAGGAATATTACTATCCTTAAATGGGTAGCAAAATGTCGTGATTCACAATTTTGTTGCAGAAAATGAAATGGTTCATTTTGATATGATATACTACAACAATTTGGAAAACTATGTCATATCTTATAGAAGAAAGAACCCAGGACTCAAAGTTCAGAACATGTAACTGACACAGACAAAAAGCAAAAGCAAATTTTGCAGAAAGCAAAATTATAAAAACTTCAAAAAAACCCAACAAAACAGTAGGATACATAAGGCACCTGAGATATGCTAAATGGAACAATAAGAGTCCTTAAGGATTGCTTACTCCTTCTGTGTAGTTGCTCTTTGAATGTATTGCTCAGGATACTCAGCACACACTTTAGATCTCTCTGCCCTAGACAGTCATGTCAAACGATGCTGTGTTGTATGTCAACAGGATCCTTCCCAGCAGAGTCAATATTTGCAGTGGGAGTTTCAGGTAAGGCTAAGTATGTTTTCAATTAATAAGCTAACTGCAAGTGAAACTTTATTTAAAAAAAACAAAACAAAACAAAACAAAACAAAAACAATAAAAAAAAGGTGACCTAATACTTTGGTCACACTTTCAAAGTATCTTCCAAATTCTTCACTAGTAGGAACTATGCTGTAACCTTCAGAGCAAACTAATGCAAACTGATAATTCCTGGAAAACAAATGGGGCATGAGCTGCTGGCCAAGCTGTTTTCATCTGCCAAATTGCATTTTAGAAACCTAGAAGTATAAAAGTACACTGGATAGATTCATAATAGCACTTCTGCACATAAGCAACTGCAGAAACTGTATCTTGAAAGAGAAATGGACTCTGAACAAGCTCTCTAGGATGTGATGTATTCCACGCTGTAACATTCATTAAGTAGAGACCAACACTCAGTGGAGGATTTCCATTTCTTATTCGCAAATCTTCAAAACAGGGTAAGAACAGCCCACCAGCATTTAACAGAATGTAGAAGCCAAGATCCACAGGAAAAGCCTGGAAATACAAACCTAATGGCGAACTCTGAAATCTTTTTTATTATTTTTATACAGGAATGAGCAGTGAAAGGTCTAATGGACAAAAGGACTACAATATCTCATATCACTAAAGAAGCTGTTCATACGCAACTACTCAGCCAGGAGGACAAGACATCATGGTGCTATTGCTGGAAAAGGGAGTAGCCTGAATAACTCTGCATTTGGAAAAATACATATATCTGCCACTGCCAAGTACATGACTCCAGTACTAAGTGTTAATTTTTTCTATTTTAATCACTTTAGATTTTTGAAATATCTTATTTTAAACCATAACCTTCTTCATCAGTAGAATTAAATTAGTTTAACTTGAAACTCAGCCTTTAAATAGTTCCCAAGTAGCAGTCCTGCAACTGAGGAATTTAATTGATGGGGATGCCAGAGTGTCGGGGCAGGTCTGAGGGCGGTTTCCCAGAGCAGGCGTGTGCACGTTGCTTGGTTTCATGCAGCACAATGTTCCACATCAAAAGAACCCCTTGACATCTTTTGCAAAGACTCAGCACCGCTTGTGTGTTTCTGAAAAGTACGCCTTTTTTTTTTCTAGCGAGTGGGGCTAAATCAGGTTAAAGTAATTATGTTTCCTGAAGTCAGTGTGAAGCCAATGAGAGGTAATGTATAATATATGGCTGAGTGCATACACTCCCTTTGCTTTGTTGCTATGTGCTTTTAGGTAAGAGCTATATATAGGTGTCCCGCTAACTACACATCAATTCTTTATCATATCTTAGTCTTCAAGTACTATCACAGTAATCATACACCAAACCAGGGAAACATTTAGTATTCAGTCATTAAAAGCTTCTATCCATCATTTTTGTCTTCATCTTCTTTGAGATATTTAATAACTGTAGAGCTGTTCACTTGATGTACAGAAGTAACCTATATGGAAAATGCTTTTATGCTTTTTCGTGTGGATGTTAGGGAAAAAAATATCTTCTGTGGATCATACACCAACACTTCCATGGCTTACACAATGATAATATGAAATGCCTTCTTTAATTATGAAATTGTTTTGGCAGTTGAACAGAAATATCAAAAACTTCATTACACATCCTTCAGAAATAACTGTTAATTTATTTTAATCCACTCTGCTGCATTTTGGAATATACTAAATGTGTAAATGTTTGGAAAGAAATGTAACAAATATTTGTACTTGAGCTTACTGATCCATAAGGAGGATGTTATTTTTCAAGATAATATTAATAGTCAGCTGTAAATATGCTGCTAGATTTTAAAGTAGTTTTGTCTGCTTCTTAGATTTTCAAACATTCTTAATGCAGTTTTGTTACTACCCTGAAAACATTCAGGCTCGTGCTATTTTTTTTTATATTAGCATTTTCAAAACAACAGCAATCATAAAGACAAAATACGGCCCCTTCAATCTACTCTTTAATTGTTTTCTCATTTTAATCAGAGCAAACACATTGTTCTTGTCTTACTAACATGTATTGTTTTAACAATAGGTAAATCCTGAAAAACAACACTAACTTCCTGTCACAATTCAGTGATTAATATGAATGATAAATAATATTATGGTTCACTTCTGTTGCTTCTTCAATAGCCCTCAGTATTATTTTGTGCATTTGCACATTTCCAACCAGTAACATGTTTCCAGAATGTTACAAGATCTTACTCTCCTGATCCCCTGCATTTGCACACATGCACTGTCTTATATCCGAATTTCCACCAGTTAAAGAACCAAGGGTGTTATATTAATTATTGCCCTCTTTACTGACCCATGCAAATTTATTTCTTCACCCACTGAGGAAGAAGAAATCTTCTTCTCTTTTAGCCAGTAGATCTTGATTTGGTTTTTTGAATATTATCATAGCAGTTTCTGCCATAGTCACAATCCATGCAGGGATAACAACTCAGGAACAAGAGATGAATAACTAAAAATAACTAAAAATATATACAGTTCAGAAAAGTCTCCCCTGTCAGCACTTCCTTTCATTTTCCAATTCAAGTTAGGACAGAATGCTCCATACAGCCAGTGTCTAGCCCACAATCACTTTGTGGTGAAAAACTTCTTTAAATATCAAAAGGTGAGTTAAGGAGAAATCTGGACTGCAATTATTTCAGGTCTATTCTGGAAATTACACTTTATATTTCAATATCAGCAGAAATAACTCCTGAATAGATTTTTTTTTTAATCAATCTGAAACAAACAAAAAAGAAGAATAATTTTCTTTTAAGTGGAAATTCCTTGACACTTTATAAATATCAATAACTCTTTAGGAACAATTGTACAACTGAAGTAGGGCTTTAGCAGAAAAAAATTCCAGACTACACCACCTCATTTCCTATTATGTTTCAGGTCCCTACTGTGCACAGAAATCAATGTATATATGCAACAAAAACATATTGACTGCTATGTTGCAAGCACTTGCTGTTTATATAACCACCAATCCCATGTTTCAGAAAATTCTTTCTTCTTGCTTTACCCTATTAGTGTCATAAATGCAGAAGCAGAGATCTGGGCAATACCATGTACTGCGAAGTGTAGGGCATAAAGCCACACCATGATCTTTATTCAAGGCATTCAACTCAGTTCCATCTTAGGCTGACATGGCAGGAGATTGCTTTACTCGTTTAGGGAGCTTAGTGGTTTTGGTAAAAGTCCAGAGACCCAAGTCATGCTGTGTTTGGTGCACATATGCCATACGCATATAGACCAATGCAGATTCTTTTAATAGGTAGCGAGAAGAAAAAGCATTTCTGGGGCACAGTTCATTTCAAAATGGGTTTGGTTGTAAAGATGTACCTATTTCTTTCACTCTAAAACAGAACCTGCTCAAATGTTCACACTGCTGACACTGGAAGTCTGGTAATATGAATCCCAACCTTGTTTCCTACATTTCTAGTGTTTCTCATCAAAGTGGCATTAACTTAGTTAATGATATGCATGATGGCTCATTAGGAATGAGGGTTCATCACAGGCAAAGGGCCATATTCACAGAATCACAGAATCACAGAATCACAGAATGTCAGGGATTGGAAGGGACCTCGAAAGATCATTTAGTCCAATCCCCCTGCCAGAGCAGGAACACCTAGATGAGGTTACACAGGAATGTGTCCAGGCAGGTTTTGAATGTCTCCAGAGAAGGAGACTCCACAACCTCTCTGAGCAGCCTGTTCCAGTGTTCTGTCACCCTCACTGAGAAGTTTCTTCTCAAATTTAAGTGGAACCTCCTGTGTTCCAATTTGAACCCATTACCCCTTGTCCTATCATTGGTTGTCACTGAGAAGAGCCTGGCTCCATCCTCATGACACTCACCCTTTATATATTTGTAAACATTAATGAGGTCACCCCTCAGTCTCCTCTTCTCCAAACTAAAGAGACCCAGCTCCCTCAGCCTTTCCTCATTAGGGAGATGCTCCACGCCCTTAATCATCTTTGTTGCCCTATGCTGGACTCTCTCCAGCAGTTCCCTGTCCTTCTGGAACTGAGGGGCCCAGAACTGGACACAATATTCCAGGTGTGGTCTCACCAGGGCAGAGTAAGGAGGACCTCTCTCAACCTACTAACCACCCCGCTTCTAATACACTCCAGGATGCCATTGGCCTTCCTGGCCACAAGGGCACAGTGCTGGCTCATGGTCATCCTGCTGTCCACCAGGTCCCCCAGGTCCCTTTCCCCTACACTGCTCTCTAATAGATCACTCCCCATCTTGTACTGGAACCTGGGGTTGTTCCTACCCAGATGTAAGACTCTACACTTTCCCTTGTTATATTTCATTAAATTTTTCCCTGCCCAACTCTCCAAGTTGCCCAAGTTGCCCAAGCAAAGGATTGTCGAGAACTGACAAGTCATATCACAAAAGGGTATCCAATCTGGTGAGGAGAGTCAGCCAATGCAAATACCAGATACAGAGGTACTTGCCTAGGTGCTTGACTCAGGTTTCCACAGGATGTATTTCTGTGGTTTTGAGATTTAAAATGAAGAGCTCTCTAGGGAATGATGCCAAAGATGCACTGTTTTACTTTGGCATGGTAGACTATTGATTAAAGATATCAAAGGGAAGTGCCCATTTTTAGTCTCAGACCTACCAGTGCTTTAATTTTAACCAGTGTTATAGGCTTTATTCACTGATTTAATGCAAAAAGCACAGCAAGTGCCTTTGGTAAGAATGAGCCCTCAGGACTCCTCATCTCATGTAGCTACAGAATCAGACCCTTTTGCAATCTATCCTTTATTTCAGCCTATGAATCTTGTACACGTAGCTACAAAGCAAAGCACTGAAGAAAGAATTGAGCCAGCATGTGATGAGCAAATAGGTAGCCTCTGCTACCTTGATGTTCAAAATGTGTTCACACTGAAAGCGAATATTTAAGCAAAATGCAGGTAGTAGTTCTTAAGTTAGAGTGAGATCCATCATATCTTAGAATACTGCAGGAATGTAAGCATTTCCACATTTACCTCCAAACTACAGCAACATACAGATTCCAGGCTCACAGCTGTACAGTCAAATCACATAAACACAGGAGTATTTGTTTTAGCATATACGAAACTATACATTAAATGATGGCACGTAGTAACTAAGGTGTGATTCATTCTCTGAGACTGTCTTAACCTAAGCAATATCTTGATGTCTGAATGAGTCTGCAAATCACAGACAACAAGATCAATTGACTGATCTCATAAGGACAGAGAGCTCAGGAAGTTCACTACCAGTAGCAATGAAAAACTGGGAAAAAATCTGGTTTGATTTGGCTTAATACAACATAGACGCTGAACTGTTCTTGCTAGATTGACAACAGTTCTGGATGTATCAACATGGTGAACGTATGTCTCCAAAGAGAGTTCTGGACTTTCAAACAGGAAGTTTACCAACTTACCTTCTGTAGAGCAAGCTACTGATTCAGG
Organism: Streptopelia decaocto; assembly: GCF_964273445.1. Taxonomy (NCBI): domain Eukaryota; kingdom Metazoa; phylum Chordata; class Aves; order Columbiformes; family Columbidae; genus Streptopelia; species Streptopelia decaocto. Next base: position 32,760,144 of record NC_138663.1, on the reverse strand, counting down.
CATGTATCTAAAAATGTCCAATGTCAGTTCACAAGACACGAGGGAGTCCCATGCAAGACATATTCACAAGATAAAGGTTCCTACTAATTAGATTTAATTTCAGGTCTGCCTTCTTTCGACATCTCCATTTAACCATTTTCTTGATGAGACTTGCAAGTGTTCACGTGCTGTAACTGATGCAAACGGGCCTTTGACTGCTCCTCTTGGGCAGTGGCAACATTTTTATCTGTATCATGATGCCCTCAGAGACTCACAGTTATACTTGTAAACTGTCAATGCAACTTCTTTTGTGTAGTCTATGCTTTGATTTGCCAGAAGGTCATAATTTGCTGTTCTGACAATTGTAGTTTTGTTCTTCAGAAAAATGTTGGTGTCCATAAGTGACAACACATATGCCCGTAGGTGCCTTTTCACCTGCCTTTCCCTTTCCCACTAATACTTTTTAATTCTATTTGGTGACCTAATGGGTGATAGAAGCCCATCAAATGTATAGGCAACAGTTCCAGTGAGGACATAGTGTTAAGGTGATTCTATGGCAGATGAGGGAGTGAAAGAATAAGAAACTTCTGTGACAACAGCATACTACTAGTGACTAACATGGGATGTTGCTGTTTTCTTCTCTATTTAACTTCCACTTAGTTACTGTTGAGGAAGTATCTTCTTGTGGAGAATCTGAGTGAATGTGAGGTATAATGGGTATGTTTTGCCACTTGTTTGTTGGGAACTGTTTTCACTTTACACAGTGTGTTCTAGATCAACAGCAAACATTAACTAGAGTAAACATAAGTAGCATAAGCACATCTTTCAAAAATCTCTGTTGGTGTCTACATGATGCAGAAACTGGTAAAAATGAATTCATCAACTGAAATAAAAATGAAGGATACGATTTCAAGCTCTGATGTTTACCCTCTGTCTTCCACCACTCTCTCACACGCAGGCACGTGAGCCACAGGAGAACCACTTGAAGACCTGGAGGTTGCCAGCAACATGCACACAGGCCACTCTGCTGAGGCACTCGCCTGCTTCCTCTTGCCAGAACAAAGAGCCTAATTAAAGGAAAATCCTTCTCCATGCTGCTGACACCATGCTGCTTTTCCAGTTGTTTCAGAGCTGTGATGTGCTGACAGCTCAGAGTGGTTTCAATCCATTTCACTTCTTTACGGTGCCTGGCACAGAGAAGCTGTAGCTTCAGAATAAGTAAATGGGAACTTGAAAGTTCCTTTACGTGGCCTTTTCTGTCCTGCACTCAACAAACACAGCTACTATATGATTATGTTTTCACTCAAAGTAGAGAATGAGAACAATTCTGAACGAGTTTCTCATAGTTTCTAGAAATACTAACTTGAAAATGAAAACTGTTAACAGAAAACAAACTGAAAAAATTCATTAAGAACTTCTTAAAAACCTTCCCATGGCTCTTTACATTATTTTCTTTATCACACTACAAGGGATTATTATTATTATTATTAACTAAAAGAATTTTCTGCTCAACTCCCAGTCTTTTGCCAAATTTATGGGCAACATTATTAATTGTTTTTAATTACCCTTATATACTGAAGCCGCAACCACATTGAAAACACAATCCAATTTAGAAATCCTTCTATTTGTCCACATTTCCTGTACAATTCTGCACTTGATGTGCGAGCATGGTCACAGTTTCGTCCAATATCCATTAAAAAAAAACAAAACAAAACAACTTCAGTCTTACTTCCAGAATAAAGAGTCTAAATGGAAGGTACTCAGTGGGAGGTGATTTGTACCAATTCCCCTTTAACAGAGGAAAATCTCAAGATGCTGTTACAAAGTCAGTTGCTATTCTGAATAACAACTATTTCACTTTGAAAAAGTCAGTCAACTATTTTCTGTGTCAGATTCTGTTCTTTAAGAACTTTCAGACAGTCAATTTTTAACACATTAAATTATAATTAAAATGTAAAAATATCCATCAAAATGCACAAAAGGAATGTAGTCTCTTTTCAAAAAGCAGAGAAGTAGTGATTAGTCTTAAACTGTATTGGGATTGTTCAGTGTTGAAAGAGGAACACATGTCCCTATTCCCTGAATAGGGAACTTTTGGGATTAATTATTCAGAAAATGGAGATCATCATTTAAATTGTGTCTATTAAAAAATAATAATACTGGAGGCCTATAGGGTTTCAAACATAGTGATATTGCTATTCCTTTAAAATGATGAGATAGGTCCAGCTCAGATATACCAAATTAAGAAAGATAATATTATTAAGTTTCCTTTTATTTGCATTTAGGTTTTAAGTTTTTAGGCTTGTGTTTTGAAAGACTTCCCACCAAATACAATGCCTTGAAACAAAGTGGAAGATAAAACACTCTTATAGTCACATAAAATTCCAAATTTTGGCTTTCAGATAAAGTTCCTGCTACTGCAGTGTCAAGACAAAATATTACCATTTTTAACAACTGGGAATATTGATATCTTTTTGTATAAAAAACACCAAAGGGGAAAGCTGGTTATTAAACATTAATAGATACAACTGAAAATGTTTCATACTGATCCTTGTTTGGGAAGAATATTGAGTATACACAGGGGATAATGGTTTGTGAAGAATTCTGAAGTACTAGTTGGGTTGCTAGAGGATATTTTGAAAAAGGAGATACAGTAAGATAAGAGCTGAGAGAAATTGCTGTAACTCTAGGGACAGGATTTTATACCTCCTTCTGGACTTGTGCTGAAAGATGTTCCACAGTCAATTTGACAGTAAGTAGATACCAGGTTTTGCAGGCTGACAAGTCAAGGATGGGTAGAAATGATTGGTAGTAACATTGATTTCTCACATCCCCTTGGCCATAGAAAATATCAGTCTTTAACCAAAGTGCTTGGTTACCCAAGCATGGGCAGAACTTTGTATTTTTGTTTCTTTAGACAATAAGGTGTGAAAGAATGTCAGGACCTCAGGGCAAATAGAACATTCAAAGACAATCGAAGGAAAGTTGTTCCACTTTCAAGCACACTTGAGAACACAATCCTTAATATACAGTCATTATTCAGTCTTACTATACAGTCTGTGTCGATGCTATACTTCCATTTGAAATTGAATCTCTCTTATATAAATAAAGAATCAAGACCTTTTTCAAGTTTTCTTTCCTGGCTTCATATTCATCCCTACCTATCTGTAAACATTCATTCCATGAGGAAGCAGGATTGATATAATTTAGAAGAATGCAAATAACATTAGACCATGGTTGCACAGTTATTTGCCATTTGTTTGATATGTTTATTCTTTATCTATTGTCTACACGCAAATCCATATGAGGTCAGCTAATGGTCACTCATTAAAACATACTCTTAACTTATACATATTCATAAGACACGCTGTAGAGAAAAACAATATATTCTTTAAAAAAGAATAAAGGAGAAAAATCTCAAGGAGACCAACTTTACATGAAAGGGAAAGTTGGTTTCCTTAAAAGTTCAGATGTTACAAATTAAAGAACGGTGCTTTATCAACATAGTATAAAGCAGACTTTTTTATCAGATTCTCTTTTGAACAACAATTTTTGGTCAATTATTACTTCTCATGTGGACATTTCTTAAGGCTGTACCATGCCGTGTGCACAGCTGACGCAGTCCAATCTTTGTTCTACAGCTGGTCTTGTTTGTCATCTTGGCTTACTTGATTAAGCATTTTAATCAGTGTTTTGCATAAGTTTGTGCACCTTCTGTTGAAAATTGTCTGGCTGGTATTTAGCTGAAAACCAGTTGACTTCTGAACATGTTACTTAGGCTTTGGCTATTTCTCATTCCATAACTTTTGAAGGGTTCACAATTGGTATATTAAATTCTGTCTTTACAAAGCAAAAACGAATGTTCTCCAATAACTACAAAATTATGTATTAATAATGTTGGTAAGCAGCTTCTAATGAAGCTGCTAAGCTGTTTTACATTTAGCATAATGCCACGGAGAATATATAACAAGACTGCCTCATCTTTCCTTAAGATTTGACCTTTTTACCTCTATAAAATAAAATAAAATACTAGTTTTAGTTTTGTATTTATGCCCTTTCTTCTGTTTTGTTAAGTCACTCTTCTTCTTCAGCCAGATCAGGTGTTTGGTGGGGTTTTTTGGGACAAAGTAATCCTGCATTTCCCCCCAGAGTTCTCAGGAAATTGAATGCAGATTATATTTACATGCTCCGATTAGCTATAATGCACAATTTAAAATCACCTTTATTTCATTCATTCTGTCTATGTTTATATGTGCTTCCCTTATGATATTAGCATAACCCAGGAAACATTATCATTTGGGCTTTTCTGAGTAGACCATTTGGCTGAGCTTCAGCTGTTTGCCTTGCTCTCTTAGCACAAGGAGGGAAACACCATGTTTTGGGAAAATATAAGTCCCCCTCCACAGCCCAGATCATGTTATCTTAATACCTTCTAGAAATTTTTATTAATAAATAAGAAATAAAAAGCTCCCCAATGACTAAGCATAAACAGAAGGACTTAAAAATAATATACCTTTGTCTTATAATTGTAAAGAGAAGACAAAAATTCAGATTATTAGTGTTCTCAAGCAATAACTGCACATTCTCAAGGCGTACGAGACAACAAAATTCACTTTATCTGGGAAAAGAAAAGGATACTATATTTACTGGGTATCTAGCATTGTCATAGGTAAACTAAATAAATATTTACAGTTAATATACTTATGTCAACTCTGTATCAAATATATACTTTCTGCATTACTGAAGTCTCATCCTCTCTGCCTTGACTATAATAGGTCATCTTTGAACCAGTTCCTAGACTCCAGTTTCGGTGCCTCTGAATTCTCATTGTTCAACATAAGTCCTTGCTCAGAAAAATGTATTTTAAAATTATTAATGCCAGGACTGAGCAGCTTGATTGTACAAGAGCACTGTGACATTGTATCTGACAACTCCATTCCACCTCCCATTTGAAAGACAGTCCAAGGAAAACTGAGCTAGTGCTGATGCACTTGCGTTTTAACCTAGGTACATATTAACCTAGGAGGCATTGCTGGCTTAATGACTATCTAGCAGACTTAATGTGGTAAAACTTCAAGCATAAATGACAAATATAAGTGGTGACGCTTGGTATAGATATAACGCATAAAGCTGGAGTATAGGTTCCCTGATTTATCTTGTCACATAAATAGGATTCTCAAGAAAATGTTCCTGCCAGTTGGTTGAAAAATTGGAACAGATTTTTTTAGGTTTATTAACATAAGCATATAAACGTAAATCTATATATGCTTAAAAACCAGTAATATCTGTAAACACTTTCATTAAAATTGCAGTTCCTCTGTGTATATTGGCAAAAACATTTTATGAAGAATGAAAGATGATAACAGCTCTAGATTAGCTAAAATTGGTATGACCTTAGGTCTGGTACAAAGTATTTCTCATGTAAAAATACAGTATTTACAGGCATTTTTAGTTTCTAATAAGACCTCTTGAATCCTATGCACAGAAAATGAAAGTTTAATAAAGACCCTTATCAGCTTTGAAAAATCTGATCATTTTTATGGGAAAATGAAACAAGAAAATAGACAGTCAGACATAACTGAAACAAGTTTAAGAAAGAGAGTGACCTTGATGGAAGATAGGAAGAGAGAAGTGTGGAAATGATTAAATACTGAAAATGAGAGCATGAGGTTGAAATAAACTCAGTAAATGGACATACCAATGTATAAATGCAAAAGAATGGAGATCCAGTTCAGAGCTTAAAAGCACTTGTTTACAGTTCCTTTAAAAGAAATGAAGGTTGCCACTGACAGGTAAACTGTCCCTAGATTAGAGAAAGTTGCCAATTTAAGCTAGATACTAAAATATCTCCCACAACATCTCAGGCTGGCCATTCGTTTCTGAAGTGTTCAAAAAGAGAATCCAAACAGCTGTTGATGTAATACAGGAGATCAACCCACAGGACAAAAACCAAGTCAAGAGAGACAAAAGACACAACTTCTGGGAGCAGAAAGTTCAGGTCTAAGACCCCACTGTTATCATGTGCTTGAAAGACAGGGAGGAGATAGATACTATCTGAAGTTCCAACATGGTTTCAGCTGGGATAGAGTTAATCTAGTAGGTGGTAGGGAGCTATGTTCTGTATTTAGTATGAGAAGAATATTGATAATGCACTGGTGTTTTGGTTGTTGCTGGGTAGTTAAGGACTTTTCAGCTTCACGTGCTTTGCCAGGTGCACAAGAGGCTGGGAGGGAGAAAAGCCAGGATGGCTGACCCAAGCTGGCCAAAGAGGTTTTCCTTGCCCTGTGACTTCATGCTCAGTATATAAACTGGCATCGACACAAGCCAAAGTGTCTTCTTAGTGGGCCAGAATGACATCTGCACGTACTTAATTTGATTTCACAGGCAGCTAACCTAAAATGCCTTGGCCTCCTGCGAGGCAGGCATACTAACTTTGATATAGTACCACAAACCACAGATTTCATTCTTACAACCCAGGCCTGATGTCTATTCATTGCACATCCTCGTGCTTCCTATGCCGGGGTTTAGATTTTATAGATTTGGAATTAGACTGGACACTTGCTGCATTTTTCAAATTGACACATTAAATGTAATGAAGTTAAACTGATTCATGATGTGAATTTTTCAGTACAGCTAACAGGCTAACAGTTTAAACTATGTCATAGCCCTGTATTCAGTAAACAGCAATTAAATGCAGTTTAGTATGAGAAGACACTAAAAAAATAGTTTTCTCTTTGCTCTGATTGATGATCTATCAAATGTTGATTAATTGGGGCTTCTTCTGTACTAGGAGTAGAAATGGGAAGGTGATTAACACAGTTGAATGATACCTCCAACACAGCTTCTTCACCAAGCCAAGACCCATCCCAGCAACCAGGAAACTTTTGGGTTCCAATAATGTAGGACATAAATTTGAACAGCTCTTGAATCCTGTGTTGTAAAGCTATCTGCCCCTGGCCTTCCATGCAAATGTGTCTACTGTCAATCATTTCCACTATAAAAATAAAACTGTGAAAGATCTGGGACGATCATGCATCACATTCTTCAGTCTCAGTTCTTTAACCACAGCACAACACTCACAGTCAGAATTGGAAACAAATATTTCTACCATTTACAGTAAAATTGTTTTTTTCCATTTCTGAGTACACGAGTACCAAAAATATGCTGGCAGTTATTAATGATGGTAAACAGGATACATTTGAAGCTGTTACCTACAATATAGTGCATAGAATTGATGAAAACAATGAGGAAAAATAACAATTTTCTAGCTGCTTCAGTGTAACAACCAACATAGTATAAAAGCAGCAAATGATCGCTTGATTTCTGTGTCATGGAGATACTTATATTAAGCCCTCTCACAAGTAGAAAAAGGGTGATGTAGGCTTTTGGAAAAATAAATTTCTTCAGTGTTTAAAATTTGTAAAATGACATTAGCAATAAGTTTATTTTTAATGGAGAATTTTTTATTAGTACACTAAAAAGTGATATTCACAAGTCTAATGCTAGTACAAGAAAAAAAGCTTATACATAAATGACAGGTGTATCTGCACTTTTTGTTTTGCATTTTTGCATGCATTTTTGTCCATGCATTTATCCTATGCATAAACATAGGAATAAATATTTCATACACATATGCCTTTCTGGCCTGAACAGAGTGCTCATAAGATGAGACTGACAGAGACTCACAGCCTGAAAAATGAACTTAGGTCCCAGTTCCAGAAAGACTTTCACATGAACAGCAGCTTACAGACTAGAAAGTCAAATGCACTCAACAATGCCAGGCTCAAGCTCTTGTCCCCCGTCTCTAAGGCGGGGAAACCCATTACACTGGACTATACCACACTCTTACTGAGTGACCCTTCTGCTTGCCACCTGCCTCCCAATAGCATGCCACCCTCAAACTGGACTCAAACTCCTCCCATTCTCATCTTGAAATAATATTATCTAATACATAAATTATCTCAAGGCTCCAAAGGTTTGTTTTGATTTCGTTTTGTACAAGCTCAGTGATTAATTTTGCCCTCCATCAATCTGGAGGGATTTCTTCAATTGATTCTTCTGGTTACACAAAATGATCTAAAAGCATTCTTTGGGAGTCAATGAGAAAGGAAAACGTATGCCAGCTTTCTGGCAATCTGCATTGCCTCTACACTGTCACAACTCCACTGCAATTATTAGCAAAAAATAAATTTCAAAATGCTAGGAAACAAAAATGGGCAAGAGAAAGTGCTTCTAGAAAGAAGAACGAAGCAGAGCTGAAGACGTTATATTGCAACATTAGTGTTACAAAAGTAAAGAATTAACTATTTATAAAGGAAGAATTAATATCAAATTTAAGTGTTTACCAAGCAAAACAAGTAAGGCATATTTACATATGTGGTTTTAGCTATATAATCACAATAGTCCTCATTGGAGTAATGAAAAGGATACATGTCTGAAGGGTGCTATTTAAGAAGGGCATTTATGTGCCAAAATTCTTATATGACATCCTAAATATATGATACGTACACATCCATACTATTTTACAGCAGAATGTGCACTCAGCCCAGACAGCATAGAAATGGTCGCTCTTAAGAAATTTTTACAATACTCATTCTACTGTGGGAAGATACTGAAATGGAGTTAAGATACACTTTGCCTCTACTTATTGTTGGTTTCATAACTGTCATTTACCTATCTGGTTAGTTTGAGTGTGAAGTGTTTTAATAAAAATTTTTAAGTGAGGAATTCTGAATTACTATGGATGAATCTCCAAATCACCTTTTTTCAGCCTCTGTCCTCTTTCACATTCTAGATTCTTTTTATTTTTCCTATCCAGTAAGTTTCTGGATTTTAATTTTTGCAGTATCTTTATTAGCATCCACTTCAGAGAAAATCCAGTAATGATAATTAGTTTAGTTTTTTAGAAGCTTTATAGATAAGTATAATAACTTATAAAGATTTTTTTCTTTCTTGTTAGTAGTGTGATAGCAACAACATTCCAGCTTGCAAATAGGTCCTGTGGCTTCTGACTACACTCCTTTCCCATTAATTGCACTATAAATTAGAAAGCCAGCAACAAATATTATGGCACAATGGTTAGGAATAGATTAAGTTGTCAGTTGGAACATGACTAGCAGCAGATTCCTACGGCTTATATTGTTTTGTGACCTTTTCACTTATGAATAAAACTGGGGAGTTTAAAATCCGTAGTTAGCTTTCTCAGACGAAAATAATGAAGCTCTTGGCAGCACTGGAGAGCATGGAGAGGGCTCATGTGAACCATTTTGCTGACTCGTGTGTGTGCTTGTAATATCCAGTTGAAGGATAGTGAAAAAAGACTGAGGAGGACACTTGAGAAGGTTCTACATGGCCATGGTCATCTCCATTTTCATGCTTTTGTTTGACCTCAACATCGTCATGGCAGTAACTATATGCTGCTTTGTAGCTCCTGTAGGATACAAAAAATAACTAGACAAATGGTACCAACCACACCGAAATGTTAAGGAAAGCAAGCGAACAAAACCCATTTCACTTTAGCTATTTGAGTTTGAATGAACTTGCTCAGACAGCTGTTCCTGTTTGCTATACGGGAGATTTCAGCATTTTTTATCAGTTAATATCAAAATACAGGCATATTTTGGACATGCTTTGTTTTTCCTGGAGTTGTCTTTGCAGGTAAATGACATTTGTCTTCCATGTGAAAAACAGTCTAATGTGACTTGCATTTTAAATAAGCTTCTAAGATTACAGTACTTCTTGGCCCAAATCTCTAGTCTGAGACTTTGGCATAAGAGGACAGTAAAAACTTTGTACCTTTCTGCTCCTAATGCTCTTCAAGCTCTTCAAGCTCTTAATGTTCAGATTGTTACACATCACTGTTGTTTGCTCACCTCCTCAAGGCATCATCATCATCATGTCATCATCATGTCATCAATCGGCCAGGCGAAGGGTGTGACATGTTATACCTGTAGCTCCAGCTATAAGCATGGAGACCTCACTGGTGATACCTCACTCCTCTAGAAGTAGTGAGGTTCACACACCTGGACTGATGAGGTGCAGTCATGGCTTGCCAAGGACTTCTTTTCTTCTGTTTAATGGAAGTATGGCTTGGGACCATCCAGATATTTACTGGAGGGTGAGCTGGTGTTAGACACTCTCACAAAAATCCAAGAGACTGCCCATGAATGAAAAGTAGAGTATATTTCTGTGGAACTGCCCTTTGCAAAGTTAACCTTGTGATGTTTGACGTGGAAGAAAAGCCTCAGATGTTCTACACGTGGCAATACAAATCGGTTTACCAAACCAAAACAAAGATGGAGGAGTTTATGATTCACAAGGGATTCCAAAATAGCTCCTGCTCATTTCTGAAGATTAACAGTAGTTCTGATTCATGCTCTTTGTATTGCCAAAATCAGTGGCAAGCTACTGTGAAAAAGGCTGAAAAGGCTAAATTCTGGTCTCCATTACACAGCTGTAAACTTTAGGACAAGCCCATTGATGTGAATGTATGGCAAGACGGATCATTATTTTATACTCACCTAAAAGAGAACGGAGTTTAGCCTAAAGACTTTGCTGTTCTTCTTGCATTCTGGTGCTTCACAAGGCAGTCAGAATTTCCTGTCACAGTTTATTACAGTCTCACCAGAGCTGTTTGATGTAAATTACAGATCTGACACTTGCTCCTCATGAACAATACATAATGTATATAGCACAACTAGCACCAGTGTGGAGAGTATGGTGAATTTAGGAATAGGTATGCTATAAAGTTGCTGGAAAGTACATATGAAATACAGAACTTAAAATGACAAAAATTTTTCATTTACCGAACAAAATTAAGAAAATTATTCAGTTCCAATTATGGCACACAGTTTAAGAAATTAGATAAACAGTATTAGAAATTTTACCAACTGTAAAATAGTTTCTAAATATTAATTAAGGGTTCCATTTAGAAATATTTCACACATGATTTCCTTACCATCTGTATTTGTAAAACTTGAGAAGAAGAAAAATGTAACAACATCTGGTTAAAATTATTTGAATGCTACACTGCTTGAATCCAAATTCAAAAAAGGTATTCACACTCTCTTAAAAACATATTCTTTTATAGCTGAAAAGAATATCAATATATTCTTTGGGTAGACTTGTCGTGTGTCTACAAGAAGTGTCAAACTATATTTTTAGCTATGGAGTTTACTTAATCCCACAAGACTTTATCTTTCCTTTATGTTGACAAATGAACAAGGCTGAAATATATGAGATCTGAGCTTCTGTCAAGATACACTCTGTTTCAGCAGTCATTGTTCCTGCACAGCTGTTTCCTTTAAGCTATTGACTTAAACACAGTTTTATTATTCTTTTGGGCTTATTACTGAACTCCTCAGTAGTTGTAGTTAATTGTCTCCAAGCTTTACTTTTCTAGCCAAGCCAAGAGAATGCAGCAGAAATATAACACAATATCAAGATGCAATGAGGTGACTTTGATAACTCTCCTTCAGCACACACAGCTGTGTTCTGGCTGGGTTTTCTTACTTCTATGTTTCTGTTTTTCAAAACATATTTCTGGCGTATTACCAGATTAAAGGCAAAAATGCTACCTGCATTACTTAACACCATTTAGTTAGTAACACAGGAAGTAATTGTTAGTAATATTAAAAATAATGTTTTGGTTCATATCTCAGACTTCATTTTACATTTAATGTGCCTATACTGAATGATGTAAAAAGACTCTATCAGCTATCTGTTTTGTCTGTATTAATAAAGAGTACATCTCAAAAGTTTCTAAATCAATACTAATAATTTCTGTCAGATTAAATATTAACTTATGATTTTAGCTTTTATAATACCTTGTTTTCCAAAACTCTCACATTCTTCAACTAAATTAAGCTTGGGAGGAGCCCTAGAACTTTCCCTGTCAGACTAATGATTTTTCCAGACATTTTTAATACTATCAAAATACTCTGCTTTTGCCTATTTTAAGACCAACGTAGACAACCTCTGCTAGCCTTCATCTAGAAATTCTTTTTCTAGGAAGGGTAACTGCAAATCCAGATCTGTAAATTCAGTAAAAATGTATGTACAACAAGCACGTTCATCGTACCAAAACAAGCCAAATCATGGACTCCTTCCCAAGTTTCCAATTATGTTGAAATAACAACCTAACACTGAACTTGGAGAACTAGGAAATAAAAGTGCCCAATATTGTTCTGTGCCACCAGAGAACTAACAGAACTTGTCTTCACTGTCGGAAGAATTGCTCTGGACAACTGCCTCGCACAGTCAGGACAACAGGCTTTCCTTCATCTTACAGAAATAATTGGTCATGGATACAGTTTTCCAGTCTGATGGCCCCTTTGGAACCAGAGCAATCCCCTTTGCTTTGCATCACTTCTGGTAGTAAGTTGCCCATTCCAGTCCTCAGTAGACTATGGGATTATTATGGGACACTGCCTTACTTAGAGTTACTTTGCTATCAGTGAAGGGACAAGTAGGCAATGAGATTCCTTGTGCCAGCTCTGGAAGAAGGAATGGAAGAAGGGAGGAATGTAGGCACCTACTAGTATAACAGACATGTATCCACTCTAAGTCAGTTGGGATTTTCCTTAGTCATTTCAAGGTAAATTAATAAACCAGAATTGCCCTGGTGTAATGAAAAAAAAACACTCTTCTGGGAAGGATGACAATTTTGCCATCCAGAGGGACCTGGACAAACTCAAAAGGTGGGCCCATGCAAACCTCATGAGGTTCAACAAGGTCAAGTGCAATGTCCTGTATTGGCAACCCCCAATATTGATACAGACTGGGGGAAGAAGAGATTGAGAGTAGCCGTGCAGAAAAGGACTTTGGAGTACTGGGGAATGAAAAATTGGACAAAAGTCAGTAATGTGTGCTTGCAGCCCAGAAGGCCAACCATATCTTGGCCTGCATCAAAAGAAGTGTGACCAGCAGGTTGAGGGAGGTGATTCTGCCCCTCTGATCTACTCTGGTGAGACCCCACCTGGAGTCCTACATCCAGCTCTGGAGTCCTCAGTACAAGAAAGACATGGACCTACTGGAGAAGGTCCAGAGAAGGTCATAAAAATGATCAGAGGGTTGGAACACCTCTGCTGTGAGGACAGGCTGAGAGACTTGGGGTTTTTCAGTGTGGAAAAGGCTCCTCGGAGACCTTATTGAGGCATTTCAGTACCTAAAAGAAGCCTGCAAGAAAGATGGGGACAGATGTTTTAGCAGAGCTGGTTATGACAGGACAAGGGGTAATGGTTTTAAACTGAAAGGAGGTGAGATTCAGGCTAGACACGAGGGAGAAATTTTTTACAATGAGGATGGTGAAACACCAGAACAGATATCCCAGAGGTGGTAGATGCCCCATCCCTGGAAACATTCAAGGCCAGGCTAGATGGGGCTCTGAGCAACCTGACTGAGCTGAAGATGCCCCTGCTCATTGCAGGGGGGGTTGGACTAGATGAACTTTAAAGGTCCCTCCCAAACTGAATTATTCTATGATTCAATAATTTTTTCTGCTCATTAGAAGAGATGAAGAAACTATTTGGATCAACGATAAAAGATTTTATATTTTAAGTTGAGAGTGGCTAGTGTAGAAAATCAGCATGTGAAAACAGCATTCCTTAATTCTACCGACTCATGGAGATGTCCTAATAAGCTGCAACATCTGTACAGCACAAAGGGGACTTAAGCGCTCCAAGAATTTAATAACAACCAGTATAAGCACATGGAATATATAATGCAAGAAAGAACAACATTTCTCTTCAGTATGTGCATTTAAATTACTTAGGTTCTGACAGATTAAGCTCAGAAGCCCCAACAGAATGCAAGGACTGAGATTAATATCAGAAAAAAAGAAAAAAGTACAAACCATCTGTTTCTTTTTCTGGGTTCAGCCCGGTCCTTTAGTAAGTTCAGAAGTTTAACTTCTGTGCTTGTTTCCTCTACAACCAAGATGAAAAGGTGGACACCTTCAGAAGCCACTCAGCTCTTGGAAAGACTGACCTGCTCTCTGAACAGGACCCGGTAGCAGTGTCTCTCCGCTGCCTAGAGAGGCACAAAGGTGTTGATGCTTTGCATATAGGTGCTGTAGTTAAGTGCTTCAGTTAGCACGGTGGCTTGCTGAACATAGCAGCAGGAGACAGATTCCTTGCTTCCAATTTCCAAGCCCTTTCCGATCAGCATTCTTCACAAAAAGTTCTCCCTCCTCATTTTTAACATGCATGATGAATGAAGGGTTGCTACGCTGCCTATAAAAGTCAGCAAAGTGCACAAATACTTAAAAATAAATGATATGCTTATTGCCACCAATGTAAGCCAGTGCTGCAACACCCACAAAATACTACAGTAATATTAGTGGTGATAGCAGTGAGTTTTCTTCCTTTTTTTTTTTTCACTGCCTCTTTGTGGCAATACATGCTCAACAGAAACACAATTTTGAGTGATCCTTCAATGTCTTGTTAGCTACTCTATGTAAAAATATTTCAAGAGTATGACATGAAAACTGTTTGTACAGGGTATTTAGTCTAGCTGTCAGACACGCTTGTGCACACCAAGTCTCCTCTTTTTACATTTAGGAAATGGATGTGCATATTTTTTTCTTAAAGTGCCAATTAGTTCAATGCAAACACTTTTTTGTTGTTATTTTCAAGCAAATTAAAAGCTAAAGAAAGCACTGGCGAAGGAAGGAAAGCAATGAGACTACAGATGGGCTTTTGTTCCTTAGTTACGCAGACGTTAATATAAAGCTGAATTTGAAACACAGTTTTTAACAGGATGTTCTTAATCATCTAGTCAACAACTGACACCCTGTGAGCAAACTGGAGAACCTCAGTCTGTACCCATGGAGACCATGTATCCCGAGCATGTATGGGATGCACAGGGTGCAAGAACTACTCCTACATCCTGTCAAACCACTACTTCTTCCTTTTCACTCACAATGATGACAACACAGAAACGAAAAAAAAAAAAAAATCTGCCACCTTATTAAACACGAACATTTTTTGGATGAAGTACTGAAAAGCATACTTCTCTCCAGCATCTATCAGACACAGCCTTGGCAGCAAGGATCCATATGTGTATGACCTCCAGGCTTAATTACTGCATCCCATTGTGTCCAAGAACGAAAACCATACAGTGAACAAACTCCCACTGCTACAAAAATCAGCTGTCAGTCTGCTTAGCAACACAAGCCACTATGAACACATCATCCTGGCATGCTGCTCTCTGCGCAAACTCCCCCATGATTTCAGAGTCCAGGTGAAAGTCATTGTCAGGGTCCCCAGAACTCTCTGTGGGACTGGCCTTAGGTACTGAGAGACTGCCATCCCCTCTGCAGCAATGACCTTCTCTGACAGCTCTGTTCCCTTGAAACAATAAAACTGTCAGCTGAGGGAAGAGGCTCAGCAATGCAGAAGACCTAACTTTACAGAAGCTAAATCTCCATGAGAGCACTACCACTCAGAAGAGAGGGAAATGACTACATCTCACCCGCTGCAGTTGTCAGACCTTTAGCTTACCTTCCCCAGTAAGTTTACTCCCTGCCTAATCAAACCCTGCAAAACAAATGGTTGGACTGGGTATCAGCCATCAGTGTATAATCATTGCCAGATGTAAACAGTAATATGAATAATGTACTTTCATAATTGCTCTTATTGTGTTCCTCCTAGACCAGAAAATAAGTCTAGAAGACTGCCCATTTACTCTATTGCAAATGTATTACATACTGAGATCAATGAAAATAACTGAAAACTGAGTTTCAAGCCATTCTCCCCAATTCCCTGTTTGCTGAATTAGAATGATTGATAATTACAATTTAAATTCTCTCCCTAGGAAGATAATGGTACTGACTACCAGCAAAGACACTTCTCTCTCCTTCTCCCATAAAATACTTTCTATATTACATTGGTGATACGCTCAACAGCAACAGGAAATATAAAGCGGTCTGCTTAAAAGCGCTGTATTTTAAACAGTATAGTGCTTGAGATGGACAGAAAAAATGCCCCTTGAGTGTTTTTGAAAAAGGATAGGAAGATTCAATCTCAAAGAAATTATATCCTCTTTCAAAAGCACTGTTAGCATCTGAAAGTAAAAGGGTGTAGGCTCACATAAGCATTTATTAGGATCAGATGGAACAGGCCTGAACTTTTAACACACTTCTCGTACTATTGTGACGTCACACTTCAGGCCTGGGACTTTCCTCTTACCTGAGATTTCTGTGCTACTGAAGAAAAGTGCTGCCCAGACTTTAAGAACCTGTCAGCTGGTGGAAGCAGCCGGACTGTCTATAAACCTTAGGGTAATAAGATGACCTGGCATGAATACAAATATATATAGTTCACTCCAGGGATTACACTTCTGACATCATAAAGTACAAGACATTGCCTGAATGCTTTATGGACAGCAGCAGAGCCCCAAGAGTAAAATCAACACTGCTCTCTGAAGTCATTCAGTATTTTATATAGAATAGACTGTGAACTCTTCAACATTTGAAGTTCAAAAACTTTTTAAAACACAATGAATAATTCAATTCTTCTCTCAAGTGACCTCAGTGAAATGATGCTGGGGGTTGGATTCAACATTTCTAAGTGAACTGAAACTGGAGCAGCATCTAGTAAAGGTACAGCCTAGAAGGAGTGGGAGCTCTCCTAAAATGTTTAAGGGGCTCCTTCTCATTCCCTGGTGTGTGGTTTGACCCATACACCGCTTTTTATACCGATACAACTGTTTAAGTTAAGGGATGATCATTCTTATGTAGCCAAGTAATTTTTGATAAGGATGCAGTTATATTAGTATAAACGTGTGTGTGGATTCAGCCTTCTCTTTTATTTTAAAAATATCTTGTCTCTAACTTTATCAGTACTTTTAACCTATGGCTACAATAAAAGGAGTTTTCAGATTTTATCAATACTATTGCTGATGTTAGGACAGCTTGCACAGATGTTCACAAGCTGTAGCCATATGGATGGCACGTTGAGTGCTTCTGTAAAGGACCCATGTTGTTTCTCTGCCTGGTGATGTCATTTGTGAATTGTACACAAGCTAATGCACTGAAGTGAGTACATTTTTCCTGTGCTACCACTATGCTTTAGAATTTATTTTTATTTCAATACAAGTGATTCAATCTGCTTCTCTTCCAAAAGTAAACTAATCATTTGCAGCAATTGTACACTTAATTCTGAAATGCATATATTTTTAGAAATTAATTTTATTTCATGAATCATAATATCTAATGCCAATCTGAGTTTTCTCTGACAAGTCTGCACTACATTGGAGTATTACAGTCAATGTATTTCAGTCAGCATCTGTGCATCATCACTAACACCAGGTATAAAGTTGCAGTTTAATTGCAGAGAAAGGACCACATTCACCAAGTGCTGCCTTGTGCAGCTCTGCAAAAGACAACAGTTACAGCTAGGGATAATTCAGCCCACAGTGTCCTCTGTATTTCCTTTAACAGTATTGTGAAATTATAGCCATTAGAACTGGCTAGTGCATTGCTGTGGTCATGCCTCTGCTGTATTCCTGTCAATCTCCAATTTCAGTTGCTTCTATACAGTCTTGTGGGCCACTTTGATTAAAACCTCAATAAAAGGTATTCAACTGTTTACATTTTATTGACATGTTTGACAGAGAGGTCTCTCCTGGGCTGAAGAGGAGCAAACAGATATCAGAGAATGTGCATCAGTACTGCTCAGCAAGCATGGTCCGCGGTGCCAGAGAGAGCTGTAACATTGCACAGTGTCCCTTTTGAGCATCAAAAAAACTGCATCATTGCAACAGAGACAACAACATGCACAGGGGTGCAGGACTCACTCCATTGCCCACGACACAAGAGGAGAGTGGAGCAACTGTGCTAATGTTAAAAAAATCAACCAGCACTAATGTTTATAATTATTATTACAGCATACCCTTAGCATTGTACCTCTTGCAAAACAAGAACAAAAACAAACAAACAAAAAGAAACCGCCCGTGAAAGATACAGTCAGTGCCTTTTTTTACAGCATAGAGGTGTCAGAGCAAACAAAACACAGAAGACAGAAGTACAATAGACAAAGTCATCATAAATTAAGTGGGCGGATTTTTAATTCCGTGTGAAAGAACTGGAGTTCAATGTGTATTGAGAAGCTGTTCTGTCTAAAAATACTGGTCAAGAGACTTGGAATGAGGAAATGACACAGAAAGAACTCTGAAAAGTTTAAAATATCGCTGTGTGGTGTGCAGAAAGGGGAATGTCAGGAAGGGAGACAGGCAGAAGTTGAAATAAAAGGTATTTCAGAACTACTAGGAATATCCCAGAATACTGACACACAGACATAAGAGTAGAAAGACACAATATTTTTGCAACTACAGTTTGAAATTAATGACAGGGGATGAGTTCAAAACAAGCAATCTAAGAGGAAAAAGCTAATTTCTGAGGTAACATTATGACAGCATCATTCAATGGCAAGATTTCACAGCTTTTAATAGAAAACCCACATTACAGCTAATTTTTCAGTACCCTCCTTGTTAGCACTTCTTGTCAAATCGCTGGGATTTTGTAATACTTTTAAATAATTTGGGTTTTCATTCCAGGAATACAAGGCTCTATTCCACTGAGTACCAAACAAGTGTTCAACAACCCAGCAAAGCTACATCACTTAGCCTTCCATGTCAGAGTGGCATGTAGTTCTCATGGTACCAGATCTTCAGCTCCCAAATCTCTGTGCCTTTCCAAAGGTGTAGGGAGCCGTGCAGCTGACCTAAGAAGAAGCCAGATGTATGCCCTCACACAGGAAAAATCAACCAGTGTTGGCATCTGTTCTGAAGTCATTCCCAAATATCAATCTTGGAGCATCAAGTGGCTGACTCAGGCCTTTCATGTTACCTCAATTCATTTAATAGCCCTTAGTCTACTAAATAGCATAAGATGACCTTGGAAATATGTTAAATCAACATAAACAATAGGCTAGCAAAGCACGAATAAACATTGTAGTCCCAGTTATAGTCCCTGTTTGGCTTCAGACATGCCAATAAGAAGATGATGCCTGGAAATCACTGCAGGATAGGAAATTCAGAGGAAATCGATGATCTGAAATTTGCCATAGTCACAGGTCAGCTTAGTTGTAAATAAGGTGTATTTCTTTGTCTTATAGAGATAACAACACCTTGATATTAACAATATTCAGCTGTGTCACAAAGATTAAGGCTGTTTTGTATTAGTAATGAAATAACACAAAAAAGTCTGTCTCTCAAGCATGGTACCGAATCTGTGCACACACACAGACACATGTTTTTATCTATAAATGTCCAGAAGCGTCCTTTGAAATGGGTCTTGAACTCTAGATAAATTAAATAACATTTTTTCTTAGCAGTTTTTCTAACTTAAATGTAAAATTTAAAGTTCTGGAGGATACAGAGTCATGTTTGTTCCCATTACTATCCATACAATCCTTGATTTCACACTGCAGTTGTGTGTAAATTCTTTATGCTTTATTTGCATTATTGTATAATTTATTCACTGCTGCATGAGCCTCAGACTTTAAATGATGTTCTTTTAAAGTCTTACCAGGAAAGCCTTGCCACTCTTGAAGTATTCCTTTACCTTCTTTAGCTCCCAAGAGACGTCTGACAGTAAATACTGCCATGTTTTAGCTCTGCTGGTTTGTGGGACAGCTTCTGGCATTTTTGTATCCCCTGTATCCAGATACATAGCTTGAATACCTCAAACGCAAACATCTAAATCTGAATCACCCTACAATTACTTCATTATCAGCGGAGAGAAATAAGTAGTCTTACTAGGTGATTAATTTGTGTTATTTCGGATATCAAATATACTCCAGTGACTTAACAGGCCTTTTTCTCCCCATTGATTAAGATAACCCAGAAAATCAGCTCAGATTACAAGGTCAAAATCTTTAGCTGTCCAAATATAAATCATACGAATTCTGTGACCAAACCACCATTTGGCTGAACAAATCCTACCTTCATTCTCTGGGTCGTGTATTAACCCAAGCAAAACACAAATATTCCCACTTCCTCTACAGTGAATACTATGTGGCAAATGGATAACTTGGGACTTAACTGTTAGATGTAAACCCATACATGTATAAAGCCTGTTCCTTATCTGCTGTGGATATTCTGGAGGCCTATGAGAGATAAGAATAAGTATGTGCAAAATATGTCTGCAGTCTGAAAAGTATGTGCCTGCCTAATATAACAATTAAGTGATGTAACTTGAGCTGTACTTTGCATCAGTGCTGGACCTTCACCAGTGGTACACTGATGTAATCACACCTACGTGATTTATCCTCATTCTGACAATCCTTCTGATAGTGCTCTGTTCATTAGAAGGAAGTTGTTTGTCTAATAACACTACTTAGGTTGTTTCTTTATTATAAAACTGGGGTGTCAGGTGGTAAAACTAATTTTTGTGTCATCATATGATGGGCCAAAAATTTAAGCAAAGATCCAGCTAATTTCAAGTTAAAAGAACTGGAATATGTGCCATGATTCTCCACAGACATTAGTATAAACTCCATCACTTTGGTACAGTTGCACAAGCATAAAAGGAATGCAAAGTAGAAGAAAAGACAGGCCAGAGATCTTCAGAAATGGGCACAGAACAGACCTTCATAGGAAAAAAATGTGTATTCTGTGGTTCATATAGAGCTGAAGCCAGGAGAAAGGGAAACACAGTCCAGGGCATCCACTGCTTGGAAGCATCCCTTCACCTACATACAGGTGAGGGGAAATCTTATAATATTCTTTAATCACCAGCTAGAATAAAAACCCAGAGCAGCTCCTTACCTTTATGTATCCCCAGTGTGCTTACATGCCATTTCCAATTTTCCATAAAAGAAATTACTCAGTGTCTTTGCAGAGACAGATACCTTTTAGATACATTGGAATGCTGCCATCAATGGAGATAAAGAAAACAATTTCACTTAAAGATTTGAGAAAAACAGTATTGGGACAAATACAGCAGGTTCTTGTGTCAGCTCCATCACCAATTCCCTGCATGACCCAGACAAGCACCAAAGCATTTTCAGCTGCAAGATGTAAGGACTGAGAATATGCTGCCTCAAATAAATCTTTTTGTTATCATTTACAGTAATGTAAAGGTCAGTGTAACTCTATTGGAAGCTGTGGGTAACACCTGATTAATCTGACCTCAAAAAGCTTAATGTCTTCCCTTTTCCTTTGCTTCAGTTATCTATTGTAAAACAGGGGGATATTAGCATACCCATCTCCATGAGTTGCTATAAAGATCAATCCCTAATGTCTGCAAAATACAAATCCCTTTTTATTACTGCCAGTGTAGGAGGCAGTGATTTCTTTTGTGATTTGGAGAAGTATAGTACTGTAAGACATTACAAAAATAGCTTCTTAATGGAGGTTTTAAAGGTACTTAAAAAAGTTTAAGTGAAACTTGACAATCTTTCTATCCATTTTAAAAAGTACTTGAAGTACCCATTTCAAGTAATGTAAAATAACAATAAAAAGAGACCATGAAAAGATTAGGCTCATCTTACCAAGTGCCTTTTATTAAATGAAGTTTTATAATGAATTTTAATTCAAATCTACTGAAATTTTTCATTTTAGTATCTTGTTTTCTAAGAAGCAGTTGTGTGTTTTAAGTCTGCTGAAGTCAGCAGAATTACACCAAAGTTAGACTTGGGTTTTGGCAACAAAGAGATTTTGGAAGCTGACCTATTTGTGTTTGTTTGTTTTGTTTTGTTTTGTTGTTGTTTGTTTGTTTTCTGCAGAAACTGTGCTTGAACATGTTGATTTTTCAGTGCTTCTTGAGCACAATCACAAGTATGGATATCAAAAATCTGACCTTCTGGCTAGAGCATCATAGGTCTCACTTTGACAGTTCCTAAGATTTCCCCATTTTAGTCTCAGCATTACTGTCATCTTCTGCACCTACAGGGTAGAGTTAGTGATTTCACTTACAAGTCAGGGATTCTCACGCAATTTGATGCAATGTTCTACTATTTTTTAGCAGGGTGGATAAAGAGAAGACTTCTCACACCGTATTACAACCAATTAATACATTATGCAGTACCACACAGGAAAATTAATTCTCCACTGTATTTACACAAGCACTTGCTTAAGTGGTCTTCTGATACATTGTATTGACCTTCAGAATGTGTGAGTTAACCTATGGTAATATGGGATTCCATTTTCAAGGTGCTGCAGCTGCTGTGAGGGTAACCTTTTATTTTTAGGTATAATCCAACACAAAATGAATGGTATTCTGGTAACCTGGGCATCTAAACCATTTTTTTCTGACCATAGTTTAAATATATTTTGTCTACAAACCAGCATCAGAGATGAAATCCAGACAATAGGAATGTATCATTTATTTCAATTATGATGATTACACTCTAGGGAATGTGAAATGAAAAGCATAAAAAGAGAAGACATAAGTCTACACAGAAGGGAAGCAGACACGAGATGCATCTGCAGCTTCTTCCAACCTCATAATAAAGTTTTTCAGATGAACATCCATCCCTCAAAGTAATGCAGTTTAAGACTAGTAGTAGTCTCTTCTCTTTTAGTATACCAGTTTCAACCATGATCTCCCTTGTAGAGAAGTATGGATTTTACACATCATTTTGTTAGGCAAGAGTGCTGTTATATGCTTTTTCATAATAAAACATCCTTCATTTCTCTTTTCCCTTTACAGAGTTTCTAACAGTTCATCCTACAGACCCTGAAGGAATTCAGAATTAAAGAAATGCTTTGCTGTGTACCACTGCCATCTGCTGCTAATTTCTCTCTGTGGATGCAGAGGGTCTTATTTCACCATATATTTAATCCACTAAAGAACTTTAGCTGAATTTGCATGGTCAGTTCAATATTTCTTTTGTAATACTTATGAAGCAACCTCTTCCCATCCCATTATAGAGTTTCTCATTACACATCTTTGTAGATTTATTGAGATAATGGCTTTAGTTTTGCTTCCAGCAAGAACATTATTTTCTTCTGCCAGTCAGTGAAAAAGGTTTGTGCTTGCAACCTCATGCAGAACCAGACTGTTCCAGGGAGGAAGTGTCCATCTTAGAGACTCCAACAATTTACACATTTGCCATCTGTACTCAAAGATCTTCAGTAAGAACATGTTATTTCTAGAGTCCCACTTCTGCAACACTTCTGATACCCACTCATTCACACCATTTCTAAGGAGTGCATCATGTCAGAATGCAGAATTGCTGCATAGTTACTTGAATTTACATGATACTCTGACTTGAGTTTCTAAATACATGTAACCAGTATATGTAGAGATCTGCCGCATAAATACCGTCAAGAAGCATACACAGTTCTACACAAAAAAGAGCAGAGAGTATGATAAAGATGGAAAGAAAATATAGGGCCACCAGTCTC
This sequence comes from Streptopelia decaocto, assembly GCF_964273445.1. Classification (NCBI taxonomy): domain Eukaryota; kingdom Metazoa; phylum Chordata; class Aves; order Columbiformes; family Columbidae; genus Streptopelia; species Streptopelia decaocto. The sequence continues at coordinate 32,736,813 of NC_138663.1, read as the reverse complement.
ACTAATTTGTAACTGTATGGCTAACTGAAGCCACAAAGCAAATCAATTGGACAAGATTTGAGTTGCAGGAAAATGTGTCTTCTCCCTCACACTTTGACTTTTGAAAAAGATAGAGCCATATCTTTCACCTACAAAATTTGGAGAACAGAATGTCTCCCATTAATATTTGACATGATCCTTCATGCATTTTTAAAACATCTCAGAACACTGGAGATCTCGGAACAGATATCTTAACTGTTCTGGAATTAAAAGAAACTTCATTGTCGGAATAAAATGCACAAATAAGTCTGAGATAAAAAGGAAGCAAGTATTGGGCCTGAGTTTCATGGTTATGGCTGTCAGAAGACAGTCACTTTTAACTTCTAAGCACACCACTATACCATTGTCTAGGTCACCAGTTCTTGACTTGCTAGCTCTTCTTCCTCGTCTGTCTGGAATAGTCCAGTTCCTTATGCCCTACATACAGGAACACAAGTAACATGGGAAAAGCCACCACAGAACCATCACTGAATGGTGAAACCAGTGAGGCATGCTCTGCCCACACAGCTTCCCAGGGCAAGGCACCATGGATTTTTTGACCACTTTTGCAGAATTCTCACCTGCCTGATGGATATACTTTGTGCATTATTTAGTTTTTAAGGGCTTTTGAAGGGTGTAAGGGAACACCATGAAAATTAAGTCATAAAAAGGCTTTTTTGTTTTAATAGTGACATCAATTACAATGCATTAACAAACACAGAATCTGATCATACACTAAGAGTTGTCTCAGAAGTCCTCACAAGACGTATCACTGGTTTTAATTTTATAATATCAGAAAATCACACAACAAATGACACCAAGAAAAGAGATTTTACTTCACTTTTTAATCAGACAGAGTTCCAGATTCTGAGGAGGAATGTGGTGCATGTCAGAGCATTCAACACAAAACATGTAGCATCTAAACAGCAAATATCTGTTTCAACTTCCTGCACCTCCTGAGCCTCCTCCAGAATCTGCCTGTGCTCCACTTGCCTCACTCCAGTGAAAAGCAGCTACACCTCGTTCCTATCCCATTTAGTTTTCACCTCTGTCTCTTCCCAGGAGGAAACTGTTTCCCTACTTTGAACATGAAAAGCTCAGCTGGGCAGATGGAGCAAACAAGCTCTGCAGTGGCCTCCAGTGACAGTAGCTGGGGTTCTAGTTGTTGAAGGCTCCGTGGAAAATGTACCCCTCCACTCTCTTTTACTGCTCATCTTCTTCACCCTCCCAGAGAGCCTACGAGGGCACCGCACTAACTTTCACTGTGAGCATCACACTGACCACTGCAGGATGCAAGACAGCAGATAGGCTGAATGAGTGGCATTCTCCAATACTGAATTCCTGGATTTGTTTGAACAGTGTACTTAGTCAGATTTTTTTCCATGACCCTACACCCAAAACTATGGAAGAACAGTGTGCATTCAGATAACACATATATGTTGTCTTTAACTTAGGCTAATTAGAAAACTAACCCTAAAAATTTATCTCTTCCTCTTTTCCAGCAACCAGGAAACTAATTAAAATTTTCAGTTTCTGAAGGATATCTACAATCTCCTCTGCTTGCTATAATTTCTGGCCTTCTGTTAAGTCCTCTTTAGAACACGAAAATACTGTTGGACTAAGTGTTGTTTTTATATAAACAACTGCAGCTTCCAAAGAGTAAAACTAGATTAATAACCAGACAAATAACTATTCAAAGCATTCTATTAATATGTGAACTTATGCTACTGCTACAAGACCATGGCAGCACAAAAGAGCAGATATGTCTTATATTTTGGGGCTTCCAATTCTTACTCTTAAGCTCTGATGTAGAGCTGGCGGTGGCCTTGTTCAGAAGAAAATCCTGAGCCTTCTACTGCTAGATATAGCAAGTTTTAAAGCCCAGAAAATGGTTATCAACAAAGATACCTGCTGTGATGATGAGAAGAACTCACCGGATGGGAAACAGACAGGGATCAAGTAACACCTCTGGCAATGCCTGGTCAGAATTCAAATGACAAGGTAACAGGGTAATACATAAAAGATCAAGCTTGAAATGGCAGATAATTATAATCTAGAGCACATGAACAGATGGCTACACCATCAATCAATGAATAAATAATAGTGCAATCTGACTTGACGGGATGATTGGATGAACTCAGATGACACCAGGCACACTCCACCTTATGTAACTAAGTACCAGCCGTGAAGCAGAGCAGGATGTGAGCACATTCACGCCCTACAAAACTGAAAATACAAAATTAGTAGGACTTGTATGACTGGGTATAGGAACAGCCATTGTGTCAATTAATTTACGTGTGGGTTATCACCTGAAGACAGAATCAGCTACAGAATGGCTCTGCAACTGGTTTGGCCCTTAAGATGAGAAATGAATAAAAGACAACAGAAACACAGAAGAACAAAAAGGGCAACTGGCATTGTGCTGTCTTCTCTGAATGGAAGGAAACACGTTGCCACCACTGATGTTATTAGTCACAGTCCTGGCAAGTGAGTTTAGTAACGTGTCATCTGCTTTGCTCCTTCCACCTCATGCTTCATAGTTTAATTTCATTTCCACTACTGAAGTTCAGCAGAGCTGTTAGCTACACAGTATTTCAGATGCCACTGAATTTCAATTAAAGTTTTATTTTGTCATTTGATATGTTAGTGGAATAGAAACAATCAAGAAGATTGACACTGATCATAATCTGAATTGTCATGCCCAATCTTTGACAGAGGCATGAGTTAGAAAAGATGTCAGTCATTCAAGATTCCTGACTCTCCAAAATACCTTGGAATGTGCATCAAAATGGTGGATTCTTCACTGCTCACAAATAAAACAATATATTATGCTTTGCTGAACAGAATTTCCTGAACAGAAGAATTACTTTTTAAGACTCACATAAATTTAAGAGTGAACATTTGTGTCTATTATTTTGCTTTACATACAAAATCCAGAAACATTATTATTTTTAATGATGATGTTATGTTTTCTTTCACTTTATTTTAGCATATTTTTACACCTATGTCCTTCCCTGTACTAAAGAAGTTTTCATGTTTTAGTCACATTTCTATCTATTTGCACTGCAACAGTTTAGTGTGCCTGATATTTTCAGCAACATAGTAGTATTTGCAGCATCAAAGTTGCTCACTTTGTTTGAACATGCCCTAACAACACATACACATTATGAAATAAAATAAAAATAAAGAGGTAAAACAACCTAGTTTCTGCACAGTGGCAATAAATCCTTAATTTGTCTAGGATTTCAACATAGATAGTTATGTCTCAGACCGAATGAGGACAAGAATAATCTTCTCTCTTAATGGACACTAGGGAAGCACTTCAAAATCATTCAATAGCTTGTTCTCCTATTCTACAAATAAATGCCATTTTTCAGGATCGCAATGGTAACAGTCAAAAGTAAATATCTCCAAATACTGTTAAAACTCTTGCCAATCACTTGCAAGCCATCAAAAATGTTTTAATAGAAATAAGTAAACATCTATTCTTATTACAAAAATTAATAAAGAAGAAAGCAGACACAGCATAATCTACAGGTATGAGGTATCTATCAGAAGACAACACCAAATGATGGGTTTATTAAGGTGTAATGCATGTGCTACATCACTTCGCCCTACTCTGTACTGTATATTAGACCATTATGCTTCACATTTATAGAGAACGACCACATCAGCATATACAAGGTCAAAAGGAGGATCTAAGCACATATACATCTGCAGCAGTTGAATGCTTCTATCCTAAACTACAGCAGTTAGGTTGTGCCTACTGCCTGTAGAGCAGGGAAGGAAAAAGAAGGTGTTTCTCAGCAAGATGGTCAGGATGGGCCCTGATTCAAAGAATGACTTTAGTATACACAGACTCTTATGTCCAAAATTATGATTCAAAATTTCCACTTAACTATGAAAATTAAAAAAACTTGTTAAGACTCTGCCTGTTCAGCCTGAGATCCATAGACTACCTAAGTTTTCAGGAAAAAGAGGTTATGTATCTGTGATTGATGTTCTCTGAAACACACAATCCATGTACATATTCAGAATACAGGTCTTACCATGAGCAGAGATGTTTCTGTCTCACAATAATATTAACAGCTATGTTCAGGCTCTGTTGACCCTTCTGCTATGTGCAAGAACATGCTACTGTTGCACACACTCATAGCTCCTGAGCTGGGACTTCTTGTCTTTCATGCAGACAGCACTTTCTGGGCCACTCAACATTATCTGAATATCTCTTTAATGGCAGCAGAAAACACTGAGGGCGCAAAAGGAGTGCTAAGTGGCTGGCTCTGTAACTATCAAGAATGCGGATATTTCAGAACAGGATTACTGAATGAGGTCAACAAAGCACATGGATAAAGGAAATGTGGTTGAAGTAGCTTAACCTGAATTTTCTAAAAGGCTTTTGAAAAATACCTCATCAAAGGCTTCTATGGAAACCCAACAGTCAAAGCTTTAGTGAATGTCTTTATGTTGATAAATAACTGGTTAAAAGACAGGGAACAGAAGGTAAATAGGTTAGCCAGACAGCTCTTGCAATCGAGGGAGGTCATTAGCAGAGTTCCACAGGGATTTGTGCAAGGGATGCAGTCATTCATCATATTCCTAAGCAACCTGGTAAAAAGGGTGAGCAGTGAGGTGAGAAGGCTTTATAATGATATTAAGTTATGCACGGTAATAAGGATGATGGCTTGCTGACTGTGAAGAATTGAGAAAAGTCCTTATGGAAGTAAGTCCCTAGGCTATAAAATGGCAGATGAAATTCTTTGTAGATGAATGCAAAGTGATGCTCAGGAGGCTAAACAATTCTAGGATCATTTATGAAACGACTGGCCTTCAGCTGACCGTTATAGCTCAGAAGCAAGATCTTGAGGTTACGATAATATAGTGCCATGAAAACATGCTTCTTACTGCCACATATTTCCAACACCTTCCCACCACGAATGTTAGGAACTATTGGGAAAGGAATAGCAAATCAGGGAACATAATTCTATCACTGTAAAATCCTTAGTTCATTCACACTTTGAATACTACGGGCAGTTGTGATCTCCCTATGAAGAAGGGCATAGCAACACAGCAGAAATTGCAAAGAATGGTAATAAAGATAATAAAATACATGGAACAGCTTGTGTATGAGAAATAACTTACTAGAGATCATCAGCCTGAGGAAGGGATAAATTACAGTAACTATGATATATGTCTACAAAATCATAAACAATAGGGAGAAAGCAGACAGGGATGAAGTGTTTGTTGTGTCTTCAGTAAAGTGCTAAGGACATCAAATTAGGTTGGCAGGAAATAAGTTAAAACAAGAAAAAGGAAGTGACCTCTGGAATTCGAAGCCAAATAATTCTGTGGATGCTAAAAGAGTGCTTGGGCTGAAGGTGAGATTAGGCAAGGACAAGAGTTACAATGTACACAAAACTGCATGCAGTTGGAGAGAGTATTAGAGGACACTACCATATATGACTCATTTGTTCTTACTGTCCCAGTAGACTTCTGCTCTTAGTCACAGTTCGAGGCAGGATCTTAGGTTGGATGGATTTTTGGTCTGATCAGGTACAACTCTTATGTTCTTTCAGGTGTAGCCTGAATTCTAACATGGTGCACATGACACAAAGAAGTTCTGGTTTAGAAGTCTACAGATTTACTGTATGTTTGCATGGTAGTAACCATTTGCTTCAACCTGTCAGCTGTCAGCATCAAGGACCATATGGACAGGCTTCAGCCCTCTAGTGTTCTTTATGAACCAGCCACAGGCTCCTCTGCAGCTACACTGTGACCAGCCACATAAGACATGTTAGTCTCATAAAACGGGAAAATACAGAAGCCTCCTTCAGCAGAGGATGAAAACAAAAATTGCCTAATATAGAAATGAGAATTAAAAGAACAGAACAAACTCCATTTCTTTCATAACTACCAAAGCCAGAACACATAATGGTGTGAGACTTGTCCTCTGGAATTACATGACTGAAAGCCTGGTCCATTTGGCCACATAAGTACATTTCCTGGAGTTTTTTAGCTACCGTTAAAAATCTCAGAGAACAGAAAATCCTTCTCACAGAGGAACAGATAAGACGTATCAAGGGGAGCAGTATTTCACCACAAGTTATATGTTATGATATGTATGCACAATCACCTAATAATGTAACTCTTTTGCCTGAGAAACTTCACAGAAGGCAAGAAAACTTGTGTATATGAGGGTCATTATCCAGTCCCACTAATGAGGAAAGGTAGGTGTGGATTCATTACTCAGTAATAATATTGAAATCCCAATACTGTGTCCTGATGAGAAGTGTAGAAGGTGTCTACCTCCATATCCATGCATCCAAGTGGACAGGATGTGTCTATGTCAGTGCTGGATAATGGGTCAGTGTAACAAGCGGTGACCTGTCACCTTTACATCCAGACTACACTGAAAGTACTACTTCCTAACTTCCTACTAATTCCTCTCCTATGATGATCACAGAATCACAGAATCGACTGGGTTGGAAAAGACCTCAGAGATCATCGAGTCCAACCCTTGGTCCAACTCTAGTCCGTTTATTAGATCATGGCACTAAGTGCCATGTCCAATCTCAGTTTAAAAACCTCCAGGGACGGCGAGTCCACCACCTCCCTGGGCAGGCCATTCCAATGCCTGACCACTCTCTCTGTAAAGAATTTCTTTCTAATATCCAGCCTAAATTTCCCCTGGCAGAGTTTAAGCCCATGCCCCCTTATCCTATTGCTAACTGCCTGGGAGAAGAGACCAATCCCCACCTGGCTATAACTTCCCTTCAGGTAGTTATAGAGAGTGATGAGGTCACCTCTAAGCCTCCTCTTCTCTAGACTAAACAACCCCAGCTCCCTCAGCCTCTCCCCATAGGTCTTATGCTCAAGGCCCTTCACCAGTCTTGTTGCTCTTCTCTGGACTTGCTCCAGCACTTCAATGTCTTTCCTGAACTGAGGGGCCCAGAACTGAACACAATACTCCAGGTGTGGCCTCACCAATGCAGAGTACAGGGGAAGGATCACTTCCCTTGTCCTGCTGACCACGCTATTTTTGATACAGGACAGGATACCATTGGCCTTTTTGGCCACCTGGGCACACTGATGGCTCATGTTGAGCTTCCTGTCAATTAGTACCCCCAGGTACTAAATGGTCTTGGGAGTCTTCGTGGTCCCAAGCAAGGAAAGATTCAAACTAGAAGTCAAGTAAAGGTGTCAGAAAGAACAGCCAGTTTATTCTCCAAGACATTGTGCCAAGTACTGTGCTAAAGTAAGTGCTGAGAGAAGTCTTAGCTTTTCCTCGTTAAAAAGAACATTCTGGTACTGATTTTGTAAATACTAGTTTGATGAATAATAAACTAAACTATCTCTTTATCATTGTTTCTCATGATGTGAGCCAGTAAAGTCTCTGATGCTCAGTGATCTCTCAAACATTCTCAGTTTCCTCTAGCAATTAATGAGGGAAAAGAGAATCTTAATTACATTGCCTTTCAGAAGGAAGGTAAATGGGAATAGGATCTGTTAAGAGTATCAGTACCTGATACACTTATAGAGACTAGTGCCAGCCTCTGGCTGAAGATACCTGCTTCAGTTTCTGGTACTCCTAGCAAGAAAGGTCTAAGGAAGATGTAATAAACTTCTACTATTTAGACTCTTTCACACAGATGTAGGACTTGTAGGCAGGGATATGTCTTTAATGTTAATGGCAATAGCGGCTGGTAAGCAAATCCCTCAATGTGGTCCTAGTACCATTCATAGTGCAGGGTCAATATGTAATCTTTGGAGAGCCCAAAGAGCTACCACTCAAAGTGGAGAACAACAGCTTTGATGATCTAAAAGCCAACAGTGCCTGGTAAGGAGGAAACAGGCTGTCCCACCTCACCAGGAGGCTGCAAAGAACAGAGGAGTCTCTGGTTGTACTCTGCCCTTTGTGTCAATGTTCAGCGCCATCCACTCTGCAGGTATATTCTGAGCATGGCTTGCCATTGGTCAGGACTAGGTCCCTCAGAAAAACACAGCTGCAGCAGGTTTCTCATTTTTACAGAGAGGGTCAGGAGGCCCCTCAACTCTAATCATCAGAGATTCTACCCTGGAATCAGCTCCTTCCTCAGTCTGCTCACTCTCTCAGAAGAAACCCATAATTGCTTGTTCATAGGGTTGTCTGGGTGTAATCCAACCTTTTTTTTTCAAAGCTATGCTACTGTGCCAAATCCTGTGGTGTCTGCATCAAAAGCACTCTCCATAAGAACAGAATGGACACTTTATGAGAGCAGAAGAGCATGTAAAAGCAGGTGCAGCATATCCTTCCCTGGTTTCAAAGAGGAAAAAATGCAGAGACAGCTACTGCATTGCACCCATTCCCCTTTTCACAGATTTATTTAGAACATCTAACACTTACTACAGATTTCAGCAAAGATGATTATTATTAGCAGAAGTTCCTGTCCAGAGGTACAAAGGAGAAGCTCCTGTGCACACATAGCATGGCCCCATTCTCATCACACACAATGTAAAGAATATTGTTTATTTTATTACAAATTGAGTCAGACCCTGTCACCAAACTAGTTGGTGAGCTAGGAAGCATTGATGGGGGTGGCTCAGTTCTGCCTCTTAAATCCAAAACAAACAGCAATCCAAACATCTTCTCCCATTTCAATCACTTTAATGAATTAATAAGCCTCTACTCACTCTCCTAGGGCAATATTATTGTTTATTGATTGCTTATTTTTAAAATGGAATCTCAGCTGTTCTGAGTGAGGTGAAGTGAAGGCCACATCTGCTTTTTCATCTGCTCCTTTGCAGTCTAAGGATGGTTGGCTTCTTTACAGAAACTTAAACATTAGAAAATATAAGCACTGCTGTGAACGGGAAGATGAGTGAAGGTTCCTTTGCCTGTTCGTTTTTTCTTTCTGGATTCCAAACAGGTTTGGAGCACTTCATAAAGAATAATAATCCCACAGAAGATTCGTGTCACTTTGATACCAATTCCATGTTGGACTTGACATGCAGAAAGTCAAGCAAATTCAAATATTATAAACAACATGGTAACTTCTCTTCATATAGAATAAGATTGCTAAAGTTAGCTTGTCTGGGAGGTTTGTACCAATATACGTGTTCATTCTCTGCTGTTACTCTTACCTCTCTATCTGACATTGTAGCTTATTTGCCCTCAAACAGTGTAATTTCCATTAACTGATTTGTAAACTTCCTAGACACTTGCACTGCAAAAATAAAACTCACTATTCTCTTCGACTCTGAAGATCTGAACACCAACCACCACACCTCTTAATTCTCCCTGTGCAATCAAAGCATGTCCTGAAACACAATGACCCTCCAATCCCATGCACTCTGCTCTTCCTGAAAGCCAATAGAACCAGCCTAGTTTACAGCCTCCCCTTCCCAAACTGCCTCTGCAGTCTCTCCCAGTCTCTCTCCCGTTCTTCAGTGATCACTCCATCCACCACTGGAATCTGCTGTAGCACAATCCAATTGTGTCTCTGCTGCTGAAGACCTGAGGTCATTGAGTACACAGAAAAGGATCAGGATTCTCAAGCCTCTTGAATTCAGCCATTTCTATGGTTTATATAGCGCTGCATGATACAGCTTTTTTCAAGGAAATGAGAAAAGAGGGACTGAAAAAATGGAATGTTACCTAACGTAGTACAACTCTCACATAATCTATCACTGGAGCTCTAAGTTACATATGTATCATGAACATGACCCCACTCAACTCAGCTTAGGTTGTGCATAATTTTTCCATCCATAGTGGGATAAAGCTTTGGAAGCCCATAAAAAATAAAAGGGTCAAGATTAAGGTATTCAGAATTAGCCATGAATGCTATTATTGATTCACAAGAAATCCACATTAATTGTCAACATCAGTCAATGCACCAGTTCTGCAATGTCTTTATGTCTTTACTGTAACATATGTACAGATTATTTGCTCCATACCTGCTTTTCATGGCCACCATTTCACAGAGCACAATTTGTCTTGGACAAGCTGAAAAAACCCTTGATACTTTTTTTTTTCCTTCTGTATGTTGTACAGTATGTTCCAAATGTGTCAAGGATAGAAGATGAATTGACAGAAACTCAGATGACCCTTCTAAAATTATTCCCACAGTTTTATAGACTATAGACTTGGCATCTTACAGTCATGCCTGCTTGAACTACTCATATAGTGTTTTCTCCTAACACATACCACAGTTCCAAAATTTATCCCCCTTGGCCTGTTTCTTTGCTTATGTCAGAGACTATTGCGGTCACTAGCTACATCCAGTGCTGAGATCTTTTCCATCCATGTTTATGTGATATATGATAAACATTCACCATCAGGCAATGTTCCCTGTGTTAATGAAGTCCTCTTAAATTGTTGATTCTTTTGAGTAAACAAATGGAGGTGGATGGATGATGGCAGAGCGGTGGATGTGGTCTACCTTGATTTCAGTAAAGCCTTTGACACAGTCTCCCACAGCATCCTCACAGCTAAGTTGAAGAGGTGTGGTCTAGACAATAGAGTAGTGAGGTGGGTTGCAAACTGGCTTAAGAAGAGAAGCCAGAGAGTGGTAGTCAATGGTGCGGAGTCTAGTTGGAGGCCAGTATCTAGTGGAGTTCCTCAGGGGTCAGTATTGGGGACAATATTATTCAATATATTCATTAACGATTTAGACGAGGGAATAGAGTGTACTATCAGCAAGTTTGCTGATGACACTAAGCTGGGAGGAGTGGCTGACACGACAGAAGGCTGTGCTGCCATCCAGCGGGACCTGGACAAGCTGGAGAGTTGGGCAGGGAATAACTTGATGGAATTTAACAAGGGAAAGTGTAGAGTCCTGCATCTGGGCAGGAACAACCCCACGTTCCAGTATAGGTTGGGAAATTACATATTAGAGAGCAGTGTAGGGGAAAGGGACCTGGGGGTCCTGGTGGACAACAGGATGACCATGAGCCAGCACTGTGCCCTTGTGGCCAGGAAGGCCAATGGCATCCTGGGGTGTATTAGAAGGGGGGTGGTTAGTAGATCGAGAGAGGTTCTCCTTCCCCTCTACTCCGCCCTGGTGAGACCCCATCTGCAATATTGTGTCCAGTTCTGGGCCCCTCAGTTCAAGAAGGACAGGGAACTGCTGGAGAGGGTCCAGTGCAGAGCCACAAAGATGATTAAGGGAGTGGAGCATCTCCCTAATGAGGAAAGGCTGAGGGAGCTGGGTCTCTTTAGTTTGGAGAAGAGGAGACTGAGGGGTGACCTTATTAATGCTTATAAATATATAAAGGGTGAGTGCCACGAGGATGGAGCCAGGCTCTTCTCAGTGGCAAACAATGATAGGACAAGGGGTAATGGGATCAAGCTGGAACACAAGAGGTTCCACTTAAATTGAGAAAAAACTTCTTCTCAATGAGGGTGACAGAGCACTGGAACAGGCTGCCCAGGGAGGTTGTGGAGTCTCCTTCTCTGGAGACATTCAAAACCCCCCTGGACATGTTCCTGTGCGACCTCACCTAGGCATTCCTGCTCCGGCAGGGGGATTGGACTAGATGATCTTTTGAGGTCCCTTCCAATCCCAAACATACTGTGGTACTGTGATACTGTGATCAATGAATAATCAGGAAAAAAAAAATAGATTAGTTAAAGCAAATTCTGCAAGCTTAAAAATCATAGACTTCTTTCCTCAATTTAAATGAATGTGACAGTCATAATTGTTAAAATTTGTACCTACACTATCCATAAATACCTAATCTTACAAAAAAAAAAAAAAATTATGACTTTGTGTGTAAGAAATGCTTTTCCTGAACAATGAAAACATGTGCACATGCCTCATTTTGTTCCCAGTTGGCTGCCATTTTCTGTTTCTCTTTCATTAAGCTGATCTTTGGGTTGTCCGTATTTCAGGAGAGAACCTTTATGACAATTATAATCCAAATGAAAACCTTATTCTTCTAAATCCTAAATTAGAGACAAATTTAAAGTGATACTTTCATATCAGACTACCTTCAAATTCTGGAGTGCAAATGGCTTCCTTGCTTTCTCTCACCTCCTTCGCTCTTTGTAACTTCTTTCGGTTTCTCTTTTTTCTTTTTAAATCATTTTCATTAGACTTGTTTATCTCTAGCTGTTACTCACTGTTTGAGCACATAGCAAGTCATGACATTATTTCACAGCAAAGAAGGGCCACCGTGCTGTCCTTAGAGAAGTCAATGGCAAAATTCTCACTCACAGCAGAAGAAATGGAATATTGCTCTGATATATTTTAACCAAAACTCTTCTGGAAGAGCAGCTAATTAAATACCCTGCCATTACGCTACTTTGCTTTTGTTAACTTTCTACTTGTCTGGGTTGAAATACTCGAATACTTCAAGAAATTGAGTTTTGTCTCTTCTCCTCTTCTTTTTCCTTTGAAACCAAGAAACATATTCCTTTTCTAGTCTTTTAAAATGTAATAATATGTTTCTTACCATCCACGCTGTGACAAAATCTCCCATCCAAGTCCCAACTGCAGCTACCTTCATAAAATTCTCATTCCTGATGCCCATGAAGTCTGTTATAATGTATGCACTGTGGAAACAAGAACACACAGTGTAAGCTATACACATTTACTTAATGCAGTTATAAAGAAATTGCTTAAGAGACAAAATTTATTATTACTGTGGAAAGATTTCCCATTTCTTTTTCTGCTAGATCTGAGTCTTGCCATAGAACTGAACCAGGATGAGTCAATTTCAATTAGAAATGGAAACATGAATCTGATTTTACAGGCCATGTCTCTTTTGAAGGTGTTAAAATAATGATAGGCAAAGGTTTTAGGATTTTGTAACGCTTCTGGAAATATAAACTATTTTACTTTTTACCTCTTCCTTTGTACAAATGGAATTGCAGCATTGCCAGAATCAGTGACTTTGCAAAATCTTCATGAAAAAAATGAAATTCCTTTTCTCTTTAAAAGGATAATCGAGCCACTTAACTTTTTACTCTACCAGTCACACAACAGTGCAAGCAAGTTTTGCAGAATTTCAGTGAGAATTCACAACACATCAAATTTAGAATACTCATGATCTTATTAAGTATTAAGATAATTAAGAATAGCTTGGATTTTTTTTTTAAATTCCAGCAGAAAATCTGAGCCAGTATTTATGTGCTGACCAACAGATGAAGAAAATCAGATTGTGTTTTTGTTAGTGACATATTAGTTGAAAGGTCACAAAATGTGTACAGAAACTAAATGGACACTTGCACAACACGCCTGAAAAACAGGCCACATGGGTAACTCCAACAGCCCCACCTCATATAGTGGGCCTGCCACAGCCACCCCTGGTGCACACAGGACAGGCTATCCAAACAGGCTGAGAAGTCACTGATCACTGAATGTAGGTATTAGCACAAAGAAGAGATAAACAAAACAGACATTCGGTGTTTTTTTTTAATGGAAATTGAAATTCTCCCTGTAGCCACTTGTTTTTACAAATGTTAAAAGTACCTGAAGGCTTATAATAAGGTTGGATGAGCTGGATACAATACTTACATACATAGGAAAGTCTTGAAAGTACCATATCATCCTAACAGTCTTTTTTGTAATTTGAAACATAAACATTTTAAACATGAAAGCATCCAAGATGCCTAGTGTAAATCGTACATCGTAGTCTATAAGTAATTAAGGCCTGAATTAAATATGTAAATTGACAGACCTTCAGTTAGAGTTAAAATAACATATTGTTATAAAGAAATGCTTAAAAACATGACCTACTCATATTTTAAGTGCATTTACTGATTGAAATACAGCTACAACTTCCTATGGAACACACAAAATGTTTTAGCGCTGTCTTTATCTTATTAGAATTCATTTTCTTCTTAGTAAAGAAATACACCAGTATTTTATTGTCTTTTATACTCTCTGCAGTTTACAGAAAGAGAAATTGACTTTTTTAAACTATGCATTTTTGGCTGCTAAAAATGAAAAACCCCTCCATTTTGAATTTTCAGGCTTTAGTTTATAAATGAGAGCAGCTGACATTTTCAAAAAAGCCATGATTGCCTGCTGATGTTACTGGGATGTATATTTTAGCAGTACCAAAAGTAAAATTAATTCTACTGTGGAAAAATCCCCACTTTTTTTCTGGCTGTAGCTAGTGATTAGAGCAGTTTTCATTAGCTGGCTACTCCGCTTCCTGGCTAGGACCCATGTCTGCACCTTGCAGGAGGGCTGACAGCTGTTGGGTGCCAGTTAACTGTCATGGGCAGCCTATATTTTCTACAGCTTGTCAAAAGGCCTCGTTTTGCTTTGCCATACTTATGTTCTGTAGCAAGGTACATTCATATTGCATGAATTGCACAATCTAAGAAAACACTGAGAGGAAAAACACAACAGTTAAAGCTCGTAACAAGAGTCAAAGGCTCTTCAGAAATTGACAGGATAAGTGTAAATAATTAAATGTTGAAGGCCCAATACTTGTGAATATTGTAGATAAGGGACAAGTTTGCAATTGGAATTTGGGACAAACCCATTATTAACCTTAGACAGTAAAACTGGAAGCTGCAAAGCCATGGAAATTGCTCTTTAGAGGCCATCCTACTGAAGGTAGATCACAATTCTGACAGAACAGGACAAAACAGAGGAACCAAAAGAAGGCTGAGACACATAGTTCTAAAACAGAGTCCAAAAAATCACATCATAAGGTGCTGTCTACATTCATGTTGTTGAAAAAGGTAAGTTAATAGCAGCAAGTCAGTAAAAAGATGTATGAGCCCAATGCATTTGATCACTTTTCTAGAGTCAGCAGCAGACTGTGCACAGAACAAAGAGGGAAACAACAGCACTAGCCAAGATGAATTGTTCAGAGTAAGGAAGATATCAGAGCATTTTTTTCAAAGAAGAATGATACTTCAGCAGCTGCCAAAATGATGAACAGTCTGAAAGTAAATGAAACATTTTTGATTTTAAGTTGGATAAAGATGTAGAGGCCACTGTGGTGCTATCAGCATTGTTCTAGGCACTGGAATAAAAGTCACGTCTGAAACTCAGTGCTGAGATGATGTTTTCTTGACCATTACAAGACTCTGAAACTGGGATATAGCTTGAAATTAGATACTTAAGTTTGAACACTTAAATTTAAGTGTAAGCCAAGGATCCAAATTCTCAATGGAGCCCCAGTCAGAATAGTCAATACAGATTAGAGCATGAGTCATCCTTACACTACTGCTGACATGCTGGGTGAAGGATTTGTTTATTTATATTGCTGCAGGATGGTTATGCATATCCTGGTCACCAGATGATAATCCAAAGAGATCTGGATCTCTCGTAAGGCCCGTGACAAATGTGACAATGAAGATTCAACTGAACCCTAGGTCACCATGGACTACAATGAAAGCATAGCCACTTTTGGAAGGATTTAGTTTTCTTTTTATGCCTTTTGGCAACCTTGGTGCATCTCAAATACCCTTCAGCTGGCTTTTTATACACTCTAGAGTACCTAAGGCACATGGCACACAGGGCATGTTCTGTACAGAGTCTCTAATAACTACACCCATAGAGAGTGGTAATTTAAGGCTCTTTGAAAAGGAGGGAGGACTAGATATCTTTTATGTTGAGTGACAAAAAGTCTGCACATGTTCTGCAGTCTGATATGTGCTTTTCTCAGGCAGTTCTATTATATGGCGTGTCCCCTAAATAGCTGATTATCTATATGGAATTCATCTTCCTTACTGCACCTGGCAAAGTGAAATGCTTTGACAACAACCAACAATGGACAGCATGGGAGTTCACGCAGGCTGCAAAGATGTGCTTAGATGTGGCACCACAAGCTTCCATTGCTCTTAATTTAGCAAAGGCAAAGTGTGTCAGCATTAATGAAAACACACACAAAAGACTGCATACAGTTCCTGATCCATATTTCTCACTCTAAAATGACAGAATGGCAAATGAGACACTTGGTAGCACTTTTCTCAGCTGAAAAGCTACCCCTCTACTGCCAGAAATGGAAGTCAGAGCCACAGGGAACTGGAAGATGCATGGAGACAAGACAACCTGCTGTCCTACAAGTTGGCACATAATAATGAGAATGGCACAATGCACAGCTACCAACAAACAGTATGAAGAGCACAGCAGCCAGTCATATAGCCCCTAACCAGCCCCAGTGCAGACTTTGGAGTTTCAGATGAAACTTTTTCTATGACACCACAACAGAGAGAATTAAGGGCATTGAACTGGTGATTTTCCTTGAGAGGATGTCAAAGAGGTGCCAGCCACAAGAGGCTGAGCAGGCTAATCTCCAAGAACATAACAAAAAGAGGATGCAAAACCAGCTTAGCCATAGTGAGACAGATCCATGGCACAGTACAGAACACCTGAGACTGATGGACTTATGCTGTAACTGAACATTACTGTTTGATAACTTATATATAAGTGTGCTTTTTTGTTTTTGTTTTAAAACAGACAACAGAACTGTGATTCTGAAAACCTCTGCTCATCAGTCTACAGGTCTGAGGGCTGCCTAACTTACACTGAGCACTTGGCTTTTAAAGCTCCCAAGCCATTTAAAGTTCTGCTGCTAGGCATGTACCAGAGCTGCTCACTCTTCAAAGGAATAAGCCATCTGGCTTATAGCTCACATCCTGTATTGATTGATATGCATAAAGTGTTTATTCCTCCACTTGGTTTGCCTGTGGATTTCCATCTGTGAAGTGTTTCAGAAGCCTGCCTAGAAGACAAGGCCCATTGGAAAATGAAGCAATTGCATTTCTGTCTGTTAATGTAGAAGAGGTGTATGCACCTCACTTGGACGGTAGGCAACACATGACATCCAGTACCTATTCCAAGGGACACTGGTTTGATGACTTTCCAAGTTAGAGAATTCTGTCTCACTGTCACTCTCAATATGAAAATCAAAAGTGATGACCAACCCCTATTAGGACAGCAGGGTTTTTTTTTGTAAATGGTACACTCCAGGAGTATAAGAAATGTGTGTTTCAGCCTCCTTTAAGTGAGGGGTAACAGAAGCTGTATAGTCCTCAGTACTGGGAAGACATGGACCTGTTGGAGAAGGTCCAGAGGAGGCTACCAAAATTATCAGAGGAATGGAGGAAAGGCTGAGAGAGTTGGGATTGTTCAGCCTGGAGAAGAGAAGGCTCCAAGGAGACCTTATTGCAGCCTTTCAATATATAAAGGAGGCTTATAAGAAAGAGTAGGACAGACTTTTTAGTAGGGCCTGTTGTGACAGGACAAGTGGTAATGGTTTTAGACTAAACGAGGGCAAATTTAGATGGGACATGAGGAAGAAATTTTTTACAATGAGGGTGCTGAAACACTCAGAGAGGTGGTAGATGCCTCATTCCTGGAAACACTCAAGGCCAGGCTGGATGGAGCTCTGAGCAACCTGATCTGGTTGGAGATGACCCTGCTCATTGCAGGAGGGTTGGACTAGGTGACCTTTGAAGGCCCCTTCCAACCCAAAAAATGATCCTATGATTCTATGATTCCATATCTTGTACAAGTATCATCTTTTACATATAACACGTTCCCTTTCCTTCACTTTTAGAGAAGTAGAATGGATGCCACTGGTCAAGATAGGAGTCTGGATTAGATCACAAGTACAGTTGTAATTAATGTGTTTCAAGAAAATTGGGACAGGATTTAAAATATATTCCCATCCTTAATATAGTTTCTTTATTGCAAATTGTTGGAGTTTCTTGTTCCCTATGTGGACTTTTTATACGTAGCTGTTTATGCTTCCACTTAAACTCTATAACCACCACATAAGCTTTTTTAAATGAAGCAATGAAATAAACACTTGCCTCTTACATGTCTGTTTGGTACCACAGGAAAGGATTAAGATGGTTACTTACTGCTAAGTGAATTGTCCATTGAAAATTGTTTTAGTGGACAATCAAATAAGTTAAGGCAACCATGTTCACTATTTAGCATCTCTTTTAATAGGCCAGTAAAATTCTGGAACTAATCCACAAAACTGTAGCATGAGCTGGTACATTACATGCCTTATTTGATACACTTCATTAATGAAATGAATCATCATACAGTAAAAAGGTCCAAAATGCTAGCACAGGTGCCCAGAGACACAGGCAGGACAAGTGGCCTTGGACATACCCATTTTGAGGGTTTAAAGAGGATCTTGACTCATCATACTGTAATACACTCTGCAGATATACAAGCTTGCAGTGTCAGCCCTTGCAGTACATGTCGTGAGAAGGGTAATGAGTGCTGATTTTCAACAAGTTGCTAAACAGGAAGTTAAATTATACACATGTACACTGAGGAAAAATGTATGTTCAGAGTTTCTAAAATTTAGAAAAATGTTATAAAGCTTTTTTTTTTTTTACATTTAATATTCTGTTAAATGTTGTAGGTTTGTTTCTCTTAAAAACTGGATAATATGTTGATATTTTTTAAAATAGTTACTAAAAGTTAATAATAACATTCACAGATACTAGAGAATATAACAAGCAATGCATTTGGGAAGATTCAGTCAGGTTAGTAATTTACCAAGAGAGAGATGCAGTAAAACATGGTATTTTAAATAAATACTTGGTGCAATACTAGTAAGAATGGTTTTGAACAATGCTGCACTGCTGAACTCTTCAGAATGGGACATGGCTTACATGCAACCATTGCCAGCATTGACATTTCAGTACAGCTAAGAAGGGATAAGGGCAGATGTGCAGCAATATTCTCAGAACTGGCAGTTACAAGAAAAAAATATTCCACTTAAAAAAAAAATTAAAAAAAAAAAAGAGAGAGAACTCCTCATATCATCCCCAGAATTTAAACAAAATTAAATTAAATAGTTGGAACTCTACCACTTTGACCAAGTGCTTTGAAAACATTTAAAACTTCTGTGGATTCCAGCATCAACTTTGTACTTTCTATCCATTTCAGTTTTAGGGATGGCAGAGAGTTTAAATGCATTATTATAGTGCTGAATAAACTAGTAACGGCAGTATTATTAGACCAATTTGCAGCTGGTAAAAAACACTGAACAGACTCTGCATGTAAGTAGCAGCCCAACTGGCAAAGCAAAAGCAGAAATATATTTTAGCAAACTTTAGTAGAAACTTATAAGTATTAGCAGATAATGCAATTTTACATATTAATCATTCTTTAACATATTAAACTTCCCTGAATCATTGATAAATAGTTGTTTGTTTGTTTGACTTAATAAAGTAGAATAATTAAATGCCAGAAACCTACAAACGACATGTCACAATTTATTGGAACTGAGGGAACAAGGAAAGGCTGGCATAGAATCTCTGCTGACAGATTTCTGCTGAAAAGAATTTGAACGGGCTCTGAAAAAAAATTGTAAGCCCATAATGTAAAATAAACTTGTGAAAATTTCTCGGGAGTTCACTTTTTAAAAAAACTTATTATAAACAAAGTAGATTTCTTATTTAACGATAATGTTTTAAGGCTTTGTGAAGATTAATATTAGTTTGAATTTTAAGGGTCTGCTGTAGTGATTGGGTGAAACAAGGCCTTCTTTTAACAGTTTATTTTCAAGAACCGCAGACACCATGCAGCTGAATGACAAGTGGCCAAAGGACTGTCCTTTCAGCATAGACCAGGAAACTTGTAGTGCTTTACCGAACAGTGCTAGACACTGCAGGGACCTCTGACTGGAACAAGGTGAGATGCTTCTCTACAGCAACGTTTGACCAGTATTTTAACCTCTTGAATGGAGTTTGACTTTGAGAAGTAATTGAAAATACAGATGAACGCAACCTGCATATGGATGCCCATTTTTAAAGCAGTGGAGATTTACATGTGACTCACCTTACAAACTGCGTCAAAATATGTAAACACGTATTGAAGGAGTATAATTGCTGCTAAACAGACTGTTTTAAAAAATATATTTTTGCTTATTTATTACTGTATTAGTACAGTGTGATAAGTTTGAATTTTGACATTTTTGTTTCCAGAGTTCTGCTACAGAGACACGTCAGGGTATCTGAAGCAGAGGAGACAACCTTTACAGGCTAGAAGGTGATTTCCATGACACACAGGCTTTAAATGACAGTTTCAAATCCATTCACATTACCTTTTACGTAAGATATGAAGATATGCGATTTGGCTTCTGTGCTTGCAGTGCCAAGTGCTGCTGGTACCTCTGTCTCTTTTTTCAAAGTTACCAGGAGTAAAAAATGGTCAGGAGCATTTTACTGTCATTATAAAATGGTAGGTCATTCAGAGTCTGTAATCACTTGAAGGAACATATTGTTTTTAATAGATTGGGAGAAAAAATAAATAACTGGAAATACAAGTGTATTTACAAAATGCAAAAAACTTGCCAGTTCTCAAGTTGAAAATAATATTGTGGTTTGATTTAAAAATTAAGTTACTTATACTTAGAAATATTTAGTTTTATTTTTTTTCAGCCTGTTTCAATGATCATTCCAGCTTTCTTTCCAAATCTGCAAATCATAAGCATTTGCATCATTTTAATTTATTTTGCTGTTTGGGACAGGAAATCCTTCCAATCTGAAAAAAATCTTGGGAGACTGAAAAAAAGTTTAGTGTCCAAATAACTTTAGATTAGCATTTCTTATGCAAGTTTTTTCTTTCAGAAAAACGTATTTCTGCCTCAAACTACAATGCAGACTAAGGTCAGATATTCCTTTAGAGGATTCAAAGTTTAACTACAGATATGAAAACATTAATCTTTCAACAGTAAGGTAATTTAAAGCCTAATTACATCTGAATAGTATCAAAATCAATTTACCAATTTCCTGTTTTCTATAGAAATATTATTTTTTCACAAGAAACTTATCATGTTTCTTTATGAGCCAGTACCACAGTATGTAAACAATGCTGTGAGAGAATGACTGAAATGCACCGTGTAGGTCTTGTAATGACTATTTTAAATCATTGAAACCAATCTGGGACTTCATATCATGATCATTAAACTTGTAAAAAATAGTACAGAAGTGTTAAGGTTGTAGAACAGGTGAGTCAACTAAACTGATTTTTAAAAAATAAGTATTTATTTGAATTATTCTCTATAAAGACAAGTAATATTTGTAATGAATGAGTCAGGAACAAGACCAGTCAGTGACAACATCTGAGACTGAATGGAAGGATGGTGGGGCAGAGTCCTGCTACATTGCATTGCAGAAGTATAATTTTAGTAAAAAAAGGAAGCGTGAGTAAGTAATCCCTGCTTGGAGCTTGTGGGGTGTTCACTGAATTAGTAGAAACAAAACTGGACTTCATGGATGTTCATAAGATGAAGTTTTCTTAAGTGTTAGATTATTGACAGATCCATCAAATAATTAGTAATAATTAAATAAAGCAGGTAAAATCACAGAAAAAAAAAATAGGTTGGAAGAAAACTCAAGGGATGAACTTGTTCAATCCCTCATGCTAAATATGGCTAAGTGGCCAGATCAGAAAGCTCAAGGCCTTGTTTATGCTTACAGGCTGTTTATTTTAAATTATGTTCATTTAAAATTATTTATTTAAATCTAAATCCTTTCTCAAAAGCAAAGACAACATTTGTTAAACTCCTAAAACAAAATTCAAAAGGTGCTAGGAATAAGTGCACTTTACAGCTGACTGCTCTGGATTTCTAGTTCAAGTGATGTCTTTGATTATGACAAGACCTCACCCATTTACCACAGTGCCAAAGAGCCAAGGATTTAGCACAGAATACTGCTATGCAAACAGCTAAGATTTTCCCTTTCTTATCCTGCAGTCAGAGTTCAATAAAATAAAGGAAGATGGCACTTCATTTTTAACCTCACATCATTACATAGTTTAGTTTTTGTTAAATATTCCCCTCAAAATAAGAGAAATGTATTTTATATTAGTGTAAATAATATAAAAGTTAAACATACACACAGACACATTTTCCTTATGCAGAATATCAGGTGTTTGGGTTTTTTTGTTTTTTTACATTGAGAGACAGAATAAGTCAAAACGCAATTAAATTGTACAATTGTACAATTAAATGAAAATATAAACTCTGTTTCCTATAGGATCTTTGTGTTGTATATAGGCAAAGCCTGAACAAAAAATGGAGCAAAGGCCCTTGGAGAATCTCTGCTTAGTTCCTTCTTCCCAAACACTAAGGGCTTTCACATCTACTCCACGGATTCCACCAGGGGGTGAGGGAATCTCTCAGCATGCCAAGTGAATGATGAAAGAAGACCAGCAATGGACCCAAACCAGGGAAAAATATGTGTAATAGGGGAAGCAGAATATTAAAAAAAAAAAACTTAAAAGAAGGAAGAAGGGTAGGAGAACTGGGAAACTGGGCTGACAAAGTTGATGGGAAGGAAATGACGATGAGTATACACAGAAATGCAGAAATACATTTCAAGAACAAAATATTTGAAAAGGAAGAAAGGTCAGATGCTAGAATGGAACAGATGTGGTCACAATCCTCAAATGTTTTCAGGAAAAGTGTTCAGATTCAGCTTTATTTTGCTACTCCTTTTGTAAAGATTCACCTGTCTAGAATCTCAGCATTGTAGACCAAGTCTCACTGCAAGAAGAAAAAAGGACAGATGCTTCCTTCCTTGAAAAGCACCCAGATAAAATCTTATTTTCAAACAAAGAAATAGGTCCAAACTTTCTATAATGTTTACTTTACTGCTTATAGCTGCTTATGGATGCTTTACTGTATTAGGGTGTGTGCAGATAAAGGGAGACGGAAATTTCAGTTTATTGAAGGAATTGAGAGTGTGTATCAGCCCAGAACATCAATACACAATGGCACAAATAACTGCACAAAGGTCTTATGAAGACCCAAAATGGTATTAGCATGTCAGCCTTTCTAAGCTTCTCAAAGAACCATGTCAGTAGAAACAATAATTCAGCCCAAAACCCAAGTTTTTTCAGATTGAAGATGGATACTACAATTTGATTCAGTCACAAATGAACCCTAAATAAGAACCTTCTGAAACACTTCCTCTGAAAATGTTTTGTTCTAAAATGTTATCCAAGTTCTACAGTCTGTATACACGTAGCCAGTACTCAGTTCATACACTGAAATAAACTAGGAAACTCTCCTATGAGAAAAAGTTATTATTTAAAGCTACTTACAGGTACAAAATAACAGAAAATATCTTTTTGTTATGTATGTTTGGGTTTGTATCTGTTGAAGATGAGTGGTGTATATCAGTCTTGCTGCAGTCTAGAAAACCAGGCTGGAATACAGAAACTGTTGGGAGTTAAGAAGTAATGATCTGCCATTCTCACAAGTACCTTTGAGAAGAAATGGAAAGAAAATCTGACATGACAACTCAGGAGCTGGTCTGAGGATTTGGTTGGCTTCTCTCACAACATAATAACAGCAGCAGATTGCAGAGCAGATGGAATAGAACTAGACTTCAAGCAATATACAAATCAATAAACCGAGGAGATTGCTTCTTTACTATATTACTTGAAAACGATATATAAAGAACAACTGGGTCTAGGGCCAGTCATCTGACAAGAGCTGGCATACGATCCTGGCAGAGAATTACACATGGAAAATGCAGGGAAGAAGACAGTCTGTTCTTTCACTCTTTGGCTGACAAAGCAAACATCTCTGTCATGACTACTTGACCATCCAATGGTTGATATAATCTGAAGAGTCCAATGCTATAATCTGCTGTAAATTTGCTCTGTATTTTACTGACTTACACTTTCTTACACTACTCAGCATTTTAAATGAAAACATCACTGAAATAAAGTGGGGAGATGTCAAAAGTTTTTTGAGAATTTTATCCTCAAATCAACATAATTGTCCATTTTGCAATACAGTCTTCTTTTAATGACTTGAAAATGAGTTATCAGAACACAGATATGTCAGAATCAAACACTGCAAGTGTTTACTCAGGCACTATCACTTGTAGTAGAACTTTAAGACACACAATGGAAAAATCCTCAAAATCCTCAAAAATAATATTCTCCTAATTTTTCCCAAGTAAAGGACTAGCACATCATCAAACAGTGGAGAGATACATGTATGTGCATTTTTGATACCCAGACACTAAACTTTGGTGGTTTGGTCCATATTTTTAAGGCCTGTTAGTTACAAATACTGGGTTTCATCTCATTTCATCTCATCATCTCACCTCATCTACAGACTTAAAAAAAACAATAATAAAAAAAAAGATCCCCTAGAAAAGTGCATTTCTCTCCACAGTCAATGGAGAAAAATAAGCACTTTACAGAAGTAATTTGTCTGACTTATCTGAGACATCTGCACTGGGTTTGGCTGGGATGGAGTTAGTTTTCTTTATAGCAGCTCATATGGTGCTGTGTTTTAGATTTGTGACCAAAAAGGTGTTGATAACACACTAGTGCTGCCTACTGACATTAACCTACAAGAATATCTCCAAATCAGACGAATCATCTTCTGGAGATCTCAGTTCAGTTAAATGTAAATGTAGTTGGTTAACTTTAGACTCATCTTTATTGGATTCTTAAACTGTGAGATATGACAAGAAATGGATTTTTATGTTTTAAGAGTGGTCTCACATCCATAAAATGTCCTTGCAAGTCTGCGCACATCCCAAACTGCAACTAAAACCGGTGAGATACTAAAGATAAAATATGCAGTTTTGGAAAATACCATTCTAACTGAAAAAAATTACCTTTTATTTAGTTGTAAGTTTGAAAAAGATGTTTTCAAATAGCGTAAAAGATTACATGAGAAAATATTGTCAGTAAGAAACCTTTACAAGAACGAGTAAATTGCAATTAAGATTTCATTAAAATACTAAGGCAAATTTAAGATTGAACAGATGGCAAGTAGGAAGATATAACCAGAATTAAACTATGGAGTAAACATTCTATCTTTGTCTAATGTTCATCATGGAAACCCTTTCAAAGTGCTACTGTTCAACAATAATCTGATCCAGAGACAGTTTCATACTGTCTGAAAGTTATCATCCACATGTTACTAGCTGAAGCAAATAGTGTCATTAATAAGAATACCTTGAGATATTTACATGTGGATGCTCACAAAGCTTCAGGAGCAATACCAATGTATTTTATGGTATTTCCTTAGTTTACTTATTGATTATGTAGGAGATCTTGTAATTAAACTGGTATTCTACAATGATGAATGGAAGAAAGAGAAGGTTGCAGGATGGCTTTCAGAGCAATTATAAACCCTTTTCTCTGCTCAGGAACTGCCACTGCAAAAATTCTCCCAGCATTCTGAAGCCAGCTGAGGACATGATAATGGTTAAAAGTGCCTGTTCTGAAGCAGACAAGACAAAATGCAATTCTTTAAAGCCTTGTACAATATTTTGTTCTTTAAACAAGAAGATAAAGATAATAAACAGCTCACTTTCAAACAGTAATGGACACACCACTATGAAGGTAGAAGGCAGTAAAATACTGTGAGACTTATTCAACAGAAAATACTGGCTAGAGGTGGAGTATGACTAAATTATCATATTTCAAGGCTTTTAAATCCCATTTGTAATTAGAATTTAAATACATCTTTCTTTAAACTTTTATTATTTTTAGAAATAAATATTTCACTAGCTGTATATCAGATATAGTGCTCACTAAGTGTTTTTCAAATGTCTTTTTCAAATGCTCACATGTTTACAGAAAAGGAATTTGTATCCAAAGACAGGTCACAGCATTAAATCAGTCATAAAACTGATAAAACATCTCCTCTTGACATATGTATCGAGTCTGCCTGGGATGGGCTTAACTTTCTTCATACCACCACATAATAGTTCTGTTGTTTGCATTTGTAGCTATAATGGTGTTGATAACACACCAGTATTCTAGTGATTGCTCAGTTCTTGTGCATCATCAAGGCATCTCCAACCCATCACTCAAAAGGGCAGTTGACTGGAGATGGGCAAGAGACTGGGAGCGAACACAGCCAGGACACCTGACCTGAACGGGCTCAAGGGATTTTCCATACTGTATGGCGTCATACTCAGCAATAAAAATGAGGGGAGAAAGGAGGAGAGAGGGACATTCATGGTTATGGTATTTGTTTTCTGAAGCAATTGCTATATGTGTACTGAGGCCCTGCTTCCCAGGAACTGGCTGGACATCTGCCTGCTGGTGGGTAATGAATAAATTCCCTCTTTTTTCCTTGCTTCTGTGCTTGGCATTCGCTTTTCTAGTTAAACTGCCTTTACCTCAACCCACAAGCTTATTATTTTCTTCGCCTGTCCTGTTGAAGAGGAGGAGTTTGAGAATGACTGGGTGGGGGTCTGACCGCCAGCCAAGGTCAATCCACCACAATGTATTGTGTTAATGGTGACTTCCTAGTAGCAAAAAGAGTTCACAACTGATAAAGTACTACTGTGATTTAATTTTAATATGACTTTAAATAACAGCAAAATAACATTTCAAATATGAATTACAATGCAAAGTTTCTGGTAGGATTTTCAGAGATGCCCAGCACCTACATTCATCTTTTTGAATGTTACCTTCATACATATTTAGCTCTCAATTACATAGTATTAAAATAAACACAATTAGAGATTAAAAAATATATGTATCTTCATATGCTAACATCGGTTACTTAGAAAACCAATACCAACAGGTCTGTAAAATTCCACTCTCACATTTTGTTCAACTCCCTTTAATTTAGACAGAAGCACTGCATTCCTATTTATACATCAACCTGATATCATCCACTTTCAGTCACTGTTTGGGACATTTACAACCCTTAGGTTTTCAGCTCAAAATTTATGAAGCAGAAAACCTCACAATATCATATATTTATATTTATAATAAATGTATCAACTTAATGAGACCTCTCAACGCTAACAGGACAACGCAGACAATCTATGCAAAACCTAAAAAAGAAGCACCCCCATGTTAGTGGGTTTATCTCCTGTAATGTTTAAAGAACCTTTTATTGTCTTCCTTTGAAGGCCATTCAGTCAGTAGTCTGTCACATTTCTGAACTGAAATTCAATTTCTTGTTCTGTACTGCAAATGAAACCAAAATCCTCTGCGAGATAAGAAAAAAAAAAAAAAGAACAGACTGTGACCCTGTCCCTTTCGATTTACTGGCTGTACAGGCACATTGTGCATTACACTGAGTCAATCTCTTTGATTTCCCCAAAGGTTGTATCTCGGGTCTGGCAGGAGATCTGCCCCTTGCAGGAATCTGGTTCCACTTTTTCACCACCAGTTTTCACATTTCCCATTATACTACAGGGTGGTCATTTGCCAGCACTTTTTTTCTGTACTGACCAGAATTCGACTGTTCTACAGGTGATTCTTTATTCCAAATAAAAACCAGGCAAGTAGCAGTGCAAAAGAATGAATTTTACATATTTTCATCTTCTTCTACTTCCCATGAAAACATAGAATAATTTAGGTTGGAAGGAACCTCTGGAGAACACCTACTCCAAACTCCTGCTCAAGACAGGGCTGATTTCAACCTCATCAGGTTGAAGGAAGTCAAGATCTTCCCTCAAAATTAGAGAACAACTCAGGGTGTTGCTGAAGTTTCAAACCTCCACAACTGTAGCAGAGTCAGAGGTGAGGAGCATAGGAGGGATACCTACCGCTACGCTGAAGATGCCACTTGGGAAACTGCTTAGAGTTTTACTAAAATAACAATATAAATATCCCTGCCCTGTTTTGCAGATTGGATGACCCATTTCAGGAAGACTGACAGCAGCAGACACTCCAAAAGGAAGGTTTATTCTGTGCTCTGCTGATTTAATTACTTTAAATACATTTAAACTGATCACATTTGGAAAGACGAAGGCAAACACTCCACTCATCTAAATTTGAAGTGAAAGTAATAGCATTTTTTGCCAGAAACATACTATTTTTCTTAGTTTTAAGTTTTTCTTTCTTTTTTTTTTTTTTCTGATACGCGTTCTGAACTGATGAAAAAGTGCACTCAAGTTTTGAAAATTTCACATGAACTACATTCATCTTGGCAGTAATCATGTTGTTACAGAAAGGCAAACACTGTGCAAAATAAAAACAAAAGTGTTCACTGTTTTTGGTCTGAAAAGCCTACAAAGACTTCTTGTTAAACTAATAGAATGATAAAGAAATGGCTATACATTTGGCTAGTTAAGGGGGCATCTTCATTTGGCTAGATTTGGTCTTTAACTGAGCCGCTGAAATAGTAATTAGCAATTTTTTAAATATTTCTTTTTTTCTGTTTCCTTAAAGGAAAATGAGAGTTTGTCATGAATTCATCGCATTGTCAGGACACATTTCTAAGACTAAGAGAACCTCTTCTTACAAGCAGACCACTCGGGGTTGAAAGAAACCATCTCACAGATGAGGAACACACGGGTCTCCTCCATAAGACAGCCGGGTTCTTGATGTGCTGTGGTCGTGATACATTTCCATTACTTTTCCAACATCTCGTGTTCCCTCTAATCTGTTGCAGGCTTGACAATGTCTGGCACAGCCCCATATCCAAACTGTAATTGGTATGGCTGGCTCTAACAACAAATACAGTGCTGCCTTGTTATGCAAATGTACCTGTGGGAAGACAGCACCAGCCATATGGCTTTTTCCAGACAGAGGAATAAGTTAGGGTTTGGAAAATAAGCACATGAACTCTGCTGATATGCTGCTTTCAGTCTGGAAGAGAAACAGCCTCACCAACAGAAGTTTCTGAGGGTTTTCTATCCCTTTTCTTATTGCTCTATTTTTACCACAGTCCTAGCAGTCAGCTTATCGTTCCATTCATCTCTCTGCATGTCTCTCAGGTAAAGGTTTAGTTACCAGCACTTCTATTTCTCACAAAAAGTTATATGACTACCCTGAGACAAAACTGAAATCTCAAAAGAAAATCTATTTCTAGAAAATATAGAAATGAGTCTTTTTGCCTGCAAAATAGATGTTCATTAACCTTAAGCTATGCAGCAGCACACTGCTTTATTTTTCTCTGTTAGCTTTTAATTGCTGACTCTTTTAGTTATATAAAATCTAGTTTTAGAGCCTTGTCATCTGCAAATCTTTTTCCATTGCAATCAGTGATTCAATAATTACTATTTACAGGGATGACATTAAACTAGGTTTATCTAGTCAAAACATGGATGATTGCTCTTTGAGTCAATGTAGATGAAACCCCAAGTGATTTGGCCAGACAGGCAAGATATGATACAGCTATGCTTTGGATGCACTCCCTTATTAAGGATTTGTTTTCATTAAAAGGTGTCATGTTTTTCTTATTCCTCAATTAAAAAAGAAAAAAAAAAGGCAACTGTTTACTTCAAAACAATGAAGGCAGAAAAGCTTGGCTTTGGAATGGGACTAGGAAGTTTTCTGCAAATGCTGAATGGACTGCAGAGACACTCGGTGTTCTAAGTCCTTCAAGAGAGAAGGTAATCAAGTGCATACCATTTTCTTGATGCTGCCAGCAGTGCCAGTTTGGAACAAATATTAGCTTTCAGTATTCTCAGATGACCTCTAGGGCAGAGAAAACCTAGAGAGTGGAACGGCTTTTATGTTAGTGGGAACATTTTTTCCCACAGATAGTCTGGGGATAAATTCCCCAAAAGATAAGAAAGGGAAGTAAGATATGATGACACATGTCTGACAGGCCAAATTTGGAATGCTGACACTTCACATTCTTACTGTTGTAAGATAAAAACCCATTCATTTGTTAAGAATTCTTGGAAACTTTTTCTGAGACATTTTCAAAAAAAGTATAAGCACTATGGTCAGAATAAAGTATATACTGAGTATAAGGTAAAAGTAGGTTTCATTTTCAACACAATTCATCCTGAAGTTCTGGCCAGGGCTGCAATAAAGAAAAAGAATTTGACATGATAAAGAAGACATCAGTAATAAGAAGAAAAGGGTAATGAAAAAGTTTATCATCAATCTCTCTTCTCTTGGGCAATGGAGGCACTACGGTGAGCTTTCTTACTGGAAAGAGATTTTTGCCACAACAAAGAGGCTTTCATTATTAATAGGTAGCTCTTTCAAAAGCTGATGCCCATGGCTGCAGAAAGAAATTTATGTTTAAGGCAGGCTGAGTAAGTGACTACTGTTTACTGGAATGAAAGCCCTGGAACACTAGCGTGGCAAGTGCCAAAAGGAAAAGTGATATTGAAAGAGAGGAATTCGTAAATATTTGTTATTTCAGACTTTGCATGGCCTCTAGTCTCACTCATCAGTCTTTTTTTAATGGAGTGAAACTACTCATAGTTGATAAGTTTATAAGTGGAGATAAAGGTTAAGGTCATTCACCTTCAGTTTTGTAGTATGATTTTCAAGCTCTGACTGCTACTTGCTTGCAGATACTGCTTACATAGTTTTGCCCTTATCTGCATGGTGTCCAACTGAAGTTAATTTCTTTAATATTTTAACTTTTAAATTACTTGTTTACAAAGTTTTCACTAGAATATTTGATTTTCAATTAAAAATAGGGCATGTGATGGTTAACAGAGTAGTTGTGAATTTACAGATTTAAAGGCTGTAAAATGTAAAACAATAATCCACTCTGATCTGCATAATTCAGGTCATAAAATTCTATATAGTAATTCTTAGCAGAAATGTACTCTTTCTAGATGTGGTTAAGTGCATTAAAATTATTTATTTCAGTACTCTAAGCATACATACAGAGGAAGTACACATCACCAATTTTTTCCAGTAGTTACTTAATCTCACAATTAAATACCTGCACTTTATTCTGACACTGAATTTGTCCAGACTGCATTCAGCTACTGTATGTTTTACCCCATTGCTAAACTAAATGCCCCATTACCAGAAACCTTATCTTCCATCTCAGTAATTAAATGCTTCATTTAAGTTCCTAACGACTTACTCCTGTATAAACCAAATACTCTCAAGCCACAAAGCATGCTTTTTGCTCTGTTCTTAAGGTTTTGTGCCTTTTTTTTTTTTTAATTCCCATGAATTGTTATATGGAACCTGTATGATATTGTATCCATGTCTCCTTATTTTAGGAAATAATCCGAGTTTAAACATTAACTAATTTGGTCAAGGTTTAAAAAAAATAATGTTACATTCACTGTGGTGTATATCATAACATTATACTTGCCATGCACAAAATAAGAGCATTGCTCTACTAGGATTAGTTGCAGTAGCAGAAAAGTGTTTTGCTGGTGCATGTACTCATTTATGAAAGTACCGATTCTGTTGAAACCATCTACAGTGTTATTCAGGTACTGTGCTATTTTTATGCTACTATTTTTACTTTTGGATAATTCTTTTTATTAATTAATTTTTTCATCAGAGGTAGGAAGAAGTAGAGTTTATGTGGGTTTTGTTAATAAAATTGGCTGCTCCTTTCTTATAGGGTGAAGGAAAAAGCTGTTACCTATTCCTTTATGAAGCTATCAAGAAAGTGAAGCAGTTCCCTCTTTCCATTTTGTCTACTTATTCCTTCTTCAAAGTCAACAAAGAGGAATTGATTATTATAGCTGACCTTGATCCCACCAAAATTCTTTCTGAGGTGTGAAAAGCTTTACGGTAATTGCTGCAATTTGGATGAAAACATTAATAAGCCACCTGACTTCCCTGAAACAATTAGTTCTACAGTCCTTGCAAACTTGGCCTCTGAACAACATCAAACCTTACAAAGGAAACAAGTAGCAAGGACAGATCAAAGCCGCAGAATGATCAGGGATGTGACTCTTTTCCTAACACATTTACAAGTTCACCACACACCTAGGCCTAACAAATGTTATCAAGTATTTTTTCCCCTTTTTCCATCGATTTTTAGTGGCATTTTTAAGAGAGACGTAATGTGGATGTTTCTCTCCTATCTGCAATGAGAAATCTCACATGTCCTCAATCAGTTAAATTCAGATCTACAGTTTAAGAAAATCTCCCATTTCCAGTCGTGAACCCATCAAACAGGAAGCAGAGAACCTGAAAAATGGAACTTCTGGGGAACAAGGTGAAAGAATTTCTTAAAGGTCAGTGCTGGAAGAACAGACCCAAGCTAGAAAAGGCTAGCATAATGGATTGCTGACTTCCCAGATCAAACTGCTGTTTCAGTCAGGACGAGGAATACGGGCTCTGCAGGTGGGGACAACAGTTTCAACACAGTGGGCCACCAATTTGACACAGTTCTAGCTCCCATCTCAGAATTTTGAGCAACTAAGATCCTGAAGGTGAAAGTGTGAAGTGGCAAAGTGAAGCTGCCTCTGAGAATTCAGGTGGTGTTAAGACAACTTGCTTTGGTTTGAAAAAAATGCTTCTTACTAAAGCAGATGAGGATTCAACTTTTGGTTGGACAAGAGCTCCCTAGAACCAAGTTCTTCTGGCTGGAGGAGAAACAAACATGCTTAAGATTTGCTGTTTATTCTCTCTTCTCCTGTGGTCTAGCTCTTTCTGTTCAGTTAACATTGTCAGAGTCTTGAGCAATATAAAGAAGACAATTCCCACGGCAATCTGAAGAGACCCCATGCTAAGGATGGATTTGTAAAGTTAAACCAAAAATGGTGCAAGTACACATTTTAACACCTGACTAATGTTCACACTTAAGTTCAAACAATGTGTGTGAGATATTCTGAGCCTGATTTTATTTCAGTTCTTTCTGGAAACAAGAACAAGTCACTCATGTTCAATAGGACTGGTCCCTCCCCCCTTACTGACTTACGATGGTGTTCTTTAGTGATGTTGACAACAGCACATTTTCATTCCTTCTACAATTCTGAATATTAAACTGTATTAATAAATAAAAATTGGTATAGGTAGATAAAGAAATGGTGCACTTTTGCATGTAGGGATTTAACTTCATTCCCGACTGATTTAATCCAAATAGGCTTTTGTTATAACATCCTTGGACAAAAAGGAATCAAAATGAATGTTTCTTAAAATCTCGAATCAAAACACACATTCCTTTAAGCCAATCTTGTACAGAACTCACACTGTTCATGTGCTAGTAGGACATGAGTCATATCCAGTCAAGTTTATTGGAAAATAGTTTTGTAAATTCTGCTCCTCACCAAATCAATACTACTGTTAGAACGAAAAATCAAGTCACACGGTAACAGCATAAGCTACTACTTTGCACCAACAACACTTAGTATGTTTTGCACAATGAGTTCCTAAAAAACTGCATTACATTGCCATAAAATAAGACTAAAATATCAGTATGTTACTCATTAATTTATTCTGACAGGATTTCATTAATGGAATTGCAAGGCATCATGTTACTAATCTGCTAGACTTCCCTAAAATAACCTGCTCAATGAGATTAGAGATTTATGTGTATATTCAGTCAGAGGGTTTGTATCTTGGATCTATTCCAGCCTCGAAATAGGTCCCACTGGGAATCATTTACTTTCTAATTGGTAATAGTCAATAACTCTAGAAGCTCAATTTAACAGCTCCAAATCAATGTAATCAAACAAATAAATTCCAAATTTAAGATGTTATTTTAAAGCTATCAGACTACAGGATTTATTATTATTTAATATCCAATTCCCTCCACAACAAAATATAAGTTTAATAATTAATTATTTCTGTCTCCTACAATCACAAATTGCTTAGAAGAATATGTAAAGTTTGTAGAGAGGGAGTTCAAAATCTCAGCTTTCATAATATTTCAAAATTCTCAACTTAACATCTTTTTAATTGTGTTCTAACAAAAAGGGGTAGGGCTGAACATGGGCTTCTAATTTCACAAGTGCAGTTCTAAGGGTTTAACCTAAACAATCAGATACTAAATAACATACCTCTGTACCTCCATGAAGAGTGAAATTTAAAATTGTGAAATCCATAATACTGATGACAGTTTATCATAAGTTTTCAGTAATTACTTTTAAAATTAATTAATGAAGATGAGATCAGTGTGAAACAGTATCTATTCCTGGTTGATTCACTACGAAAAGCAAAAAGAATGTCAAGTATTTAACTACAATTCTGAAACTCCACGCAAGGTTATGGAAAGCTGCAAATAGTTGTGACCTCATAGGTATCAATCGGACTGCACTGATTTACATCCACTGATGAGCTGACCCTGCCTTTCACATTTATCTCATTTCATTAAGATACATTAATGATGGTTACTATCCAGAAAGGAAATAAAATAAGAATCTCAAGATGAGATAGATGATGGTCATTAACAGTACATATTACGTTGTTGTTAAATTGCATAGAGATTGATTTCATCAAATACTAGCATTAACGTATAATAGAAGACTCAAGTAATAATACTTAAGAAAACCACTGTAAAATGAAGAATGGAATATCTACAAATTTGTGCCTATTACATGTTTGAACTTGTTCTGCTGAAACAGCATCATCAGCAAAGTATTTAAGGGACCATTTAATTTACGGTAATTCCTTACAGTTCAGAATTAAACACATATACTTCTGAGCTTTGTTGACTCAGACCTGAAAACATGTTACTGCATTTTAATTTCCCCTTTTTTATAGCATTTTACAGTTATTGGCACTGTGTACAAATTTCTGTCTGGTATTAAGTTACATAAATACATATTAAATACATATAAATACATATTAATACATAAATTGGGGGAGAGCGGGAGGAAATTATCTTATTCCCTTAATCACATTCCCATTTCTGAAACTTTATCTATATCTTTTATTATTTTGCTTAGTTTGGTCAGCAATCTTCTGGTTTTCTGCTATTTGTCCTTATGTCAACATTCATCTTTTCTGCTTAGATTGTGGATTACAGTACTAGGATGTGAACTACGAGATGCTGACACTGCAAATCTACCTGGCTGAGGAGGAAATAATTCTGTTAAGAATATCCCAGATATGGACTAAGGAAACCACCTGGACCTGACAAGACATAAATAAGATTGTGCTGTGAGAATCACTTGCCTTACTCTAGAGAATGCCAAGATCAGAAGGGTTGACATTTCCACTTACATTTCAAGGTTACAAACATAAATAGAAATAATTTAATTTAACTCCTAGTAGACAGATATTCACTCTCACAAAAGCACTGAAGATAGTTTTGCAATTTAACATATGACATTTCAAATGAATCCTAAAGCTACAGAAAAAAAAAGAAAGAAGCTGGGTCCATGCAGATTAGCACGAAGGTGCAGTTCTAACGGGATGGGATGTAGAATTTGATGTATTTATCTCAAGACAGTTCAGGTTGTTGCTTACATTTCTGTCAACTCCAGACTAACTCTGATAACAGAAAAGAATTTATGTATTTGGAACAATACATTTTCAGCTTCCAATAAATGACCACCCTGGGTTTCTCCATCTAAAACAAAAGAGGAAAACTAAACCAAAGGCCAGAGGTAACTGGGCATTTGGAACACTTCAGAGAATAGAATCTCAGAATGGTCTGGTTTGGAAGGGGCCTTTAAAGATCATCTAGTCCATCACCTTGCAATGAGCAGGGACATCTTCAACTAGATTGGGTTGCTCAGAGCCCCCGTCCAGCCTGGACTTGAACACTTCCAGTGATGAGGCATGCACAGCAACCTGTTCCAGTGTCAAAACATCATCATCATAAACATTCTTTTCCTTCTATCCAGTCTCTTTCAGTTTAAAATCACTGACCCTTTTCTCGTCACTAAAAAGTCTTTCTCCATCTTAAGCCCCATTTAAGTATTGAAAAGCTGCAATAAGGTCTCCCTGGAGCCTTCGCTTCTCCAGACTGAACAACCCCAACTCTCTCAGCCTGTCCTCAGAGCAGAGGTAGTTTTTGTGGCCTACTCTGGCACCTCTCCAACAGGTCCATGTCTTTCCTGTACCAAGGGCTCCAGAGCTGGACACAGGACTCCAGGTGGGGTCTCACCAGATCAGAGGGGCAGAATCACCTCCTGCGACCCGCTGGCCACACTCCTTTTGATGAAGCCCAGGATATGACTGGCTCTCTGGGCTGCAAGTGCACATGTTAAATTTTTTTGGTAATCCAATTAAAAGGTAAGCCACTGAAAACTTAATAAAGAATATTATAGAGACATGACTCATACACGCAACTGTGTTAATTACCTGTATCCACTTTTTGTGGCAGGTTAAGAATATTAAGCCTTTGTTCCTGCCAAGTGTGGCAGATACTTTCGATTTATTATTCCACTTCGGAACTTGTCATAGTGTCTTGTGGTAAGGATCTATTTACATTCTGTAGTTACCGGTTAGTAGGTTAAAAGTATCTGCTTGAGATCACTGATAGATTATATGTGTAACCTATATGACAGATCCTGACTCCAATTTCCTGGTTGTGTCTAATTTAAACAAGACAGCATGTGGCCTGCTATATCTTCCTACAGCAGTTTTGATGTTATTTTTGCCTACAAAAGGCTTGTTCTCACTGTTTCAAAGGGTACAGACCCTGAACATTCTTTTCCACAACCTGAATGACTAATTGCAAGTACACCAATGTTTATAATTGTTGAACTTGCACAACTGAAAATTCAGCATCATTCATAAGATCTCACTGTATTTGCAATTATATAAACTTAATATGAAATATTTGCTGTAAGGAGTTATAGATTTTTCATTCCTGTAAAGTTATTCCTTATAATTATTCTTTTCCATCTACTCACATTGCAAACTGAATGCATTCCAACTACTAACATATAAAGCGCGCATTCTGTACAAAAGATGTTACAGGTGCTACATCCTACTATTGTACTATTCCTAGTCCATATTATATATGCCAAATATGTAAAATACTCTGTACTTTATTCCAAGGTTCCCAAGGATATTATGTTTTGGCTTTTATTTAAATGAAGAACAAGCAGGTGGTTGAAAAAAAATCCTGAATTAGTTGGAAAAAAAAAAATTAGTTGCATGTTTAATCTGACAAAATACAAACTTTCCATTTTTGGATAAAATAATTGTTTCAATACTCATTTTTCTCTGCAATTGGGGCAGAAAGTTGATAGAGAAAAACTTTCTGAAGAAAGACAGATTCTGAAAACTTTTGGTTCCAAGATGCCATTTTGCAGACGCATCTCCTACGCTGTGCTGCGGACTATCGTGCTACCAAGAAGATCCAGCACATCACAAGAGGTACAGTCTGGCTGTTGAGTATTGGCAACAGGGAAGACTGAAAACACGAGTTACCTAGACCATACTTCCTAAAATCCCACAAACTGCCATGGTGATTTAGACTCACACAAAGAGTAATGGAAAACACTTTTAAAAGCCAACATTTTTCAGCACCTTTCCTTACAAGTGAAAAAAAAAAAAGTAAACGCTGTTGTGTTTAAATTTTCAATTTGGCAGTAAACACATTTTCTGTAGAAAATTCTGTCTTTACAGTTTTATCCACTGTAATACAAATTTATGAGGGTTGGTGGGGTTTTATTCTCCCCTGCTGGGCCTGTCTGTAGAACCAGTCTTTGATCAAGCAGAACACCTGAAGAGCCAGAGCATTTTCCACCTAAGTCCAGCTACAGTTATCGTGACAGCAGATGTCAAGAAAAATCTGCATCAGGGAAATCAGAAACATATGCAGAACAAATCTGGGGAAACATTTCAAGACTGCCAATGTGGAAACATTTTTAATGAAATACCACAGGAGTGCGGAAAACCAGTAGTTCAAGAGTTTCAACCCACCGATGAAAAGAGTAGCTTTTGTAAATTCAGACATATCACTTAAGTTCTCTGCCACATTTTCTCCAGCAGATTTAGTGGCTGACAGAAGATATGACTACATAATGAATGCAAGTCTCCTTGTAGATTAAAAAAAATACATGTAAGTCTGGTTTTATTAAGGGGTTAAAATTGCTTTAAGACACTATAAGGTCTCATTATGAAAGTCTTGGTTAGAAGCCATAAGCAGAGCTAACCTCATTCTTTTTCTGCTGCAATGAGGAAGTCAAAATGGAAGAAATTAAATGCAGAAAATGAGGAATTTTGTACATGGATTACCATGTGTATCTAGAAGGATGCATGAGGAGGTTCTATGACGTGAAACCCTATTTGGAAATATTTATACCTTGCCATTTCCATGTCACCTCTCTTCACTTTTGGCTTTGCCCACTTATCAGTCTCCTAGTTCCCAATGTCTGAAGTAGCTTCTCAAGAAGCTTTCTAAATTTACCCCTATTTTTCAACTGCTGATGCCAAAACTGTATGTACATAAAACACAAGTAAGATTCACAACAATGTTCACAAATAGAAATAAATGTACTTTCCCTTCTCCTCTTCTCTCTTCTGAATTTATAAACCCACAGAAAGATACTGTCTCCTCTCCCAGCTTAAATATTCTGTTTCTCTTCTCTTTCTCAGTGGTCCACAGGCAAGAAGATAACCTTAGGATGGCAGCATTCTCAATCAGACTTCCTTTCAAAACCTTCATTACTGAGCAGTAGACAAAATAAAGCTCTTCAAGGCATATTGCAAAACTTCTGAAGAGAGGACATACAATGCAAAATTAATGCTTTGTTATGAAACTCAGACATCTGATGTGCTTGCACAGAGCAACCACTGATGTCAGCAGAACTCACCACCAATATAATAAAAGATGGTAGTGTATTTTCACTCCATCACACTCTGAAGTATTCAGTTTATTTCAGTTTCAAAATACTAACAGCAGCATAGTACTACCCTGAATTTTGCTGCCTTGTACTATAGTTCAAATCATTTACGCATCAAATTTTCTTGTTATCTTAACTGGTTTCACCTGCAGACAGCAAGATCAAATTCTTTAAAATGAATGCTCTGTGATAATATAAGCAGATGGTAAAAAGCTTTCAGTGTAGATACTTCCACTATGCAAAGCATAAAAAATAGGTCCAATTTTGGTCCCACAGCCTTGATGACATCCTTTCTATTGACAAACACAGACTGAAAAAATGTTTTTTAATGTTCTGTAAAGAGGCAACAGTCCTAAGTATATGCTGCCTTTTTATATTGAGTTAGAAATACCAGTACAATAGATGAAAAGCAGACAAAATATTCTTTGAAGCACTGTTTTCAATAGGAGCATTTATTCCTGAGCCAAAACAGCACTGTTGTCCAGCAAATAGAACAATGCTGTTTTAGTCATCATGAGACAAAGGCTGAATATAGGAGGTATTTTGCAAAAATCATTCTCTCTGCTCCACTTCCCTACTCTCTGGGTGTAATAACAATCATTTTTCCATTGGCAGAAAGCAGAAAGTTAGCTTTCTTTTACAAGGTGTCTGGTGCCAACTACATTGCTGCACTAGTACATAAGGAGCAATAAGAAATTCTAAGAGAGTCACCTGCATGTAGGTGTAACAAAGGGAGGGAAAATACAGACCATGACAGTTTAGGGAATCCATCTAACTAAAGTCTATACATTTTATTTTAGGATGGATAATTTTATTTTTGTATATCTCAGAAAGTAAATCCCATTCTATCTGCATTCTCTTGCGCGATTCTTCCTTCACTGTAAACTGAAATTACACCTGGTGATGACCCTGCATGAACAAGAATGTCAATAATTCAAGAGGACCTATGTCCTCCCCCTGCCTTTAAAAAAATAGAATGAAAAAAAGATTAGTTCCCATTTCTGTTCACAGCCTACCACTGAACATAATGTCATTTTTGAAGCTTAAATTGGGCAGTTCAGAGAAAAGAAAGTAAACAGCAACAGAAGACATACACAGGACTCAATTATAAAAGGAGAAACAATACAAACAGGGAATATTATTAATTCTGTCCCCCAACACAAAAATGAGAAAATAGCCAATGGAATTTTTCCACAGAGTGCATAATGTGAGCCTAGAGTTCTTCTTGCTGAGTACTGTAGTAGCAAAAGATGTAGGCAATTTGAAAAAGCGATATTATAAATTCACGTAAGAAAGTCCATTAAGAGCTACTACTATATACATACATCATCTAGGTCAGAAAATTTCTCAGCACTGCACTGGTGGAAAATGTGAGGGTATACTGGGAGAAGCATCACTGATCCTTCTTCTGTGCTCCTTTCACAGATGTCTGATTGCAGTCAGAAATAGGATGCTTCTAAAACTTAGACAAACAGTCTGACACATCACAGCCTTTCTTACATTCATATGAGATGATAGATATTCATAGGTCATAAAAGCAAACAAAAAATAACTTCTATGACGTGTAAACTGCAACAAGAAATATGTTGGCATGTTACTTCCAGAAGATCCTCTACATAAGTTTAAACTGAGGAGGAAAAAAAAAATGTATCACCAGAAAAGCTTTTTGTTGATGCTGGGTCCCAGTGAAAACAGACAACAGTGTTTTATTTATGTATATACTGGCAATAAAATTGATACATTCATGTCTTAATGTTCCTCCTGCTATAACACAATTTCATCCAAGGACACTTTGGAAAACTTCATAGAGCAACTAACCCCTATTTGTCTGAACTGCAGACAGGTCCAGAAGTTTTTTTACCACTCTGTGGTAACACTGTGCATATTTTAACCATAGCAAATTTCACCAGCAACTCTGCTTTCTAAATAACTTTTTCTCCCCAAAAGAACTGCACTATAAGTCAGTCCCTCAGAGGTTGTGATGGCCTTTGGTACACAATACCAATAGGCAATCATAGCTTGGTGCACCTGTTGAGCAAATGATATTTTGATAAAAAAACACACACTGTAAGTATACAGAAATTAAAATTCAGTTATCTCCATTTAGCCTATACTTCTTTACAGTATTGCATCCAGAGAATGACTGGTTTCCAGACACCTCATTTTAGTGATGACCAGAACTTCACAGAAACCACACAAGAGGAAATCATTACAACCAGCCAAGTGGGCTGGAAACAAGGTGCTTCCCTGTTTGTACTGTGACAGAACAAAACTGGAGCTTTCATTGCACTGATCAGATGCTGTTCCACAGCAATCTACAAAGCATCTGTTTGTCCACAACACAAACCATTTTCAAGGCTGCTTAGCACAATTGTGCTGGTTTGTGTCCTGGACATAAGCTGCCTCCCAGTGGTGAGGAATATAGAAACCAAAATGAAAAATATGAAACGGAGAGAGAGAAAGCTGCACCCTTCTGAGGTCCAAGCTTCCTACTCAACTCCCATCTCCCATGCTCCCGCAGTGGCACTGGTGCTCACACCAGGACCAGACAAGAGCTAGACTGAAGTAACTCCCCCACGTCCCCCAAACTGCATATAGTGAGGATGCTCGGCCCTCAGAATGTTTGGGTTTTGGGTTTTTTTGCTTTACAGATCCACTGCTGTTTTGCCACGTAACTTACTAACATAGATACAGGCTGCGCAGGTTCCTCTTGCCTAGCTGGAAGCAAGATGAGACTGTGTTTATCTTATCCTTTTGAGAAGGCTAGCAGTTAGTCCTAGCTTAGCACAGAGCCTATTCTTGTCATTCCATGCATTTTCTTTTTCTATGCAAGGGTGAATTTTGACCTGACAAAATAAACGGAGAAAATATATTTTAGACCAGATGTAGGCTCTCAACAGGAAAGAGGTTTTAATATCCAAGCTCACTAAATATATACCGCATCAGAAGGTAATTTCTCATAGTGGATACCACAATAAAAGCCAGGTCTTCAGGAGTGGTAAGGCTTACCCATGCTATGTTCAGTCCATCATATACAGG
The DNA here is from genome assembly GCF_964273445.1 of Streptopelia decaocto. Classification (NCBI taxonomy): domain Eukaryota; kingdom Metazoa; phylum Chordata; class Aves; order Columbiformes; family Columbidae; genus Streptopelia; species Streptopelia decaocto. The sequence continues at coordinate 32,695,421 of NC_138663.1, read as the reverse complement.
CACAGCAGGACAGGGAACCAGCCTAAGAATCTTCTGGAGATGCAAACAGATTTGGGGAAGCAGAAAGAGAATTCCATCAAATAAGTAACAATAAGGAACAATAAAGACCAAGACTGATCAGAGTACGTCTTGACCGTGTCGATTAAAGTGATTCCCTGAAGTTAAAACAGGCCAGAGCACACCACTTAATTACGTTGTTCATATGGAAGATGTAGAGATGGTAAGTGATGTCAGTTTCTTTTTTGCTGAAACATTGACAACAAGGAGAAGAGACTATAACTTAGTGGCCCAGAGGTGGTCCCAGAAGCCAGAGCATGGGAAGAAAGTCCATCATTTCCATATTTAAGAAATTAGCTAGATTTAATGCATGCCAAGTGAGTCATATGATACTTGGGTACGTAAGAAACATCTTAAATCCCTTCTTATCGTGAGGTGGTGAGCAAATTGATCTATTTGAAGAATATGTGGCTTGTCTGGTCCTAGGTCTGGCTACTTCCATTCAGCATTGCTGCCTGTTAAGAACTGGTGGCCGAGGGCTCTGCTTCTCAGACTCTGCTTCCTCCCTTCTTTGAATCTCGCTTTCCATTTTCCAGGCTGGAAAACTCACCGCTACCCAGGAGTAAAAAAAATGTTTCCTGAATTAACCAAGATATCAAGTAATACTCATTGGCCAGTCTGTCCCTGCTCCTTCCCTGAATCCTCCCTCAAGCACCTGACCCCCGGAAAGGCCGGGCAATGGCCAAACCAAACCAAATGCTCATCAGTCTGAAGGAGATTTCCAAATATGAAATGGAAACTCATGCACAAATGAAGTCAGACTCCAAGGAGGAGTTTACAAAGCAGAAACAGATTACAAAACAAAACAAAAAACCCCAAACAGGTACAGGCACACCTTTTTGTAGCAAATGGTTTGCTAATACTCCTGAAGAAAATCTGTGGCCTTGAGACTTGAACTATGCTTGTTGGTCACCCACAGATATTTTCACTGTCCAACAATCTATGCTCATTGTTCCCACAGTACTTTCATTTCTATCTAATGAATTAATTGCTTCCAATTAATTGACAGCAGCTTCACACTGTATTACCAAAGGATTACAAATTAAATTTTAATTATGGTTCATTGTGCAGGAGAAATCAAGTATAAACATAATCACACTCCATTATAAAGTAAGTACACTAGACATTTTCTAGAACAGATGCACACTGTCCAAATTATAGTCAATTCTGATATACTGTAAACAAGCTAAGACTCATTTATTAAACTGAAAGTATCACACCTCCCACACATAAATGCATGAGACAAATGTTTAAAGCTTCAATTTTTCACAGATGGTAGCAAGAAGAAAACACTCTTATAAGACAAGAATTTCATGCCTGCAGTTTTCAGCAGTCACTGGTGTTCCACTAAAGAAAAACAAAATTCCCAGTATTATTTTTTCTGTACGATGGTGGCAGCAAAATGAGTTAATTGTCACTGTGTTTGGCCTGACATCATGCAGAACTTTGTCCCTAGCAAGGGGTTGCCAGGTGCCCAACTCCAAATTCTTAACATACATCTGAAAACAAGTTTAATGGTTGTTCAGGGTAGATAATATTCTTTGTAGTAAGGGCATCCGAGTTTGAAAAAACCCGACTTAGAGAAGTGGAGCATACCACTCAGAAAAAGGGTAACTTCATCAGTGCAGCGCCTAGGAGAGCACAGCTCTGTTTTCCTCCTAATGATCTGTGAAACTTCATCTGTTCTGGGAGAGCAAGTGGAGTATTTTTGGAGGTAGTGGGAGGAAGAAGGATTAAGCAGAGACAGATATCGCCAGAGCAATTTTTTTTTTCTCAAAAGTTTGACTTCAAAACATCTGATTGCCAGCCTAACCAGTGAATTCAAAACTTATTATATAAGCTAAGCCAGATTCTTAGCAGATAAAAATTCACTTAGCTCCATTGATTTCAGTAATGGGAGAGGTGCGGTTTTGAGGATCTGAGAAAGACAGCATCTCTTACAGCCAACCTCAAGGGTACTGCCTATAGGATTTGATTCCCTTTTAAAAAGTTACTTTATGCTTAAGCAGCTGGGTGAGCTTTTTAACAAAAGAAACAGGATCCACATTTTGAAATAGCTGACAAAGACTCTTCACTGATCACTATTTCACTTCATTGATTATCACTAACAGCCTGAAACGTACCATTTCACCATATGATAGACTTCATGTAGGTGAATACTCTCAAAATACTCTGGTAAGAGAGTCTTCTCAAAGTTCCTGATTTAAGAGTCTCATTAACTAGAGGCCATCTTTCAAACACATACAGTATGGGTAGCAGCAACAGAACACAACCCTTCCAAACCATCATGTTGTCTGAATGCAAAAACAAACCGATTTTTAAAAATTGAGATCTAAAAGAATAAGGAGTGAATTCTTCTGTGTTATAAGATGCAGTCCTGTACATATTTGTCCTGGGGTCCTACCAGATCAGTTGTCAGTGATCTGAAAATACTACAAGTTTACTGTCAGTAAAACTGCAGATGACACAGAGCTATACCACAAACCACAGGCACAACTGTGTCATCTGGATAATTTATTACATTGTATTCATTCAAATAACATTTCAATATTCAATAAAATAGTGCTAATCTGTAAAACGAGGGGGATATCATCTGAGAAAGCACACTATGAGCATCACTACAGCTAACAAAACACAGGGTCCCTATGCAGTACTACAGCAAATAGATAACAACATCCCTGGGAATATAAGCAGAGGAATACCTATCAAGACTGCAATGATAGTATTACTCCTAGGTGTGGAGGTATTTTTGGACAGCATGTATATTTTCAGAGTGCTGTTTCGGATTCTGATGATCTAAAGAAAAACATCGGAAAAAAAGAAAAATACTTCTACAGGAACCACTAGATAGTCAGAGGACAGTAAATCCTGCCTTAGAATGACCGACTTAAGAATCTGTGGCTATCTGATCAAAGCAAAGATTAAGAGGGGACTTGATTACACCATACAAGTACCTACACGGGAGATTATTGATAGCAGAGAGCTCTTTAATCCAGCCTAAAAACCAATAGCAACATTAAATGGTGGAAAGATTAAGTAAAACAACATGAAGTAGAAACAAGGTAGAAATGTTTCACTGTTAAAATAATTGATCTTGTAAATGCCCTGACTTGAAAAGTCTATGAATTATATACAATATAAGCCAGTACAATTTACGATGGCAAAGAGAAATGCCCTCCATACATCTCAGTTCTAAAACTTGCATATTTTTAAGAAAAGTATAATGCAAAAAGCTTCCTGACTTTCTGATATAAGTGAACTAAAATCAGCAATATGTTCATTTCATCTGCACTGCTGTAATATTTTACTAATGCTCTCTCTTTATATTATATGAGTGTAGCTAAAATTTAATCTATTTTATTCTTGCACAGGAAAACCTTGAGGCCCAGTAATGTGCTTCTGAATACACAGGTACATATTGCTAGTGATACTGAAATACTGCCCTTCAAGAGCATCAAGTTTTCTACATGTTCTACAGAAGAAGCAGACCTAACAATATTCTCTCTGTGAACTAATATCATTTACTTAAGTAAAAGGTTGAGCCACTATCTGGAGTTCATAATACTGTCACTGATCTTCATGGAAGGTTTACACTGACATACATACAGGCATGTCAAAAAGAAATACATACACACATTAAAATCACATTATTGCTGCCAATTTTTCAGGCTACACTGCTGCTGTAACTTTAAATGTATTCATTTTAAGTTCTCGCATGGGACCTGCAGTCTATTACAAGATGCTGCTTTATGCACACTGCAGACACTTCACTGTCATTTAGCAGCCTGCTGACAAAAACAAAATTACACTAGTGACATGCAAAAAAATGTGTTATCTACATGATTTGTAAAAAGGAAACCATAATATGTATACACTTGTGGTGATAAACAGTATGAAAATTGCAAATATGAGGACAGATACTGAACTAATTTAAGGGTTTGAATCTTTAATATGTTGTATGACACATGCGCATGTGTATGTGTGGGTGTCAGAGAGACTGAGAGAAGATGATTTATCCTGTCAGGCTTTCAAATGTTTCCTTCTTTGGATATTTATAACAAGATGTCACTCTTCAGGGTCACATTACTGATGGCTTATTTAGCTAATATTTTAGGACTGTAGGGAAAACTTTTGATGGAATACATTCAGTCCAGTGTCTGATAGGTACCGTATAAAGTGAATGAATGAACTGGCGACTGACTGAATGAAATAGGCAGTTTCTCTTTCGTATAGATCCGTTAAGAAACAGAAGGATTTGGACAGAACTAGAACACACAGCCTACCCCAAGGAATTTACAATGTTATCTCTGATGCACCACAAAAGGTTTTCAAAATATCCGTCTATTTTCATTTTCTCATGTTCATGTTCCACATGTTTCTTCTATCCACAGTCTCTTTTGAAGGGAAGTTTAAGATTTTATAAGAAAAGGCTATTAAATAGTCTGATAGAAGTCAACTTGTAAGGTTGTTAGTAGAACTTAAGTATGTTTATGTAGCATTCACTACTCTTTCATCTATTTCACATAAACAAGTAAATAATAATCTAACTATTTTGCAACATTGATAGATTTTGCAATATAATCCTTCCTTTGTGTTTAGCAGCATTGTGAGAACGAGAAAATATTTATTCTCTGATGAATATTCAGTTAGGTTTGATACAAAGAACATGTTCTTGCTGCAACTCTTAAATAATATATACTGAATCAAATGCTGGTATTCCAAATAGAACAGTACACAAACAGAATTCCAGATAGAATTAGACATGAGATCAGAATTTCAGATGGATAAATAAACTTGGGCCGGCATTTCCAACAAAACTTCCCATTTGTAAGTATATATACATAAGTCATCAAAGACGAAACTTCACTTCTTTTAACTTTTTTTCCACTTTTCACTTTCTCACTAAAATTCCTTTCAGTGCAAAAGCATCTCCAGATTTCTAAGATCATCACTCATGACCTTAGCAGCAGTTCATGTGTCTGGAAGATAATTTCTATCTTTCATGAGTTTACTTAGAGGAAGACTCAGAAAACATTAATTTTCTCTTCAGAGAATGGTAGAAAGGGCATGTTGGGAATCTGATCTGTAATACTCTTCACTATGTATTTCATATGGCTTAATAAGTACACAACAATTTTTGAAATAACTCTTTTACTATGATCTAACTCTTAAGAAACATATGCAACCAGAACAATAGGAATATAATGTCTGTACTTTGCCATATCAAACATCTGTCTGTCCTGATATTTCACATCTAATAGATGCCCAAGGAAAGGATTAGAATAGGGAAACCCTATAGGTGATACCTTCCCATCACACGACTCCCAGCTGTCAGCAACCTTGAGCCTCACTCAAGGGCTTCCTCAGCCAAAGGTGATATTACTGTGTGTAAAACTCCAATATACTCTCGTTCCATGAGTTTACAAATCAATTTTGAACCTACACAGACATCTGCAATATTCTGTGGCAATGAGTTCCACAGCATCTGCTGTGTAAAAATGTACGTCCTTTTGTTTCCATCCTACCAGTTGATATAATTTGATAATTCCTAACTTTTATAACATGAGAAATAGTGAAAAATTCTTCTTAGTTAATTTCCTCTGTGCCACTCATGATTTTATAGACCTATTTACAGACTCTAGTCTACTTAACAGCTTCTTATATAGAAGGTGTTCCTTTGATCATCCTTGTTCCCCTTCTTTATGTACTCTTGAGTTCTTCATATTATTTTCTGAAGGGGAACAGAATCATGTATATTATTAAAGATGCAGGAGCATTACAGGTATGAACAATGACACAATGATTTCTGTTTCCTGTTCTAAACTCAGTTAATTGTTCTCTGCTCTTTTGCCAGTAATTCCTTATATTCTCCCTTTGCCCTCTGCTCACCTTTGCACTGACATTTTCACAGAACTACCTATATTCACTCCAAGCCCTCTTCCCTGAGAGGCAATACTTTGTCATCTGCCACATTGTTACCTACTAAGCTCTAAGTTGTCCTGTGTACTTCCAAGTTTAGCACTGTACTCAAAAATGTCTAAAGGAATATACAGCAACTGGTACTAGACACCATATGGTCAATTGCCTCTATGGGGGAGCAGTTTAGAAAACAAATGGTGAAAGAAGACTATCAGTAGGAATTGGTCTTTTTATTAAAAAAAAATTGTGTAAACCAGTATTTATTGGTGTTTTTTTCAGTGCTGATCCAAATACCCACAGGTAGTGAGAGAAGAATCAAAGTGTATATTAGAATGGTTTAATATACTGTTTACACCAGGAGTAATGTCAGCTAATTGAGGGGTGGATGTGAATGACAGACTTCACTAGAGGAGGGATGTAGGCCAAAAGATTAAGGGAAATGTGTGGCTAATTTGCATCAATAACAGAAGCTCTGTGCAGAAGAATAGAAATCATTTTACCTTTATACACAGCATTGGTAAGACTGATGCCAAAATGCCACATACAGTTCTGGAGGATGTTCAAAAACTGTGTCAAAAAAAAGACTGGAGAAAAGACATACAGTGAGTTCTAAAACATACCTGATTAAACTAGGACTGAGAGGTGGCCTGCTCATAGAATACACATATCTCATGGGGAAATTAAAAAAAAAAGGTACTAAGGACAGAAAGACTTTTCAATCTGCTATGGAAAGGAGTCAAAGCTGAAGACTTCTGCACCAGAAAAGCAAGATAAGAGTTCTCAGAACAGCTTACCAAAGGAAGCAGCAGATTCACTGCCCATTGACATATTTAGTTATTCAGATCAAGAAGCTTTTAGAGTTGCAGATCTTCCTCCATGAGATGTCAGAGTGTGTATATCCTAGTGTGTGTCAATAACAGAGGTTAGGAGCCTGTGGGGTGGTATATCTGAGCCCTGTCAAACTCATTCATGTCCAAAACTAGGAGATATTTAATGGCCCAAATATACAGGCAGTCATACTTGATAAAGGGTAAATAGCATCTTCACAGACAAAACTCCGAGGACTGAGAAGTGAGTTTGTCCCTAAGAGCAGGCTAAAAAAGGGGTTCACCTGAATCACAGGCTGCAATATGGTGAGAACTCTGTATATCTACTCGTACCCACTTGTACCCACATAAATACCACATACATGAGAAGCAGGGAACTGGATCTGCACCATACTCTGCTAGCATTTCGTTAGAAAAATACAGCCTGGCAATCAATCCCTGTCTGTCTCCATTTATCTGGGAAAGGCTTTTATCTGTATAAATCAGACTTGGATCCATCCTGCCTTTCTAACCATTTATTTGACTATGACGCATCAATAAGAAAATGGGTGCAAGATATTTCTCTGTGTTTGGTCTTATAATACCTAGATGTACAGTACATTGTCAACGATGACAAGGAATTATTACGGGGACCAAAACAGCTCACGGGGCTTAAAGGATTATCAACTGATCAGAATAAAAGCAGTTTTCAGGTTTCATAACCTGAACATGAAATCACAGTGTAAGCAGTCACAAAATGTTGGTGCAGAGCAATACTTCTAGTTAACATTAATTTTCCTAAGTAAAAAGGAAAACTGGTTTTCTGTGGACTTCTGGGATTATACAAAAATCACTTATAAAATAGGTGCTTTGCAGAATGAACTGCTAGCAGGTCTATTTAAAACACGCACCCTGCTGAATCCCTTAGTTACTTTAGTTTTGACCTTTATACCACAAGACAGAAGGGACTTAGGTCTCCTGTTGGACAGAGGAAGGGAAAGGAGATAAAAGTGGTCCATTGCATGTTCAGTTGCCTCTAACATACCTCAGAATTGACCAAGCGTTAATGTAGAGAGTTTACTTTCACGTTGAGATTCTGAGTCTCAACGAGAGGAATCAGTTGCCCTGGGTAGTTCCCCTGTAATCCATGGATTCTAGCAGGTCAATTTAATCCTTTTCACACCAAATTCAATAAACTTTTATTTCTTTTTGGTGGTTTATTACAGCAGTTTTCTCCTTGAAAGTAAAGAACAACTGAACTGATAAAAATCAGTTGCCATTAATTAAAAGTACTAAAGGTTAAGCTGGTAACAGATCTTACAAATCATGAATTTAATACACTTAGTGCAACCATTCGTTTAAGTCAGCACAGTAGGTTCCAATTAACATTTTTAAAAGCATACTTTATGCATTATTCACAGAAGTAGAAAAGCTATTGGTAGGGTGACAAAAATTCAATATCTATATTTACTGTTTGCAAGCCTATGGCAAATTCAGATGTTCTACAGGATATACTTAGTGCTGCTGCGAAGCTGCAGACACATATTTTTCAGTGATGCTGGAAAATAACAAGGCCAAAAATCAGGAACAATAGGCTCAATCATAAGCAGCCTGAAAAGGAAAAATCCCACCCCCTAAGGACAGAAATTATTTTATCTTTGCCTTGAGCATGCACTCAGTCCACCAACAAACTCAAAACAGATAACCAGCTCAGCTGTTACCTGTATTGTCACTATTCTGAATAAAACAGAAACAAGAGAGGAGTTGAGTCACGGTGCAGCTGCAACACGCAGCATGGAACTAATCCCAGCTGAACTGCACAACAGTGAACAGTTATTGGCACACACCAAATTAGGTGGGATTAATAAATCATTCCATCAAATAGATGATGTAATTAAATAAGGGTAGTTAATTAGTACATGATTTATGTAGATAAAAGCATTCAGACATGTCAGATGTAAACTTTGCACTAAAAAACCTTATCTATAGCCTGCATCCTGATGAAATATCAAGCCAAGAACTCTGGAATCACAAAAAACAGTGTAATAGCTCATTTGCTTTTCATCATTTTTATATAGGAAAAATGCTGGCACTCCGAATCACTGCTTTTAAATTGAACTATAACCCTAAGCATTTCAAGATACTATTCTGTATACATTTAAAGAAATATTTTGTAAAGCCTATCTGTTTTCTCCATTAGCTATGCATGTATCACATATCCAGCAAAGATTACCTTGAGATTCAGAGGGAATTATCTGGCACCTTACTTATTAATTCCTAGCAGTTCACTTATGGACAGACTCAGTGTACTTTGCTCACATAAGTATCAATTCACAAAAGGTTTTTCTACTGGTTTAAATGGGATTACAGGAAGGCTAAGGCATTCCTTGAGCAAATCCATATAACAAAATCTGACTTTAAAGCCAACCTTGTGTGTTCAGAAGCTGCCATTCTCAGTAAATCAAAGTCTAGAATCTTTCTTCAGTAAAATTTCCCTGAGATACATTTCACAGATGAAATATTGGTAGTTAGGTGTGAAGGATCTGATCAGGTTACAGAAGTCCGTTCTTCTTTTACTCAGTTTCCCAGACATTTAGAGTAAAGACTAAACTCACAAAGTAATATTCTATGCACTTCACTGATCAGAAAAGCAACTTTTGACATATCTCATCTGTCATCTATTTACATACATAAAGATCCTAGTACAACATATGGATAACAACTTCCCTTAACTATTTATTAATTAGACAAATGTGAGTAATGTATAAAAGATTTAAACATCTGAAAATGTGCAGATGGAACTGTAAATATATATATGTTTTACAGTCAATAGATTATTTTGTGGCAATTCAATAATACCCTGTTCTGTATATTTTTGGCTCTTCATTCAAAAGCTCATCAAAGACAGAAACAACACCTCTTTCAGATGCCTTTTTATAGTAATTTTGATGCATTCTAGAAATGACAAAAGACATGAGGGGTAACCTTAAGGCTATTGTTAATTCTGAATTATAACTTCTGTCTGGCAAGGAAATCAGGTCTAGTTAAAAGGCAGATTACAAATGTTTAGCCACAGTGCCCTCTAGCTGCCTTAGTTCTGATTTTATAATTTCAATATAGTTTTCCATATGCAGAAGGAAAAAAACACTGTATGAACCACAAGCTCTACAGCAGTACAAGATGAATCCACATTTCTGCTAGAGAGATGACAGGTGTTGCTACCTGTGATCTATCTACCTGTTTTTCCTTGCCATGATGACCCACTCACCCCACCACACCCCACTTCCAAACCAGCATTTCTCTAACATCCAACAAACAACATGCATTTTTCTTATTGAATTTCCCAGCATGAAAAGTGGATATCAGGAAACCAGTCTGAAGAAAGTAAAACCTGATTCAACTTTTATTTAGAACCCAAATAACATCAACAGAAAGAATGGGGTTCTACCTTTCCCTACTTTTTACTTCTGTGTGCAATCTACACTGCCTGTTTTGAATCAGAAAGCACCAATAAACAGCCACAGATCTGGGCTTCTCAGATGACACCAGTCAGCTGCAAACAGACACAAGCAGTTTATCCTGTTTATCTGCTTATTCACTGCCTGTGAATCACTTCAGTTATGCAGCTGCAACTTAAAGCAGAATGGGGATAACCTGGATCTTAATCTCTACTCTATGGAAATATCCTAGGATATGGCCTGTCTCCTGGACACAGGATGCTTTCAGCAATAGATAAAAAACAATGTTCTCGTCCTTGACCTTGCAAATATGAGAACTGAGCATTTACTCTCCATTTCCTGGACAAGGTGGACAATTCTTACTTGAAAAAACAAACAATCAAAAAAAACCCCTCCGGCATCTCAGAAAGAGGATGTTTCTGAGCCACATGAACTGACCATAGGTGGATTGGTTGTTGTAGTGTATCTTATTGAATTTTGATTTCAACTTGCTGGCAAGAATTTTTGACTGCATGTAATATTTTCCATCCTAATTTATGTTTACCTTTTCATATGCATATATGAAAACCATTTCCTCATTGAATGCTTCTTGTGGGTAAGTTTTGTGAGAAAGCCATTTTTAATTATACAGAATATAACTCTGAGTAAGACTAAAAGATGTCTTTGTGGCCTCAAGTGCTACATGTTGCCACTTATGACCAGAGGCTAGGAGAAATATTTTCAGGCCTGGAAACTTCCAGGCTTTTTTGACACGTGTTTCTGAACCCTAATACGTAAGGTTTCTGTTCTAGTGTCCCTGAGCCAGTCTTGCAAGCCTCGCTGCTAAGCCCAAGAAGCACAGTACATGCAGGTCACTAATAGCTGGTGTCACAGAACCAAAACTGCAGGTTTCTGCCACTGCTGCCAGAAGGCTCAGGAGAGGACCTACTGTTTGGGGAGGCACTGGAGACTTCACACCATTCCAGCCTCCACTCCTCTGAGACAGGAACAAAAGCCCTGTGCAAGTTCCCCCACTGTGCTTCACAGAGCAGGGTGTCACCTGCCCTGTTACTTCAGACAGATAAGTGCTAAAGGAATATTATCTTTCTTAACCTCACAAGCATTTTAAGGCTAGAAAAAGGTTCTTGTGATTCTATTATCATGTATTCATCACTGGAGAACTAACTATAGGTGTCAAGGGCTGCTGTTACCTGGTACCAATTTATGTTCTCAGTTACCACTATGCATTAGATAGACTGGAGGTATTACAATGGGTCACCTGAAAGAAGCAGAACCTATTGTGCATCTTTGCTTTTCAGAGAATGTGTCACTGAAAGCCATTTTCTCACAATTCTTTTTACAGGTCGCTTCCATTTAGATAGGTTCTAACCGTGTCATTTTCAATGTTTCATTATAACTTGTACAACCAGCAGTGCTCTCTATCACAGTCATGCTGATTCTTTCACAGTAAAAATGTCTCTAAAAATAAATTCCTAACCTACACTTTGCTAGGTGAGCATCGGTAAGTAGCAAAATATTTCTAGCTTATCTGTACAGCACTGAAGAATTTTCTGTAAGAAATCTTTGCATGGAAAATGTTTGTATTGGAAAATTTTTGTATCCTAACTTACATTGCAGTTAGCAATAGGACAAAGGGGCATGGGCTTAAACTCTGCCAAGGGAAATTTAGGCTGGATATTAGAAAGGAATTCTTTACAGAGAGAGTGGTCAGGCATTGGAATGGCTGCCCAGGGAGGTGGTGGACTCGCCGTCCCTGGAGGTTTTTAAACTGAGATTGGACATGGCACTTAGTGCCATGATCTAGTAAACGGACTAGAGTTGGACCAAGGGTTGGACTCGATGATCTCTGAGGTCTTTTCCAACCCAGTCGATTCTGTGATTCTGTGATTAACCTTTTGGCATGCATGTATGAATACCACTTTGGCATGCAATCTTGGAATTTTGTGCTCAGCTATCTTCAAGCTCATCCATTCGTAATTTGGTGAATTGCATTAAAAGTTTTACTTAAAAACAAAGCAAGGCGGGGAGGGAACAAAGAAGAAGATAAAAATACTTTAAATAATAGACTCCTGGTAAGGTCTTTAGGCAAAAGTATATCTCTCTAGAATAAAAAAGAGCCTCTTCATTTTTACAGAAATAGCCCTATATCACTAAAATTCCTCTGTCTCTACATATATATATATATATATATAAATGTAGGTACTGATTCACAAACACAACAAAGACACTCTAAAATATATTGTTCATTCCTCCTTTCACAGAATATCCCTACAGAATGGACAAGGTAAATAACTCAGTGGATATAATTGGGTTTTATTTGAATAATACTGAAAATTTAATGTTGCTTATAATTCTTTAACACTAAATTTAATTGAACAATGGTAACATGGAGAAATGTGGGTACATTCATTATAAAAAGCTCTTTTCATTAATTTAGTAATCTTTTTCTACCATCTGGTACAGCCATAAGTAGGTATTTGTACATTATTCAAAATGATCTTTGAATTCTTGAAGAATTTTGGACTGCGTTAACTTTTTACAGCAAGCATTCAATGTTTGATTCAAAATAATAACTGTTATTTCGCTGTAACTGGTGTTTTGGCTACTTATTCAAGCATGAAGTTCCTTTGGGTGCTGAAACTACAGGATACACAGTTTTGGCACAAATACAAAAACATTTAAAAAGGTAGTAAGCCTTCTCTCGAAATTTTGCATACTGTTGCTGCAGAGCAAGTAAAAACATTCACTTAAAAACCCATAGATGAGCGCAGCTGAAAAAAGGCTTAACATGTATTTCTGTGAAGAAGGCTGAAGAAATTCAAAGACACTATTTGTTGTTTACCAGTAAAAGAATGTAGGGTATTGTAGCTATTAACAAGTAAAAATCCTGGATCATCCAATGGGTATTCTGACTAAACAACTCAAGATTTGGCATGAAGACTCACAGAGAGAAGAAACAACAAATGTATCTGAGTAATAAAAAAAAAAAAAAAGAAAAAAAAAGAAAAAAAAAAGAAATAAGCAAGAAAGCCTTTAACCTCCTCAGTAGACTAAATTTCTTTTATCAAACCTTGAAAATTTCTCCTCCCTCCCCAAACTTACTGTCTTTTTTCCTGTTGTGGGACTAGAGATGAAGTTTTCTCCATATTATAAGTATTGCTTAGAGAAGACTAAGGATTCAATTCAAAGTCCATAGTAAAAATACTGGTAGTTTCATTTTAGATTAACACAGGTAAGCATCAAATAAAATAATGCAAGTAACAGCAATGTAATGTGCTATTGCTCTACCATCTTAATTTGTACCCCTTATTGTCTGGTAAACTGAATATTTCCCATCTCTCCATATCATTCAAGGAGAAAAAAAAGTTTGTACCAAACAAGTAGATTTTCAACCATTTTTTGTTTACTGGAATATACCTGTTTTTTCTAAAAGCTAAAAACTGTCCACAGTTTTTGTCACAGACAAAATGTTGAAACTCTCTAGTTCAGTTAAAAAAAAAAAAAACAACAAAACACCATAAAACTTTGATCAAAAATACAACATTTCTAGATTAGAAAAAAACAGTCAATTTTGAAATTGAATGAAACATTTGAAAGTTCACATGTACAAGCACATCTCTTAATCTGCTGATTTGTAAAGGTATGAACATATTAATGAACAGATATCAGCTATGAGCCAGATACCCTATTTAAAAAAAACCTGCAGCAATCCTACAGGTTAATCATTAAAGCACGGTTTTCTTTACATCGTGCTTATAGGTTCTCTTCAGACAGGCCTAGAACACATGCAATTGCTGAAAAATGCAAGTAAATATTTTTTAAATGGACAACTCATTTTTGTTACAGTTGTAGTTTTAGGGTGATTGATGGTTGTAACATCAGATAAAGCAACGGGGAGACGTATTAAGAGTTGCTAAAGTCAGACATGTCTATAAAAATTTCTGTGCACTGCTTTTTCAAGATGACAACAAAAGTTGTTTTACAAATGCATGTCCTTTGGGGTGGAACAGCAATCACGAATGCTTAAATAAAATCAAGTGATATTTTCTCTGAAAGTAAACCTAGTCTTTCATTTTCCTCCATTTTCTCTTGTACTACAAAGCAATGAAGAAAACATATAATTTAGATTGCCTTCTCTAGCAAAAGCAGTTTAACCACCAGCATCAGGGCCGTAACCTGGCATGGGCTACCTCAGGTGCTCAATCTCATTCACACAAGTTGTCACATTCAAATGTGAGGCATTAAATGCACCCAGGGCCATCAGCTGGGCACCATCAGCCTGTTATCCCAGGCATTATCCTGTGGGAGCTGAAAGCACCACACAGACCAAATTTGTCTGAGTCATATCAGCTGCTGCTACTGCTGCTGCCAGAGTAGAGGAAGCGCCTAGAGAATTTCTTCCAGCATTTTCCAGTTCTTTCTTTTCTGTGCTATGGTTTTCATGTTCTGCAGTCTCAGTCAAAACCGCACTCTCCACTCAAGCAGCCCAGCAGGGCTGGGGAGCAGCTGCCTACTCACCTGCTGCTACCACCTACCTCCTACTGGCAGAGATGCCAGGGACAGGTGGGGCCTCTGCTCCCCACTTCTATACAGATGATGAAAAAATAAAAGATAATATAGTAGCAGTACCTAGAGTAAGCATCTCGCCATGGTGGCAGCTGTGCTACATGTTTTCACATTCTGAGTACTTGGTATCTTCAGGGTTTTCAGCCAAAACCAAGGATAAAAAGTGCCAGGTAGCATTTTCCTTCTTAAAAAATGCTTTTTATGGAAGTGCTCACTAATAAGTTCCTATTTATTAAAACTTTATTTGTGTGTATCTGAGTGTCTTCCTATGAGGAAACAGACAGCAATGGACCAGCTCCTCAGCTACAGGAACATGGCAGTAGATCCCCTCAGTTTGCACTGCAGAAGATACAGCCCAATTCCAGTGTCAACCCCAGTAAAGGAAGAACCCTTTAATAGTCCAGAGTACACCTTTACAGATTTCCTAGTTTATGGTGAGAAAATGTGACCTGAGGACCTGATTTCCTGCACAAGAAGACACTACATTTTACCCAGACCCAGATCCTGACAGGCCCTTATCCTAACAGGGCTCAGGACATGGCTTTGGACTTCCAGCCTCCAGCATCATGATTATCCATAGACATATGGCCCAACATGATGAGCTGCAAACGCAGAGTAACCCACCATCTTTATCCCAGGTTATTTTTCCATTTGGAACTCAATAATCTGCATTAGAGCAACGCATTTCTCAGTCTTCAGGAGACTAAACTCATGTATCATGGGCAAAAAAAAGATTACATGTAGGCAGTAGCAATGCTATGGCTCCTGAACTGGAAAGAGGGCTGATGGAGCAGAGTATTTTCACATAATCCTAATAGACAATGCTACAGTGACAACATCATAGTGTGATAAAGGAAAAAAACTCAGTGTCTATATGTCAATTGAATTCATAGTGGTATGAAACAAAAAAGTAATGTTGTAGCCATTACCCATGTCTTCAAAAAAGAAAAAAGATGTCAGTGAGTACCCACCCGACCAGAAGAGGAAAAATCTGCCTTGTATTTGTGATGTGAACAAAAACACTTCCAAAATGGCCAAATTTACTATATCATAAAAAAATGAACAAGTTCCTTAATTAATTCTTTGGTATACAGTTTCCTATTAATACAATCATATTAATGGACATTTGGATATTTTAAATTCTGGATTTTTTTCACTTTAAACAAGCATAATATTTCAAAAAAATAATAAAAGCAAATAAAAAATACGTAAGTACCACAAATTAACTTTTGCATAGGGTTTAACTACATTATGATTCTTTGATCAATTTATCTAGTTAGTTATCCCTAGCACTGGAAAGGATACTTATGTGAGAGGAGGAAAGGGAAACAGTCTATACAGCCCTACGACATTCCCAAAGTCACACCAGTGTCAGCATGGCAGCACCACACGACACATGTGTCACAGCACAGGGCTACTTGCTCCAGGGCTACTTATCCAACCCAGGGCTTGAGGGTGACCCCTTTGGTGCTGCACAAGCCTTTATCTCTCACAAGCTTTTCCCACAGCAGCCTCCAGCATCCTTTGAATTTGCTGTTACTTGCTAACAGGTCTGGCTGCCTTCAGCACTTACAGCTCTTCCCTCTGGCATCTCTGATCAGTGACAACCGTCTTAAAACCAGAGTCATTCATTTTAGCAATAGGAGAAAAGCTCTCAGAGAAAGGGATCTTTACAACAATTCTTACTTAAACACTTACAAGTACTTAAGTGTAATTCAAGCAGTACACATGACAAGTGCCTAACTCCCAAGCTGGGTCCTCTGCCCGCGGCTTTACAAAGAACTCCTTCCAGAACCAGTCTGTGTCACTTGAATCCCTGTGGTTCAGCCTTTGTTTTAAAGCTACCTGAAAGAGTTTACAGGAAAACAGTTTGGCTTGGAATTTTTTTCCTTTAAGTTTGGTTTTCTCCACAAACTCCAATTAATTTCAGTCATTCTGTCGAAGCGATTATCATTGCTCTCGAACTGGTCAACATGTATTACCGATACCTCGCAATGACAGAGCTCCAACTGTGCCACAGGTTTTTGGCAGCCTTTGATCCTGCTGACCACAAGGTACTCCTGAAATGTCTTTATGGATCCACCCTGGGATCTATAACGATTCTACGCTGGTCGTTCTGCGACGTGCAAGACCTATTTTGTCTTCTGTCTGCACAAAGAGTGTGGTTTGATTCATGATTTTAATAGTCTTTAAAGGACTTGGGATTTTAGAATCATCATCTTTTAATTACATGCAAACAGACCATTTTCTTTGCTTTACCATTTTCTGGCTTAGAAGGGAAAGCTTTCTGAAGTCTACTTTACAGAAGACAGAAGCAATATGGCAGATTTAGCACTTGGAACCAAGAGGTACTTTTTCGCCAGGTGATATGACTGAGAATATGTTTAGCTCTAAAGGTTGAAACACCTTGAAATAGCTCGGAAATTTTTAAGTAAACTTTAATTTTCGAGTACACTTTAATTTTCAAGTACTAATACTGGCTCAAGAGACTTTTCAATCACAGAGACTTGGAAAACATGGTTTCTTTTGCTGATGTGAACTCACCACACACCTGTGCCTCAGGATCCCAGCCAGGATGACAATGTGCAATAAAAAGCCTCACTTGAATACCACTTAAAGACTGCAGCCTCCTCCATAATTCTTGCAACTGCATTAAGCTTTCTGCCCATTGTATATGGTAAGTTACATAGTGAAAGCCTGTCATGGCCTATGCTGTTTAGAATCTACATGTATTCTAAGGGAGTCCCTGTTTCCCACATACTGTTTGGGAAAGACTCAAGGGATTAATCTCTGAGAAAAGCATAGAGGACTTATGGATTTGAAACCTTTCCTTCGAGCAGTTCACAAAATCTTGAACTTCCTGAAGCTCCCAGTATAACACATTTATCTTTGCCAAATGAGTAGGGACAAATATTAACTTTCTTTTGTAGCTGAGAGCTTGAACAATTAACAAACAAAAAGTCAACAGTCAACCAACCAACCACAACAAAAAAATTAGGATTTGCCTTACAAGATGACTACAGTACAAATACATAATTAAAATAGACACATACAAAGTATACATCAATATAAGGCTCATGAAACATATGGCTGGGTAGACACAGCTTTGAAGGTAGCACAGACACAGATCTACTGTGGACCTTGCAGTTCTATAGAACAGTAACAGTTGTTAGGAAAATATATTCCTGTTTGTTCCAAAGCTTGCTCTAAAAATTATGCTAATGATGACTAATCCTTGACTCATTAAAAAGCAATCAAACAAACTAAAACACAGAATCCTGAATAAGATGTGGTATAAAGTCTTCAGTAAATACACATTTCCAGGGACACAATAATCTGTATGTAGCTGAAATTGGGGAAAATGGAAAAGGAACAGTAATTGATTCGATAAAGTATTTAATAAAAAGCTATTATTATAGCTTCTAAAAATATATATAGCTATTTCCTTGTTGCAGCTTGTCAAACGAAACACAAATCCTCTTTATATGCATTTGTCAGCTGTAGACTGTTTGTAATGAGGTCCTAATTCATTAAATCACTTAAACAGAGTCCTCTTAAAAATGAATCTTAATTAAAATTATTTAAAGGAATATATTTAATTCCTATGGAATTTCTGCTATTAATGTAAACTGTATTGTAAATTTACACATTTTCTATGAAATAAATGAGCAATAAGAGAGGACGAAAGTACACCAAAAAGATGTACTCTCTCCTAGTACTTTATAAGAATAACGGAGACCCTTTGACAGCACAGGTAGTAAGTTCCCTGCAAACCCTCCCCCGAGACATTGCACCACAAAGAAGATAATCCAAACAACTCCTATTATTGCTAAAGTAATGTGACGATTAGCATCAAAAGAGAAAATGGTTTGTGTGTACAACTTTAATGACACATTACAATGTTGTATAATGATGCACTTGAACATCCTTTGGTCAATTAAAAATCTCTTTATCTAAGACAAAGTTGACATTTATGAGACAAGCAGTCACAATTCCAGCTTTCGGATGTCATATGAAAAGTACATTGCTATGTTGTAATTTTAAACATCAAAGCAGTATGATCAAAGCTCCCAAAGGGGTGAATGGATTTCCTTGAGGCAATATAGTCTCCGCTAAAAGCAATACAATTGGAAAAACTTCAATACATGTAGGTACTGACTTCAGATCAGTTTAGTATGTCAAGCATATAAAAGTCACACATGAACAACAAAAATATGGGATAGTCCCTGGACAGTTCAAGACACAAAATTATTTTAAGGAAAGACGCGATAAATTAAGGACTGTGAATTTACTTGTGGCACAGAAAAATCCAGAGAAAAAGTCAGATAGGAAGGATCCTTGTGCACTTCCATGGATTTAGCTCGTCTCCCCTTAAAATGCGCCCTTTGCTGCCACCACGTGGGCCCTGCCGCAATGCACTAGGAGTGAACACCAGGAATACTTCATCCCTATGCAGTCCTCTTCTTGCCCATTTGATTAAGAAAACCCTTCTTCCTTTCATTTATGTTTCAAATACAGCCTCAAATAAATAAGCTCTGATCCTTATCTGTTAGGCATTACACAGCTGAAAATCACTGCTGAAGTTCAAGAATCTAAATTACTTTAGTTAACAAATAAACACGCAAGTCCCTCAATTTAAAAAAAAAAAAAGTATTAAATTGTACTTTGATAAAAGACATACAACACCTTCACTTCATCCTACCTGTTCAGATACCACAAAGTTAATTGTTGTTCCAAGAGTTGACTGGGTCGGGAGCCAGATGGGACTTAAAGCTGTAGCCTGAGTTACTTGATAACTGTCAGGATAGTACTTACATTAGAGTACATAATGCATGAACCACATGTATATAGGTAATTTTTACGATTAAAATAGATGGTGCTCTGATACAAGATGGCTCCAGGCTGCTGGGCAGGTGACACAGGCATTACAAATTAAATACATGCCCTTGATCTGAAAAGCGTTGTGAAGTGTCACAACTCTGGGCCCTGGACACAACATTGGCACTTTTTAAATTGTGAAACCTTCCATGCACACCTGCCCAGCACATTTGTACTAAGCACATTTTCATAAACCTTTAACATGCAGATAAAAGCGTCTCTTCATGTGAAACCACGCTGGAACTGCACACCAGCACGCTTCAGAGCATGCAGGATGCCCTTGGTAATGGGGACATATGGTACTGAAACACAGAGGAGATCACAACAGTGCTGATTAGTCCTCCAGCCGTGGCTGTGGGCATGTGCAGGAAGAGGACACTGGACACATCTGCAGGTTTCGTCACTCTATCACACACGAGATAATAAAAGGTTGAAGAAGGAACTACTCACTTTCCACAGCTTTTGGCTTTTTGACTGAGAGATCTGCATGTTCTTTAAAAGCCAAGATCTTTCTAGAGTCATCATTTTCAAAATCCTAATAGTCTCAGCAGCACATTACAACCCTTAATTTTTAGTGGAATCCAGATCTACTCTTTACAACACAAGCTGCAAAATAGCAATCAGGAATGGCCAAATACAGGAGACAAAGTGCAGGACAAGTATGTTACGGTCCACTGGACTGGACTGCCTTGAGACAAGTCTTCCAGTCATCCTGCACAAGTGGGCAGAAAATAGGAGTGTGCTCACTAGCACTGTGCAAAAGCTGCTAGGCGGTTGGCTTATCTACTCAAGATTTTAATATAATTGCCACATTATCTTTTGAAAAATGGAGGCCATGAATACAAAGACAAGGGTCAGAAATCAGATCTCTGGTAAGGTAGCACAGAATATCCATTACAAGCAAATAGGGAAGGTCATCAGATGAAAGCACCATGGAGCCTGACACCTAACCGGATCTGCATGCTGTGAATTGGGAATCAATGGGAAAGCCTTAAGAATTCAATAGCCCAATGCTGCTACAGTTTTCCCCAAGCAGCAGACAGAGAATGACTCTAACGAGGTTTGTCGTGTTTGTTTTTGGATTTTGTGGGGTTTTTAACCACACAATATTGTAAAACATTATAATAAAATTCTGTTATTCTCACGTTGTCCTTATTACCATTCATTACATGAATTCCTGTTTCTAAAATGTTTTAAGAAAGTCTTCAAGCTAGGCAGCGATGCTGACCCTAGCTTTCCAGAATTTCCCTCTGCAAAACAATCTGTTTGTTTAATCCTTTGCAGTCTTTACTTTGGCATGCTGGGCTCTGAGCTTCTTTTGCAAATACTAGGTTTGGCTTTGCTGTAAATGTACAACAGCACTCCTGCTTATTAAATTTTACTGCTTCTAACAGAAACCTTGGCCTTGGCTAACATTATTGGCCTTGTCCAATAACTGACTGCACATTATTAATAGTGTCCAGCACAAGTTATTACAAGCACTTAGAAGACCCAATTCATATTTCCAAAGACGATAAAGGTACTTGAAGAATGATCTATGGTTCAGGACCCTATGAACAAAACCACCCGTTTCAGGACTGGGTGGGGGGACCCCAGGCACAGAATGTTCCCAGGGGGGTTGTGCAGTCACCTCCCTGGACAGACACACAGACAGCCAGCCACCTGGCCACATCACAGAGGCCTGAACCCCAGGGTGCATTTGTAGCCCTAAATATGTGACTGGATGCAGCCAATGTTCATCACCACATCTCCCGATCACAACCCTCAGCCTCACTCAGTGACCACTGGCAATTCTCTGGTTTAGCTTCCAAGCAAACTGATTTCAGAGCACTGGTCAAAGAATATGTTAGGATGAAGTGACAGGAATTGACATGCTTCTCCAGAAGAGAAACCAGCAAAGCAGAAGCTGAGTACCACCAGAGAGCAGACACCATCTTCTTATCGTCTATAATCATAAAAAAACCTTCTATATAGTAAAGAGAGCAGGCCTGTGTTGATGGAAATAGTGCTGAGTATGAATTAAGACCTCCAAACAGGCTCCCACAGCTGTTGTAAGAGGGATAAAGGAGGGATTTTTTTCAGCAATGTGAGGGTAAAGAATAGTGTGGAGCTGGCAAAGTGACAGATTTGACACACAGAGGGACACTTTAGATGGCAGTTAGCCTCTTCCTGAGGTTGCCTGGGACCACTGTGCAGAGAAGCGTTGTGTACATGTGTGATGGACCATTGTGCACAAGTGTGATGTACTGCAACGTGACAGACATTTCTGCTCGTGCGCAGAAAACCACCACAAGACTCGTAGCGTGATCCCTGGACCAACGAACATCACATCATGTCATATCAGAGTCCCTCTCATCATGTACCACATCACTGGCTAACAGAGACACACACCCATCAGTGCCCTTTTCTCTACATCAAAATCTAAAACTTCTGAATCAGAGAGGAAATTCAATGGCCTCATTCTGCCTGCACCGCTCAGCACCTGGCATAATATGAGATAATATTTTTTCTGATTCTACAGTTGGTTTTACTGTTTCACCAGTATTAAAACCATTCAAAGTGAATCTTCTCTCCTTCTTTGAGCAAAAAGCACTTAAGGCTACTTTGACTTCTGCAGGAACAACTTTTTCTGCGTTATTCTTACAGCAGCCTACACCAGGCCTGCTCTCTAGATGCCAGCTGCTCTGTTCTGACTGACTTGCTCTGCTACATTCCCCAGGTGTCTAAACCTAAACCTGAATAAAGGCTGAGCCCTTCCTACCTCTGGATTGTTTTCACATTTGTCTTCATTATTCCACATCTTTCTTGTAGAGAAGGACTCGATAGACCAGACACCTCGTTCCTGAAGCCTGTGCCTCAACCCTGATGGGCCTTCAGACGGTTACACAAATTTGGTCTGACATGGGTCCTGTGCCCAGCTTGGCTTCTTCTTAGGGATTAGAAGCAGTAAGAAATAATAGTTGCAGACCATTCTCCAACAGATTTTCAGACATGTTTCCTCCCCAGATGTTCAGCCCTGACTAAAAGAGCAATGACCTAATGTACAATGAGTCAGTGCCATAAACTGTGAATTCCCTAAAAGGTAATGTCACTGAAGAAAAAAGAGGGACTTAATATTAAAAAATACACATTCCAATCTGTCACAAGATTTTCAGTTCAAATAGCCACACCTTCACCCAGCAAACAGCTCTATAACAGATATTCAAATACCAGCAACTTGTTTAGCTTCTGCTTTTTCAGCAAACTACGTTCCTACCACTACATTTTTCAAGGGATATATTCACATTCACACTTTTCAGGTTTGCCGCACTAAGACACATGTGAAGTGTCTTTAAAAATACTTCCAAAAAATTCCAAATCTCGGCAACTGTAAAATATATCTTCTTAGAGATGGTAACACAATGTAACTTTAATGCGCTCCTGGCACAGGATTCTTGAGCCCTCACCAGGATATTGTTCCTGCTGGAAACATCTATGCTGGCATGAACATGCAAGACGTGTGATTCTCCTACTCATGAGCCACAAAGGGATTTTCATTGATGAGACCAAACATCTGACAAAGAAACTTCTCAGATTCACTCTCCTTCCAGCACAGCAGGTAAGCAGAATCAGAGAGAGGGCAAGTGGCACAAGGAGCAAACACATAATAAAACAAAAAAAAAGAAAAATATTTTTTTCATTCAGTCTTGTAGACTCTAACTGTAAGGCTTTTGTAGCCCTTTTATTGGAAAGATGGATATTCTGGATGCTTGCATTTCATAGGATTCCATAGGCACAAAGGTCAGCTTGTCTCTACAAAGACTGTAACCTCCATGCAGGGAGACTCTGACCTTTATCCTGGAAGCCAGTTTCTCTGGTGCCAGTCATTTCAGTAAGGTATTGTGGCAAAAGGCATAGACAGAGGTGTTCTTTTGCACACAAGTACAGACCATGAAGTAAATAGGTTTCATAAAGATTATGTTTACTCAGGAAAAAATAATCCACTCCTTGAAACACTTTTTATTATAGCAACATGAAGTAGTTGGCTTTGATGATATTTGTTGTAGAAACCCTCTTTTCAAAAGTACTACACGTTGTTCTACCTCAACTTTGAGAGGATACAAAGGCTGTGTTTGACTGATGGTTTAGGTTGTGCAGTTTGAGACTGAAACTGTTTGTTCTGTATCTGCTTGCTGCCTTTTTGCTGTAACAGACACCCAAAAAACGGCTGTAACAGATGACCAAAATCGCTGTAATGAGCCTTCAGTCCACTTCGAAAAAGGCAGTGTGATTCCTTGAGCACAGAATGGTCAGCTTCCCAAAATGATCGCAACAAATCTAGGGCTCGGGCACAAGTGCCGGGAAAGGAGAGCCTTCACCCCACAAAAAGCAAGAGGGCAGATTTACTGGCACCAGCTATTTTAGTACTAGGCTGTGCTTATTTCCATCAACATGGATGCTGATTACCACACAATCTCTTCAATGCAGCTCATGAAAGCTTGTAACAGATATGGGGAGCAGGAATGTTGACACATGAACTCTGATTCCAGACATAAGTCAAGCTTTCAAAATCATTAATGCTTTGTTTAACAGCTAGATATAGTGTATGGAGTATTAGAAATACCAAATATAAATCTTAACATAATACCAATAATAGTATGACTGTGTAAATAGGGAAGCCATAAACCTGCAACACTCCCACCCTCCTCATTTCAGGGATGATTATTTTGCCTCTTATTGGGCACCTATTGACATTTACCACATCATTACCGTGATAATTTCCTAAAACACTCCATGATTCTGCTGCTTTACCTGCCTGGCTCGAATCAATACATTTAGTCTTCATGTCACTATCTCATGATCAGCCCAGCTGGTCTGCATTTACGTTCACTCAGTGACACCCAGTCTGCCTCTTACCTTTTGTTTTATGTCACATTGTTAACTGCGCATGTCTGTTGACAGACTTAAGATCTGTAACACACCACCCCAGGGCCCATTTAATAACTTCATCAGACTCTGTTGGTATGGCTCTGATATTCTGCTAAGATGTAATTCAATTATTTGCACTGTTCTTCTACTCATATGTACATTGGGTTTCTTCTTCCTTGCTAGAAGCTCTTCAGATGGAATTTTGCCTTTTATAAACAACATGACTCTATATTTTTGTCCAATGAACTCATTTTGTATGTGTAAGATAACGAATAATGTAGATTCTCTCAGGAAAATAAACATGTGAAAGCAGTGTTGAGATCATAGGAGAAAACAAGTATTCTTAAGACAGAAAATTAATATAAAAAGCTCCATTTAGAATAAATACAGGCATAATCAAAAAAGATGGCTGTTCATCCCTCTGTTAACCATAATTTTGTGCTGTCAGAGCATTGTATGGGGGAAAAAAAATTATAAGGACACTTTTAACAACTTTTAACAAACTGGATCAGCAAGTATTATTGTACATAAGCAAAATAGCATTATACCACACACTTTATGTTTTGAGTGTAAGCTTCCTCAAGTTTGGATGTTTCCATTTCTTTTAATTTTAACTCTGAATTTCCTGAGTATGCACAACAGTAATGCTTATATTTTTAAACTACCCAGCCCTAGCTTCAAATCAAATTTGTTGAGTTATAATTTTAAATAAAGAAAAATAGATATGGTATTCATTAATATCCTGGTTTAACAGTTGCTATCATTAGTCAAAGACCCCACTTTATATAACTGATACTTTAATCTTCTTTGTTAATTAACCAATTAAATTACTGTTCTGCCTAAATTCAGAAGGCAGAGGAATGAAAAAAGATAGTGAATACTACTATGTTTATATTTTGTTAAGCTCTTGTTCACTGTAAAGCAGCATAATATTAAAAGTTTCCAGTAGAATATATTCTACAGCAAAAGAGACAAAAAGAAACTCTGTAACCCACCTCATATTCCCTGCCATAATGAGGAACAGATTATAAATGTGAGAAAAAATGAAGAGGAAGAGGATGGTACTGAAGAACATCGTCATCCAAGACCCGTGGTCCTCTCGAAACATTTTCAGACGGAGCAACTGACCTGTGGTATGAATATTATGAGAAAGCATATTTAGTCAGTAAATACACATTTACATGATAACAGAACCAAAATAGAGTACTAAAGTGTATTTTTTCTTATATCAAATTATTCCACTATGTGTGGGGAGGGCAGATTTAGCATCATGCAGCCATACTACCCTTCTGTAGTTCAGCATGAACAGGTATTATTCTTACAAAATTACATGGCTGCTTCCCACAAACTGAAGAAAAACTGTTTTGGGCTCTCACAACCAGAATCACTGAGGTGGAGGTCTGAAGGAGTCCACATGATGTCTGTGGTACCTGATCAAAATGTGGCTGTGGTTTTACATACACTACATGTGATTCTATACGCTGGTTAAGCAGCTTCTGATGTTTCCCTGTTTCAGTCATTAATATCTCTACCCACTCTACTATCATGGTGGCACAGCAAGATGAGTAGACATGCACGAGTGAACAAGAGTGGGGAGTTGACCCATCTAGAAGAAAATAAAATTTACATTTTTGGTTTTTTTGTTTCATTTGAATTAGTTACATCAACCTGCTGACCTTGAAGCTCAATGAACAGTAGTGCTACACAATTGTGCAAAAATGGGAAGGAGTGATGAACTGGAAGGGCAACTGCTTAAACCATCCAATTTTCTAGACAATAGATGGTCTACCTTTTTCCAAAAATAATTTTTCTTTTCTAAAACCAGGTAGTTTTTTTAACATGTTCTTCAATTGCCTGAGGTATTGAAAATCTCATCAGTGCAAGAGATGGGAATTTGCTTTTGCAAGGTGGAGAGTGCCACAGGAGAAGACAGGAAGTGTAAGGAAGACAACTGATAATTCAAGCAGTAAGGTGAAGGACAGCATCTAATGAGGAAACAGTGCAGTTAAGTGCTAGAAGATGTCGAAATAGGGAAAACAGAAGGAAAATGAGGAGCTGGACAGAAAGTATCAAGAGAGGTGATAATGCAGACTCAAAAGTGGAATGGTCTGGGATGAAGGCAATCTGTGGGAGCTGTTGTTGAACTACAAAATCTAGGGTAGAAAACTTGAAGGAAATGAGGTGCTAAGCTTCCAGTATGGGTTGGTGATAAGAAGGTAACAGTGAGACTGGAAAGGGTTGGGAAATGTAACATCTTAATTAGGAAGCCAAAGCTCTTGACTGGACCTGGATGGACTTGAGGGCATGAAGCCTTTGGTAACTGTAGGATGGAGAAATGGGCACTCTATGCTGGAAGAAGAGAAACACCCTCTGATGCTCTGGCATAGGTTGGTGAGGAGAAAGGATTAGATTGAGAGCAATAAAATACTCATGTTGAATGGCTGGGAAGGGGAGACCTGTGGGATGAAAAGTTCAGTTTCAGCATGGATTAGGGCTGGACACATGGTGAAGCTATAACATGGGGGACATTAGTAAGAAACATGAGGTGTTCATTCAGGGAATGAAACAGGAAAATCCCAGGACAGGTATGCGCTGCTGAAGACTGGAGATGTAGGTTTGGAGCAGGAAGACTGGAGGACCTGGAGCAGACCTGGGCCATGGGCTGACCTCATAGGTAAGATTTAAGCTCTGGACTAAGCACAGTTGGAGGATGGGAGTTATCTGACAGGGCTGGGATTTTACAATGAGGTGGGAACTCTTGGGTAGTGGAAGTTATAGGCAGGTAGGAGGGGTGAACCAAGCTCTGTGATGGGACAAGAGCAACATAGATCCATGGACCAGCCCAGTAGTAGGGCAGCAACAACAAGGATTCTGGCAGTGAAGAAGGGAGAAGAAATGGACAGTGCAAACACACACATAGATGCCCCAAGCCCCTGTACTCCTCTTTTGCTGCTCGAAACAATGACAGCCCCAGGCCTGTCTAGACGGTGATGTGCAGTAAGTCTGTCCTTCCCTAAAAAGCAAGCAGAGGCTGCTATGGCAATAGCAATTCATCCCGACTTACTGAGAGGAGGGGCCTAATGATAAAAGATCTCTCCTTTGCAGTTTGACAACTGCTCTCTGAAGAGCTGCCATTGCATATGGAATATCACCAAAACCCTGGATTTAAAACAGTACTTTCAAAATAGAGTTCTGATTTTAGAAGGTCCAGACTAATGGAGACGAAAAGCACGGATTTTTGTGAAACAGATAATTTCAACCTTTCTAAAACAGGTAAGAGAAAGATTTATTAAGTATTAATTGCACATGTATTCTACAAAGCAATATAATTTTCTCTATTTAGCTATTACACACTGATTAATACATATATATATGAATAAATTTCATATTTTTAAAGTACTTTTTCACAAATATTGTCTTTGGTAGGTAAATTGTTTCTATTTTTCTATCCAACTTTCTTTCTACTGTAGCTTATGTTTGCCATATAGGACTTCATTAACTCTCAAGTAAGTACATCAACATCGTTTTTTAATGAAAGAAATAGTAGCTTAATCACATTAAAGAAGGAGTCATTAAGAGGAATGGAATTGGATATTAGCACAATCTACTTGCCTAATTGCGTACAAATACTGCTGTGTGTTACTTATTGTTCCCATCATACTAGTATGTGTAATATGCTAAATGCAGTTGAACTCAAATATGTGAAATGTTCCATTTAATACTCACATTGCATTATATCCTTTCATATCAATTCAGCTGAACATAAAAAGGGAATGCATGAGATGATTACTTAACAAGTAGGATGTTAAAGTAAAAATTGCAAATAATGCTTGATATTTTTTTAAAGGAACCTAGGACTTGCTGTAAAATGCTTTACTCATTTGATAAGATGAGCTAGAAGGGTACGTTTGAGACCATATGTAAAATAAATGTATTTGTGTATCAATAGTCAGAAATGTGGAAAACCTATCTGGTGACCGGAATAGATTTGCACTAGATTCAAACACAGTTGCAAACAGTGACACAATGTCTCTTAGTTACAGAAGAAGTTTCCTCAAAAAGTAATTTTTTACTGAAACAAGGTCTTCTATCTACTCCAAGACTTTGGAGGCCACAACACAGGTGCAAGGGGGACACATGGAAGTAGACACTTGACAATTCATGGCCCTGCAACAAACCAAGCAGTAAATCAGCTCCTCAGCTGAAAACCTCATGGTTTTCTGTAACAGTGAGCAGATGCTGTTGGGAACAATGACAGAGGAGCTTGTAGATAATCATTCTCAGAGTCACATTTCATTCAGGTCCAGGAGAAGAGACAATCCAATAAGCAGGTACAAAAACTGAGTCAATCAAACAGGTCACTTCTTTACAAACTAAAACTTTTCTAGCATCTTTAGATCCACAGCCCACAAAATGGTTGGTTTCATTAGATTGCTTCTTACAGGAGAAACATAAAGTTCTTACCCATTCATGTAAGCATGCTTTCTTGTCTTAATTATGAGTGATGGAGCCCATAAACTTCAACCCTTTCCTGGGTATATATGTAGCATTCTAATATCAAGCCCTTTATAAAATCAGACGTATCCCATTAATTTTGGATGCTACATCATGTGATTGCTCTTTCTACCCATTTAACATTCATGGTCATCTACATCAATGGCTGAAACTGTTCTGCTGAAAAATTAATATCAATAAATTAGAAGTATTTTTTTAACCTTGAAAGCCCAGTCTTACTTGCTTCAAAGTCCGGAAAGTCTGTCCTTAGCACTAACACCATATGCAACCCCTCACCTGTCATGGTGCTCTTGGTCATTCTGCCGCTGCTAAGGTGTGTCTATGTGTGTTTGCTGGCTTTGTTTAAGAATACCAGGACTTAGCAGTGAACACAGCAACGTTAAAAAAAAGAAAGTTTTCTTAAACTACAGATGCAAAATTTTGGACTTGAACTGTGAAGATGTTCTAGTCACATACTGTAGCTTGAGTTATCCTGTTTGTGCTAAGATGATCTTCTGATGTTCTTCTCTTGCCTATTAGATTACCTCAGGAAAGGTTCCTTTTATCCCTGCACTCGCTCCCCTGTGCTCACCCTGTGAGTTGCTCACACCAATTGCAAAGCACCGTTTCAAGAATCTAGTCTTGGTTACGGCCTCTAAGCTCTACTCTAATACAAAGAATTAATAGGAGACAGGAAGAATATTTTAGAAATCCCAAATATGAATCCCAAGGTAGACACATGAGAAATGCCTATGCAAACACAGACGTATTTTCTAACGACTCTCTGATCTCCAAACGCACCTTACCCAGCTGTGCCGTTCCAGCACGCCCTGCTACAAACTAACTTCACAGAGCTCAATGCTGGGTACAGTGCAGTGAACTGAAGGTCATGAAGGGACTGGGGATTTATTAATATTAGTTCAGGTCTGTAATTGCCTTAAGGCAGGTACCAGGCTATGCATCCAGGCTTTACCCAGCCAACTTACAGGACAGTGGAGCAGGTGGCACAGCTGTCTGCTGCACTCCATTCAGACCTACCTATAGTCCTTGTCCAGGAGCTTGATGAGATCAGGAACATTACAATTCCCTCACACAGCTATGGCCGTGCTGTTTGTAGCCAGTTTAGGGCTTATTTTTACTGACAGCTCATCTTGGAATGAAGTGCTTAGTGCCTCCATTCGTAATTATTTAAAAGGAAGGTAGAACCAAGATGATTTTAGGAAAATATTATATAATTTTCCTATATATATTCAAAACCCTTTCAGCTGAACATACTATAAGTGCTAATTAAGTGCACTGTACCTATTAGAGTGGCTACATTTTAAAGGATTTACAGGGATATCTTATGAACTTCAGCTGAAGAAAAAAAAAACACAAGGTATGATTCCACAAAGGCTGTGGAGAAAAGTAGAGAAAGAGTGCAGCTACTCCAGGTTAAAGTACAGTGCTTCAATACTAAACAAAATACATTCGAGAGCAAACATTCCCCACCTGTCAAATACACTGGAAGTAGAACAGACGGCTTTCGATCTGTATTCACTTTCAGGAAAGTCCTTTGATTACTCTAGTCACTGACCTTCTAGAGAAACAACTTTCCTTCTTAATTTCATTCCATACAGTCTGAACTAGCTTTTTGTCAGTTCACTGTCTAGATCAAATATAAATTTGCAAAGCAAAATAATACAGTCTCTATTTTGCAGGTCTTCAGTGTAGCTCGTGTTTGTTACATTCTGAATTGTGTCTGTGAACACACCTTTGAAAAAGTCATATTGCATTAAGGTAGACATGAGAGCAAAACATTAGATTCTACTACCAACTTCATAGTTGAATCTGTTCGAAAATTTTCAAGGAATTGTTAACATTTTGAAAAAGTCTTTTCTTCCATTCAAAGTGTGCTTTGTACTGAGTAAAATTTTATCCTGTCATCCTAACAAGTACTGTGGTGGACTCTGATCTATAAATGGCTACTTGGATGACCCTCATAAAAAGCTCCTACTTGGACAGACCTTACAGTTTGGCATCTGCTGCATCACTTGGAGAGAGGTTCTAGAAACATGACAAACTGCAGTTGGTGACAGCTCATTCTGGCAGAATATTCCAGTCTTTTTTTTTTTTTTTTTTAGGACTACAAAATCATTGGGATTAAATGTTAGACTTTGCAAGCATAACAGTCTTGCTTTGAAATATACACTGCAGATCTGTATTCCAGATATACAAGCACTAGTACGAACCAGGCCAAAAGATGGAGACAAAATTAATTCTCTCCAAACCTGCAATAAGGACAATGTTTTGGGCTGGGACATTAATTAACAGAAGAATATTTAAAAAAAGAAAAAAAAAAAGTAGTTTGTTCAGCTTGTTCATTGCTTTAGATGGAAAGATTGGTGGCCTTCAGAAGAAGCATGAGCTCATCCTGATGTGTTTTGATGTTGTCTTCTGTATCTCAGTCACAGCCCACTGCAGCTGCCCACACTAGACATGTCTCTAGGCCCAGCATGGACACTTGAGGCATTCAAAGCGAGGATGGAATGAGGGGGGCAATGACCATCCTCTCCTCTGCTTCTTCCAAAGCTGGACACAGACACATCAGTGGCCAGGGGGACATTGCTGATACTGAGAGTGTGTGCTTTTTTTCTCTCTGTCAAGCACTACACCAAATATTAGAGAGAAAAAGACTATAAAGTTTAGGTTAAAAGTTCATGAAGGTCTGCCTGTGCTGGTGTTCCTGTAAAGTAAGATTTAAGTGCTATCTACTTGGAATTTACATTTATTTTCACATAGGAGAGAGTGTGTACATCATTTTGTATTCTGAATTCATTTGCCCATTCAAACAGGCTTGATTTAACTTAAGAGTTTTGAATTTTAAATTCAATACATCTAATTCAACTTTTATTTTAAAAGCTGTTGGTCTCTCTTTTCCCTTCAGGCACGCTCCATGGAAGGATGATGAATGGTACATGCACTATTTACTTTTGCAGTAAAAATCCTAAGCTGCAGTGGTACTGTTATTTGCTGATTCTGGTTTGCCTTTTCACTTTATTAGTAGGATTTCTCGGCAATATACTTGCACTACGACATTATGTGTACTGCATGAAGACATGGACTACCAATACTATATTTCTCTTTAATTTGGCACTGTGTGACTTCACTTGGACTCTCATGGCACCTTTTTCAGTTTATTATAGTCTCCAAAACTTAGCTGTCTATTCCAGTCCAGAATTTTTTCATATTATAAATATATTTTTTAGTATTAATATCTATGGAAGTGTCTATTTCCTGACACTTATCAGTTTTGACAGATATGTAGGTGCTGTCCATCCTATCACTTCGCTAACATGGTGGGACAAAGGAAAGGCCACGTTTTGTACCATCGCGGTATGGATCTTCATAGTGTTTGCATCAATGCCAGAGATCTACTACGCAGTTGCAGCTGGAACAAAAGACGAATTCATAGATTCCCTGGATGGCACTGAAGGACATTTACAATTTGAAGTGCCATTCACGGTCTCCAAAATCGTATTGAGATTCCTAATTCCAATCACAGTCATATTTACGTGCTACATGTTGACTCTCAAAGCTTTACTACAACTCAGTAAACGTCAGCAAAGAAGGAACAGACTTGTTAGACCTCTGTTACTGATTTCAGCCGCTATGATTGTATTTGCTGTTTCTTTCATACCTTATCATGTTATGATGATGGTAATACTAATTTATAAAACTAATTGTCAACCACCCTGTAGAAACATGAGCACATTAACTGCCGTTTTTAAAGTCACAGAGATCATCTGCAGCATCAATAGTTGCCTCGACCCAATAATTTTTTCAGTAGCAAATCAGACACTCTATCAAAGAATTAAAACTAGAAGACGTCACCACAAATGCCAGTGCTGCTGTTGTCTGACACGAAGGGTAAGGGACACTACTCTGTCCCCAAGAACAATGACTTAAACACCAGTGTACAAAGACACACATCTCTCCCTGCCTGTTTGGCTCTGTGTCATCAGCCCTGTTTAAAATTTGGTCTCCTGTATTGTGCAGCACCCTCTTGAGTAAGCAAGAATACACAGCAATGAAGAGTAAAACTTAATGTGTACATCAACTAGAAAAGAAACACTAGCAACTCCTGGCTTTACAGAAATGGCATTTTAAATATCCTTGTCATAAATATACCTTAATTTATTGTGAAATAGTACTTCTTACCTGTATGTACATGTGATATGGAATGAAGAATGAAGAGAAGTTTTAACTAGCTACTCTAATTCTTGGCCAGAACAATACAGTAGGATAAGAGCACACAGTGTTGAGGAGCTTACTTACAGTTTCTGTTAATTATTTTTCATCTGTTTGTAAGTGCTGCTGTGATTGGACTATATAATTAATAATAATCATGATGGTTAAGAGTTGAAGTTCTTGAGGACTTGCCAAGAGGCTTTCCACAAGTACTTCCTTTTAATGCTTCTTGCACTAGAGGTCCACTGACACAGCCAGTGGAACCTCATTAACTCGAGTAAGTGCACCACATTTCCGACAAAAAACAAAAGCCAAACAGCAAGATGAAGCCCCTGAGCATAGTCAGGGCCACAGAGAATCCGCTCCTGAAGCAAACGAGCAGGGATTGAAGATCGTTGTTAAATCCTCCCCCAGGCAGCAGTGGTTTCAAAGCAACAGGCAGGGCACACTGGTGGCTCCCCCAAACCCCGGGCAATTACAGCTGTTTCTCAGAACTGTTCTGCTTCAAGGGAGTATGTTGTTCTGCCATGAACTCTAATCTCATCAACAGGGAGAACTGTGCACAGGAGAAGTCTAAAATAAAGAGGTGGCTGAGCCACAAGAAGACTAAAGCGACACTGCTACACAGGAGTGCTGCCCCTCCTGCTCCTTTAGGGTCTTAGCATCGCAGTTTCAGGACAGTGTAAGATAGTCTATAGTGCATTTCAGTCATTAAAACGGCATAATATATAGTCATCAAAACATCTACCTTCAAGAGTCATTAACTATGTGTTTTTTCAACAAAATAATCACATTCCATAGTCAACCACCTGCTGAGCTGTTTTCTTGACAAGTCCCACACACTACCATGTTAACTGTAAAAGCCCATGTAGCAGTGAGCAAGTTAACTTTATTTTCAGAAGTTACTATTGACAAAGTACTTTTTAATATACTTTGTACAGTGTCTTAATTCTTTAATTTCCACAGTTCTAAGATAATTTTGTCCTCACATATCTCTCTGTGAAAATGATTCTATTCTACATGATGATTAAATCCCTCTTGTTGTATGTTTCAATTGTATTGAGTAAATATATATGTATATATAATATCTAGAACAACATTTTTTTAAATTGCCTGTAACTGTGACATGAAATGAAGAACCAGCTCCTGATAATCTGAAATACTTTACATGTGTATGGATGTACCCGCAAACTCACAGGATCTCGTAGCAAAATTGTGTGCTTATATTCTGTGCAGGGGCATTATGTACTCAACTCATTGCAAGTGTTGTTTGTTTTCTTTTGATAATTACTTAATCTTTCAATTTCTCTTTTTTAAAAGAAAAATATTCACTTAAAAAAAATCTTTTGCATGAATTGCCTATTGAACATGAAAGGGTTATTAGCAATGCAGCTTTTTAATCCATGAAAGGGCACTTATTGGCAATTACCTACTATAATACACACTTAAATCTCAGAGGGATACAGGAACAATGTCAATGCCATTTAGTGACAAAGGTGCTCTCAGCATGAAAAAGGATAAAACAGGAGAATGATAATGTGAAGCTCTAGGCGAAAT
Source organism: Streptopelia decaocto (assembly GCF_964273445.1). Classification (NCBI taxonomy): domain Eukaryota; kingdom Metazoa; phylum Chordata; class Aves; order Columbiformes; family Columbidae; genus Streptopelia; species Streptopelia decaocto. Next base: position 32,660,548 of record NC_138663.1, on the reverse strand, counting down.
GAGTTTATTGCCCCCATCTGATTGCACCCAAGATTGTAAACAGTAAGCTATTTCCAAAATCAAACACTTGCCATTCGTATCTTTCAATCTTTAAAGGTACAGATACACTGTTTATTTCTCCTTTCTCCACCTCAGTATTGCTTTTTAGTAAGTTACTTTGTCTGGGTAAAATTCAATGTGAAAGCAAAATATGCTTTTCTGGACACAAAAGAAAACATAAAACTTTGAAGTCCTGGGCTAGAAAACGTAACTTCACACCTCTGGGAAGCAGAGATTCTTGGGTTTTACCTGCCTGGACTTCTCATATGTGAGCTTTTTCACAAGAGGAAACAATTACTTAGACCAGCACTAAATTTTGTAGTGCTTTTTAATAGTAAAACGGTTGGCTTTTATACAGACAGATCATTTTATTCTCACTGCATAGTATCTCCTATACAGATGTTACTGTTACATATTAAGCAAGTACCATTAGAATGATGAATGATGTTTTGTTGTTAACCAGGAAAGAGGCATTCAGTTCAGAAGAAAATGTGGAAAATATTATCAAAGTCACCCTATTTTGGAAAAATCTGGAATTGTTTCCTCCTTAAGTGCTGCCTTTATAACATCTATAAATGCAGCCTGTGCTCACAAGTACCCAAAGTTGGCAAGAATAAAACTTCAAATTTCAATTAAAGTTTGGATTGAAAGCATCCAATGAGTTCAAGATTAATACAATAATTTAAAAGCTTCACATATAACCCTTCCACCACCCACATGCAATTTCTTTTACAAGCAGCATTAAAATGGATTGCAGAGATTCTCAAGCAAAGTCTAGGGTTCATCTGCCTGTGTTTCAGTGTGTAAAAAGAAAAACTAAGACAACAGTAATGAAATGCTTCACAGTCAATGTGAGAGTCTGACTTAAAAAAAAAAAAATAAAAGGTTGGGAGAAATTTCATTCTGATCAGGTAATCAGAACATAAAACACATGTAGCTGAACAAGAATGACCTTTATGTTCTCAGTGTGACTGAATTATGCAAGTATACATGCAGAGAAAGATGCAAAATGAGATGCTTTTTACTTTCTGTCAGCATCACCCTCCCGAAGAGTTGCATGGTCCAGGTCATACGTGACAGAGCAATGTCAGCAACTACCATCGTGGCCCTGGGAGAGTATCAGGGGGCACTTACAGTGCTGTGCCAGCGGCCAGGGAAGGACCGGGGAAGCCGATGGGCAGGGACCTGCTTTTCCAGGGGAGAATCCAGATCTCAGTGCACTCAGAAGATAAAAATCACCATGAAATAGCATGCAGCAAGATGATACTGATTTCTGCTGCAGATCCTTTGGTCCTCCCTGATCCTCAAGAATATGAGCAGTGCAGCAGGGATGGCAGCCCTGCTCTAAATTCTTTGCTGGGGACAAGCAGGAGCAAACTGGGGACTCCACTACTTCACTCATGTAGGACTAAGGCACGTGTCCTAGCTGCTCACTTCACTGCTCTGGGTTCACCTGCAAAAGGAGGGACAAACAGTTTGGACTCTGAAACTGCACTTTTTCTGCATTACTCCTTTTGCATCCCACTGAAAGAAAAATATGGAATAAACTGTGTTATAAAAGTTACTCCTTGTGTCCATGTCTGTTTCAGTAGCTGGATGCAATCCTACATGGCCTACACAACCCTATAAAGCTCATTAATTTTATATCAATAAAGCCATCTGTAACAGAAGTCCCAAGGTGCTCACACACATAAGAGAAAAAGCGGAAGGAAAAGGAAAGAAACCAGCTTATGCTTCTGGAAAGATTATTCCCAACAAACTCTGGATAATGAAGAACAGAAGGGAAAAAAGAAGATGGGGCATTGCTACAAAACTATCTGTGTCCCAGTGCCTCTGTCATCTGTTTTCCTGGCCTGGGCCTCTCACACAACATGCCTCATGCTGAATTGAGTCTAAAGGCACTGGGTAGTCTTTAAAAATCATCTTCGGAACACAAATCGAATGAAAAATCCTTCCCTCTCTTACCCTCAGCTATTCATGTTCCTCACAATACCCAGCTATGAATACACTCTAGTAGCTGATAAGTCTTCTAGACATTTGTTTGCCTGTTCATAAGTGATTCTATAATCAATTAAACACACTTTTTTAAAGTGTTTTTGTTCAACTAGGCTGAACTAATTCTAATGCTGTCCTGATTGAAATCAAAAGTTTTCTATAAAATAAGAGTTAAAAGGCATAAGACATCTGTTCATATTTACTTGGTCATATTTTTACTCAGAAAAACATGCTCCTAAAATGTTTATTATAACATTCCCCAGATAGATTGACATAAACAAATAAAATTAAATAAACTTTATTCCATTTTGCTACAATAAATGAACAATAAACTAAACAGCTAAGAGCCAAAGTCAACATCTTCTTCTCTGACAAAGTATGTTCAGTATGGGTTTCCCATAAATCTTTGTTAGGATTAAATCTGAGGACACAGCATCCAATTAACTGCCGAACTCTCATAATGAGTTTGAAGACATTATTGAATGTTGTAATAATGTATTAACCTACAAAACTGACTGCACAATGTGGGTAGCTTTCATGTACCATATCTAGATCATGAGATATTACAGTGGTGGATAACTTTGTAATATACTAGATGAAAACAAAACAGACCTGGGCCTGATAGATTTGATTGTTTATGTATATGTTCTCAGCTGTGGTCAAGAGAAACAACTGTCTCATTTACTGCTGTAAATTCAGCATTGTTTTGTAAGCAAAATTGTTAAAACAATAACCTCTAAGATGAAGAGGTGAATTTTGCTACAAATATCCCAAAGCTGCTTTCTGAGGAAAGCCACTATGCATACATTGTTCCCCATTTGTCTTTGTACCACTTTTCTTTCACACACAAAGTACCTGAAATTTTCACACTTACTAAGACATTAGCTTACCTATTTTAATTAAAATGTTCAAATGTTCCTGAAAGTTTGGTTTTCTCTTCAATATACATACATGAATGTATTCTGGTATCAAAGTTCCATGCCTTAGAAGCACCTTACTAGGCAAAAAGCTATGATGAACAGTAGCAAAAGACAATTAAACCAGAATCACAGAATGGCTGGGGTTGGAAGGGACCTCTAGAGATCACCTAGTCCAACTCACCTACTAAAGCAGATTCACCTAGAGTAGGTCGCACAGGAATGTGTCCAGGCGGGTTTTGAATGTCTCCAGAGAAGGAGACTCCACAGTCTCTCTGGGCAGCCTGTTCCAGTGCTCTGTCACTTCACCTCTGTACACTGCTTTCATCAGCAGAAGCCAAAGCTCTTTAGTAGAAGAAAAAATATGCCTACACTGATTCTACAGATGGAAGAACCACGGCAGAGGCAGGTAATGTGGCTAAGTCCACCATCCACCTTGCAGGAAAACATAGCTTCTCTGCTCCTGCCTTAGAGAATCAACCAAGTCTCCCCACGCTGTGCCTGGAGCCCGTACTCAGAGGTGATGGGACTTGCTGGCCCCCATGCAGGGACCCATCACCTCTGTAGCCCCCCCAAGCTCTCTTTTCAGGCCTTCTCCCCGCTCACCACTTAGCAGCTTGGTCCTTTCCTCTCCATATGACTCAGCATGGATGGGGCTTCCTCCGGCTGCGAAAGGTGAACCTTAATCAGGGAGAACTGCACTTCTCAGCTTTTGCAGTCTAAGGTAAAATACAGCCTAATGTCACAAAACGTAATAGTCAAGGTCTCAGGTACTGCCCTAGCTACAAAAGTGATGTCCTTGCAAAGTACATAATGTGCTAGGGCACCAGGAACCTCAGATCTCTGGTTTCCCACCAGTCCAGCCAATACTGGTCAGAACACTGACAGTAGTCAGATGTCCTTCCATCAGGCTTCTTGTGCAGCCTGTCTTACCTGAGCTGGGTGGTCTCAAGGGCCTGGTCTGAACCAGAAACAGCAGGTCAGCAAATGGAGGTGAAATGTATAATCCTTTGCCTTCCTCTAAAATGCCACAGAGTCTTTAAAGATTGCTTGCTCTTTCTCAAAGGAAAGAGCAGAAATTCAAATATTAATAGGAATGTGCATTCATCTTTTAATACAAAAACAAGAATAGGAAGATGGATTTGTGATGCTGCAAGGGAAGGACTGACATTTTCATTTCTTAATGGATTGTCCAAAGGCAACGTAGAGCAAGGCAGTAATGTTCAGTGCCATCGGCTGTACCAAATGTTGCAGGGACTCATAAAAGCACCACATCTCCCTCTTCGCTTTACATTAATGCCATTAATATTACCTAGATGCAAAACCTCGAGCTGCTGTTGTGAAAAAGCTGTAAAAGGCAGATAATGTGGGAAGACTTAAGGCTATGCCAGAATTACAGTGTGTAGGCAGGCCTAATTCTGAATTTTTCTGTATCTGTCAATTCCCATTATACAGATTCAACATATAATTTTAATTATAGACTTCACTCTTACTGATGCTATTACTTCAGGTTTAGACAATTGTGCTGATGTAGTTAAAAGGAAACCTGTAAAAATAGATATTGATTTCCTATCATGTTTTAGAATATTTTTTAGTAGGGAAGCAACTGAAAACCCTGTGTTAGCAATAGGAAATGCTAATGCAATTGTTCTTGAGGTGCAGGTTTTTTAATTCTGTGTGATTGTATCCCAGGTTATAAAATGAATGTGAAAAAAATCTTCTCTCTTTAGATGTCCTCACTGCATAACAAAAAAAAAAAACTGGTTAGAGGGCATGGAAGTATTAATTATATTTTTGCACTCTTTATTCTTTAAGAATTAGATTTTTAAGAAACCTGCTTTTTTAACTGCCAGACCTATAAAACTAATTTCATGCTCCTTCTGCTTTTTGTAATATTAGAGCTACAATGTTTCATCATCTTATATGTAGTGTCTACAGAAACTATGTTTTCCTTCTTTGAAATCATTTGAAACCAAATTTCACAGGAGATAAAAGAAACACGGTGGTACTTATATGCCATATAATGCTGATGCTGAACTCTGAAGGGCAGTGCTGTAATCTCTGTTTTTCAATACCAGTTTAGCGATATTCTGCAATGACTTGTCAAAATATTTATGTTCTTTTTTTTTATACTGTTTCTTCTTTTTCTTAAACTGCAATAAAACTGATTCACAAGCTTATTTTCAAGAGTAAATAGAGTTGCTTACAAGCTATCTAGCACACAGCCTTTTAAAATAAACAATTACAAAGCATTTTTGAGTCAGAAAACAAGGCAGATTTTGTCATCATCCATCTAGGAGCATCTACAGGTTCAGAAATAGTCTTTTTGGCAAGCAGTCCAAAATGCAGTATTGTGGCACAGTAAATTGCAAACCTAATTGCAATATGAACATATACAACTGTAAATATAGTTGAATATGTTTATATGTAAATAGTTTAATATGTTTAAACAACAGCAAATATGCGTAATAAAACTTTAGCTTGTTTGGAATGAGCAATGCCCCTTTCTATCAAACACACAGAGTGGAGGTTGACAGAAAACAGCCACCTACAAATAGCCCCAGTGTTGAACTGGAATTCAGAAGAGATTTAGATTTGACCATGAGTTTTGCCAGAGATTTTCTACAGGACTAAGGCAAGCAATGCTGCCTCTGGGACTCAGTGCGGGAAATGTCAGGGTCACTACTGACCATGCATGCTGAGCCACCAACAACTGACAGAGAGCAAGAAAAAAAAGGGATTTACATTTCCTCAAGGGAAAAAATGTAATCACTTGCTCAGTCAAATACAAGAGACAGCAGGTGTTCTGATAAAAACAATTTGTGTCTCAAAGGAAGTGAAACAATGCTCATTTTAATTAAAAAAACGAGCTAGACTTTCTCCTGGTCAAGAACAGAGCACATTATTTTTTGTCTAAACCCCCTCAGCACATGAGGGCTGGAGCACCTCTCCTAGGAGGACAGGCTGGGAGAGTTCAGCCTGGAGAAGAGAAGGCTCCAGGGAGACCTTATAACAGCCTTCCAGTTCATAAAGGGAGCCTACAAGAAAGCTGGAGAGGGATTTTTCACAAGGGCATGTAGTGACAGAACAAGGGGTAAAGGCTTTAAACTGAAGGAAAGTAGATTTAGATTAGATATAAAGAAGAAATTCTTCACCATGAAGGTGGTGAGGCACTAGAACAGGCTGCCCAGAGAAACTGCAGATGTCCCAAACCTGAGAATATTCAAGGACCGGCTGGATGGGGCTTTGAGGAACCTCAGCTAGGGGAAGGTGTTCCTGCCCACGGCAGGGAGGGTGGCACTAGATGACCTTTAATGTCCCTTCCAACCCAAATCATTCTATGTATCTATGAATGCTCCCATGCAGGAGGTTCCCTCTCTCTAGTTCTAATCAGAGGTGTAAAGCATTCAGAAAAGAAAAACCAAAAACAAAACAACAACCAAACCAAACCAACCAAACAAAAAACAACACCAAAAACACAAAACAACCCTGACCAGATACAGCTTTCTGATTTAATCTCTGTATGTACAGATTAAGCATGGGTCTTGCTTAAATCCTTGCCTTCAATAAATATTTTCAACTACGCTGTCTGTTCCGGACACAGTGACTAAACCTCACACTGCACACACGGGAACCTCAAGGGTTACAGAGTATGTTTACGAGCCTAATGCACAACACAAGTAGAGAATTAATGTTGTGGGGAAAAGAGTAAATATATTCCAGTGAAAAGCAAGATGGGTCTCTAGCCTACAATGAAATACAGGGGTACGCATTTAGGCCTGAACATTTTCAGACTGGTGAAAACTATTGTCTCATAAGCTATATACTTTTGTAGATGCATCCAGACAGACAATTGTCTGAGCACCAAAACGGAACACAATCTGTTAATTAAGTCCTCTACCAGTATTAATATGTGCTGCAAGCTGCATAGACCTTACATGGGAAAGCTGATCATTATTTTACCAGACTCAAAACAGCCTTAGGGTCAGGCAGTTGTATTTCTAACAGGCGACTGTGCCCACTGTTACCAAAGCACTTGACAAAACCTCAACTTCATTAACTTTGCCACAGGTTCCCAGTTGTCTTACCACCCCTTTGCCCTCCTACCATGGGATGGAGGATGCGAAAATACTAGTTATTTCAACAAATCTACTTCATAATGGCACAAACAAAACAAGTGACATGGAAGGAGCTTTCACTGGTTAAAATGTTAGCAAGACATATCTCAACTTCTGGCTGAAGTTTCCAGATGCTGAAAAATCTATTCAGCAAAAAAAGTTAACTTCCCTACTTCAATAACACAGGATTATGTTTATGGAATTAAAATGCAGAACTATAGCTACGTCTTCTTTTAACCACCTTCAAACTGGGCTTTTTGAATTTGATATTTTTTCACACAGCTGCAAAATTCAGAGAAAGCCCATGAAAATCTAAGTATGAATATGTTTCACACTGATAGCTTCCACTAATGCACAAATCTCCTGCAGTGACATAATATTAAGCATTGCTTATTAATCCTAATTTGCCTTTCTAGAAATGCACAACATTCACTTGTATTATGTATACTATGTAATGATGTTCAAAAAAGATTATTTACTACATACAAATTGAAAGAGTAGAAATCCACAATATCAGCTAAATTACCATATCCACTGTATTTATTTGTAGATTTGGAAAAATTTAATTTTAAATTATATGATCCTATTATTTGCAAAAGTAACCGTGACAAATATTAAATTAAGATATATCTCTTTACTAGAAATACACTGGATGGAGAAACTGTGTTAACAATCAGTGAAACTTTGAACAAAATAACAGTTCCATAGACAATGTCCTTTGGAGCTCAATTAGATATAAAATAAAACAAAAATTACTAAAAAAAAGCCAAAGGGTGGGTGGTTTCCACAGCAGAACACATAAAAATACTATTTCATGGTAAGTGCATAGAAAGTTAGTAAGCTAGCAGGTTGGCGGAGGGTGGAGGGGAGTACTGTAGTTGGAAAATGTTTTAATTTTTCAAAATACATGCTTTTTCTACTCAGGTTCATTTTTTTCTTTTGTTTTTAAGTGAATTATCAATTTACTAATAGTGTACAGAAATACTCACTACTATTCACTGTCTAGCATTTAAATGTCTACTTAATTTGAGAAAACAACCATTTAACTAGGTGCCATACTAATTCAATACCGCTAGAAGGTGCTCCTCTGCTGAATGATAAAGATTTCTGTCTGAACCGCTTCTCAAAGCTAATTTTCTTCTGATACCAAACTGTGTTTCTGGCCTGCTGTTTACACAGACTGTAACAGCAACAACTGCCCCTGTTATACAACAGCAGGGCGTCATATGCCATAACCATTAGCACAGCATGAGAATAACAGACCTGTTATCAGTCATTTTCCTGATAAATCTGAATCCCAGCTGAGCAGAACTCCAGTTGTTTTACTAGAAGGTGATGCGTGGAAACCATAGTGGAGCTGATGCATTGTAAAGAGCCACAGTTTCTGTAAGTTTAGGAATCACAAAGTCACAGAATTATTTAGGTTGGAAAAGTTCTTTAAGACCATCGACTCCAACTGTAAACTTGACACTGCCAAGTCCACCAAACCCATTCCTGGAGCAATTCAGGGCAGAATGCATCCCCAGGGAGACATTTGCACATCTGTCTGAAGTTTGAAGACAGAAGGTGAGTCCAACATAAAAAAAGCTAGAAGACAACTATACAAATATAAGCATACAATCTATACTGATTCCAAACCAACAGTATTAGGACATCAAACCATATCTGGAAATCCAAGGATCAATAATTCATTTTTATTTACAAACTTAGGTGATCCTCAACCAAGTTAAGATTTAGTTTGATACCCAGAAAGGCATTCTGAAAATCTCTGGGTACACGCAGAACACCTCTGTAAGCTCTTCGTATATACAACAAAAACCTTAACTGAGAGCTGAAATAATTGTAGTTTTTCTAATAGAAAACTTCAGCCTGTGCAATGTCTGAAGAGTTTTAAGTTTTGTGCCATCTGGGATTGGGTAAGATTTTGGTGAGAAATGGGAAAGAAAAGTGGAAATGAGGATGGACTGATGGGCTAAGGTGAGATCCTGACTCTTTCAGCTGTAAACTTTGGACAAAGTCTAGAAGTGACCACTAAGGAATGCAATGTCTGGGCATCCTTTCAGAGCCTGGATTTCATCAGCACTTTTAGCTCAGACAACAGTCACTAGAAAGGACATTTTCACTGAAGAGGGTAAAGGAGAAAGTCACCATGCAGCTCAAATAGTTGAAACCATTAAAAACTAAGGTCAGCCCCCAGGGAGAAGCTTCCTGCTGGTGAGGAGACATGCACGAGGCCTTTCCCAAATTTCAGTATCACAAGGGAAGCAAGCACAGTATAATCCTCCACTGGTGCACTTTACAGAGGCTGTTGCAAGAGGCAAGCTAACTAAGCTTAGAGGCTACTTTATTTGAGTTTGATTCACCAGACAGGTCTGAATGAGCAAAATTGAAATAATCAAAGGAGAAAGGTTCTGGTAACTGTTGGGGGCGAAAGCCTTTTCTACCCACCTCTAAATGTTAACATAGCAAAAGGCTGTTTCCTGGGAAGTCTGATGCTACTAGAGAAAAGCATTCCACCTCTAAAGGTGCATCTGTCTGACTTTTAGATGCATGAGAACTTATTTAGTTCAGGATCTAAGAGAAACAGAAATAATAAAGACACGTCAATGACGCAGCTTTCAGGTCCAGAATGCTTTATGTGCAGCATGACAGAGCACAACATCTTAATCTTCAAATAGCCAAAAAAGAGCTCTCCATCTTGAGGCACTAGTGTCTTAACTAGGAACAGATGTAAACCAGCACATGGCACTTGTTTTCCTTGAGGTTGTGGACCACTTTCACAGTTTTGCTGCTGAACATTTCCAGCTCTTTCAGAGGAAGATCCTTTCCTTCTCAGCGTAAGGAAATCAAACCTCTTCAATAGAGTCAAAAATGTCTTCATTCATTTTGAAGTTTCATTTATTTTAGGAATATCTTGCTAGACTACACTCAGTAGTCAGTCATTCCACTGCAAAATAACTGTAAATTTTGTCTCGAGGCATTTACAATGGTCACAAAATATCCACTGAGACACCAGGAGAGATCCAGTTATAAAGGAGTTCAATTTCAAATAATATGAATTATGCAGTCACAAAATGAATAGTGCCTTTCATAGTGCCAAAGACACCTAAGTGACACTGGCATCCTCAGCAATACACGTTTTTCTTCCTCTGAGGAAATTGTCTTTGAACAACTTCACCTTTCCATAATACATCACACCAAGGAAATGGCTAGAACAGGCTTAATTTGCTTCCCTCAACCAGACAAAATAGTATAAGATGGCTTTATGGCATTTCTCTTGAGGGATAAGGTTTGTAACTATAAAAATGAAAAAGAGGGATTGAAGATATACTTACATTGAATATATCTCAACGTAAGTAATGTGCAAATTCCTGCTCTCAGTTTTGGTCTTTTAACTTAACTGTATCAGGTGTCAATCTGATTTCCAGAGCACTACCCACAGGAGGGGTAACCGAAGGCCCTGTGCTCTGCAGCAAATGGGGTTCCAGGGAATAGTATTACCTGGAGTAGCTCATCTACAGGGAGGAACTTGTGCAGTATCAGTGGAAACAGAATAAATAAAAAGCTATGAATTACCACCAGAGGACACAAAACCAAATGAGAGTTTTGCAGCGAATGTATGACAATATAATAGTATTTGAAAGAAAATGGATTTTGGCTCTCTAGAGTTCATGGGTGTTGGTAGAGCACAGAGGGTAAGACTTTTTCAGGTACGTTGTGGGCGAAGCCTCCACAGGCAGCAGAGCTGCCACTGACGCCTGCATTCGTTCTGGTACGTACCACCGGCACAGCAATCAGAAACAGTCTCAAGAGAAGTTTGCTTTTTTATCTGTAGCCTGAGAGATGGAAAACTGTGGATATCCCCAAGAGAGTAGTACTCCTGGTTTACACTTTGAATTTAGATAGGCCATACAGAAGCGACCTCTTAAGTTAGGTAAAAATTGCTTCACCTTTGGTTGCCACAGAGAGGAGGTGCATGGGATGCAAGCGTGGCCCCAAACCACTTCAAAGTAATCTAAGCTGGTATGTATCAAGAACATCAAGCAAAGTGGAAGGCACAGAGAAAACTATTTACAAAGCCCTTACATTTTCATTTGCTATATGAAAGTGACACAAAACTGAATGCTGTTCTAAGCCCTGAATTCTCCAGGTCAGGAATTCCACAGAAACTCCACATAAAATACCAGTTTTCAGTTTCTCCTTCACTTTCTACACCTCCAGCACATTACAATCAAGATTGAACTAAGATCCGTATTTTTTGTCACTATGACCACAGATTATTAAGAGAGCTAGGATATTTGTGGGGTTTTGTTAATTAAAGCTGGGATGTTCAATTTTTAGGCCTTGTTCCCTTTTTCTCAAGTAAATTAAAACTAAATATTCTTGCTGCTGTGACTTTCTAAGAACATTTTCCTCAGTCTTGCCTCATCTCTTTACAACCTCCATGCCATTATTCTCATTTTCATTGTTTGTTTAGCATGTTCGAGTTTGGCAGAATCTTGCACAGATTTAGGCTCCTCTTTGCTTTAGTACGGAATTGAAGTGTGCTTCTTAGTAAGACACACATTGCATAGTGTCCCAGAAATAGAAAATATTATTTAGCATGTGCATAAGTGAGCCCACAAAGCCCTCAGCAGCTGTCCACTTTGAAAGATCATACCCCAGTGTTGCAGATGAGAGATGAATTCAAGGCATTTTAAAAGACAGGAAGACCTCAGCAGAAGAATCTGCCTCTTTTCAACCAACAGATTGGTTTTAAATATTTCATTTTTCCTAGACTTCAGGCAAATGGCCAAAACCAATAAATTTCCCAATATCTTAACAGAAGAAGAAGGATTAAGGAGTTGGTAAATTTGGGGGTTTACTAGTACATGTGAAAATCTGAGGACTTGCTTCTTAGTAACAGGTAGGCAGGAACAAAGACTACTGCTAACCGCTACCTTTATTATTTGTCTTCAGCATGACTGTCAAAGGCATCTAAAAATAGACATATTTTTGTTTGAGCTCTGAACAAATTATTGAGGGCTGGGAAACTATTCTGGGAGTTATCAGTACAGTCTTTCCTGTTTTATGCCTTTATCTCATCATCCGCAGTGGGCTACTGGCAGATACTGAATCAGAAGCATCACTGGTTTAACCCATAAAGTTTGTTATATTTTAGGGTCTTTTAAATCATCATCATAAATAGCTGATAATCACACAAAAATCAGAAGCTTGCTATAATTTATTCAGTAGTCAATTTGAATATGCCAAATATATTATTTTTTTAATCATTCCAGGTGATTGATAGATGCATCTATCAGAGCAGATAAGGCAATGTGCAAAACATGAAAACATTGTAGCTTGTAATTTTTAACTCGTTTCTTAATAAAGTATTGTTCTGCCTCTCTATTTGGAGATATAATCTAAGAAATCCTAAATTCTTGAAACATGTTAAATGTTTTTGGATATTTATATAAAATAGGAAAATACTCAGTGTTTGTCTGATTACCACTGTCATCATTAAAATACCGTCATAACCATTGTTAAATTACCATCAGCATTTTTACTTGAAAATTTTAAAAGAACAGTCTTCCTCCCAAACACCTATGTAGTCACTGTGCTGCAGAGACTGGGTGGCTGCATAACTACACAGAGTGAAAGTCAGTTCTAATGACACCTTCATGATGGCATCAGGGAACCGTAACATGCTGGTGCTTGGGCAATAACAACTGAGGGCTATTTGTGGATTTAATGTTAAAGCATTCCTAAAAGGTAGGTATGTGATACATGGTGTAATTGACTCTGCTTGGGAATAAAATAGAGCTGTGTCTGGAGTGAAATATGGTAAATGGGTAAGAATATCTTACTTAGAAAACAAAGGAGATTATAATGCTTTATCCGAACCAAGCTTTGAAAAAAATTGAATGTAAAGTCCTTTGTTTGTAAAAGCTTTACATGATCATTGCTTCTTACAGTAGTTACTCAACACCTACAGTTCCTGTCCCAGTTCACCTTGCCCTGAGGCTCTGCTGCTGCTGCCTCCACCCAGGCACCCAGTCTGGCCCTGGGAGACTCCTTTCCCCCCTGGAAGCACCAGGGAGACCAGGAATCCTCAAAGCAGAAAAGTCTCTGCTGTTCCTACCACCCCCTGGCAGGGGCTACCCAGCATGGAATGGGGCATTGCCCCTTTTGACTAAAACAGAACGAAGAAAGCAGAAAACTCTTCTCCAGCATCTGAAGAGGTTAAGTGCCTTGTCTGTCTCAGAAATCACATTTAGAAATACCGTGTTACTGCCCTACCTGTCTTGTAGGGAACAATTACTATCCCTTCTCCTCAAAAGTCATTCTGGTTAGTGAGTACATTTTCTTTTTTTTTTTTTTTTAACTTTTGCCATATGCAAAATATCTATAAGAAATGTATAAACCACACTTACTATTTGCTAAATAGTTCTTGAATCCTGATAATGTATTAGAAGTTTTTAAACACCAGAATGTTGTGGTGGGTTTGGTTTTTTTGTTGTTGTTATTGTTGTTACATTTTTGTTTGGTTGGTCTCGATTTTTTCACAAAAAAAATGAAACATATGACTTTATAAGGCAGATGCACAGGCTGACTTAGAGTCCCAGCAGAATCTCACAAAGAGACATGTTGTCTGGTACCTGAAGGACCTTCAGGCCACTCTGAGAGCCTAAGGGGACCTTGGAAAGGGCATAGCATGAACAAGGAGATCATGTTCTCCTTCGGGTTCTCCATTGGTCACATGGCAAGGTGATGTTCCATGCTAATACCCTCTCCCTCTCCTCACTGTATGGAATAAGGATAGAATCAATTTGCCCCTGCACTAGGTTGCACCTGCACTATGCCCATCAGGCTGCCTCAGCTAGGAATAAGCTCCCTTCTATTCCTGGAAATCAGGGAATGGAGACGTATTATTCCTGTAAGCGGCAGGCATCATTCCAAACTCAACCCCAGTCTCAAATGGAAATAAAAATCTGGAAGTCACGTCAAAAAGATCAAAACACAGAGTTGACTCACCAATATTAAGCAGCAATGAACTTATTTTTAGTTTTCAGTCACTGGATGCTAAATATTCTATAGAGCTTTCCCGTTATGGATAATCTGACACATGCAGCTCTTCTCACAGTCTCATGCTGGGCCTTGGGGAATGGGATACGCATCTCCAGGAGAATCGAAGCTTTCACCAAAAAGAGAATAATCTTGTTCTAGCTACTGCCTGTATCTCTCCAATTAAACACTATAATTTACGATGCAAAGGTAAATGGTATGAGATTGTTTCCACAACTAATGCTAAGAGCAGAAGATGGCATTCTTCTCATTGAGCCTGAAGAGAGGAAGCAGTAAGTGTTACAGCTCTTCTAAAAATACAAGAGTAAAAGAAGAAATTAGGAGGTCACTTGCATGTTTTTCATTTATATTTGAAAGGTCACTTGTGGTCTCCCACGTGAATGATGTAAAGTTTATTTTAAACTGACATCTTAATTACTGGCAATGTGCCAGAGCTGGAATCTGATGAGCCTGTACTCCTTCAGTGGCTGGCTGTGAGCTTCTCCTTTTCTATGTGCCTTTTTTTGTTGTTGTTGAGGATTCTGGCTCTCAGAAATGCTTGCTCACAGTCATTTCTGTGTTATTATTAGCAAACTGTTAGATTGGCCCCTTGGCACACATTTTGTAGGACCAAAATAATCTCATTGTATTGCTTCAACATTTTACTGCAAACAAAAGAGGTGAATTGACTGTGAAGAAATCACAGTAGACCTTGAATGCCATCAACAGCATTAACTTGATAATTGTTATTAAAATTCATACCAAACAGGCTCCTGAAGACAGTATTTTTTACCAGCTATTACATTACTTGCTTCCTACCAGGCTGAAGTCATCAATGGAAAAGAAAAAGCAGGAACAAAGTTGCTGGGTATTAAGTGACAGATCTTATTGTAATGTAAGTTGCAGAGCTGACAACAGAAAAGAATATGCTCTATCAGTCAGGTTAGAATTTTATCCAAGTATTGCCATGCACCCATCGCTTGCAGGGCAGAGAGGCCCTGCAGAGGGATGTGGACAAACTGGAGAACCAGGCAATCACTCTGGCAGCCAAGAGGGCAACTGTGTCCTGGGTGCATCCAGCACAGCATGGCCAGCCGGACTGGGAGGTGATTGTCCCGCTCTGCTCTGCTCTGGTGCGGCTTCACCTGGAGCACTGTGAGCAGTTCCGGGCACCACGGGATAAAAAGGATATTAAGCTACTGGAGAGTGTCCAGGGGCGGGCTAAGAAGTTGGGGAAGGGTTTGGAGAGGTAGCCATATGAGGAGCAGCTAAAGTCACTTGGTTTGTTCATCCTGGAGAAGAGGAGACTGAGGGGAGACCTCATTGTGGTCTACAGCTTCATCACAAGGGGAGCAGGAATGGCAGGTGCTGATCTCTTCTCTTTAGTGACCAATGACAGAACCCGAGGGAATGGCAGGAAGATGTGCCAGGGGAGGTTTAGGTTGGACATTAGGAAAAGGTTCTTCACCCAGAGGGTGGTGGAGCACTGGAACAGGCTCCCCAGGGCGGTGTCACAGCCCCAAGCCTGACAGTGTTCCAGAAGAGACTGGACAACGCCCTCAAACACATGGTGTGAAGTATGGGGTTTTCACATGCAGGGACAGGAGTTGGACTCAATGATCCTTGTGGGTGCCTTCCAACTCAGGACATTCTATGATTCTACATTCTACAAATGGTGGCACAACTGTTCATATAACTACAATCAAACACGAACATGAAACAATCTGGCTGAAAAAAAAAACAAAACCAACAAAAATCTATCACATCTCCCTCTATTTTTTGTTTTGCAAAAGAGATCACATTTGGTTCATTAGCTATTGCACAAGCACCACTATGAAGATGAAATGCCACAGCAACACTAGCAGTAATACCACAGCTCAGATTTTACACTAACATGACTCCTAATACATAAGGATACTAATTAATCATATATGCACTACTGGATTAATTAATCCTAAGTCTGTTAGCCACCTAACAGATTCACTTTTCTTACGTAGTGCACTATCATCCTGACTAAAACCCATTCTGCCTAATTTCCTCTTGCAATCTCCATATATTTATTGCTTCAGTTGATACACAATTTAACTTTCAGCATTAAAGCAAACATTGAAGAGTCTGTTTATAATAGGTTTGCAAAATCTTTCAGAGCCTCCCAGAGAAGGTGTTTGACAAAAAGAGTGATCCTTTCGGACAACAGCTCCTCAGTGGGTGTTCTGTTTGAAAGTGTCTATCATGAAATTGCTCCCAGCATGGCACTACTGTCCGTTAAAATATGTGCAACATTACTGTGTACCCACAGATCAATGCAATTCCTCTAATGTCTCCTTTATTTATTCATTCACTCCAGTGTCTATGAAGCTCAAATTATCACTTAATTCTAAACAAACTGCATACTGTGAACACTTGTAAGAGATCAGCCATTAAATTCAACATTTATTCAACTGCTCAGATTTCATTGCAGTATTATGATTCCCCTATTTTAAGAAATATGGCTTTAGTTCTATATATCTTGTTTTCTGTAATTTGTTCTAACATATTAAGTATTTAGATTCCATCCACATCATTTAGAAAGGAACTTACAAATGTAAATCCAGGCACAGTCATTGAATAAAATCCAGTCTCTGTAATCACAGGCTTTTAATCAGATTTTAATACATTTTTACAATCACTTGGAATCCTAAAAATGGGCATGGAGACACATGCAGGTTTTGTAGTAAGTGTGTTTTTAAAAAATGATGTATTTAATATGCAGCATAGCTAAGGATTATTACATATGGAAACAGGAAAAGCAAAGATGCTAGACTGAGAAAATTGAGACATTATTTTTCAAGTATACTGGCCATATATCCATACTGCTAAAAGTCTATTCAAGTGAAAAATGTTTTTAAATGTACATGACGGATCATATTTATATATATTGTTGCAAAACACACAGCCTGAACTTTAGACCAAAAGACTCCCCACTGAACTCCAAATTTGGGCCTGAGGTTGGAGTACAGAACTGAGACTGTGCATCTGCTGAGAAGGTGACAATAAAAACATACACTTTCTACAAAGTAAATACTGTGTCATTTTCCAGACAGTGCCCCAGAGCCATACAAAAAATGTGCAAGAGCTTATTCAAGAATTTCTTTTAAGTCAGGATTTAAGATTTGAATGCATTTTCTGAATACACAGTGTTATCAAATGGGGTCAGTTTGCAAGCTCTTTCTGCTTTTAATAAAGCAGAAAATAAATCAAGAACTCTCTAAGTAACTGCAAAGAAGATGCCACTTTTCCCTGCCTCAAGTAACTCTCTCATGCAGAACAAAAAATAACAGGGGTATATATCTTTATTTTTTATTTGCCCAGACTTCCAATATTCATCTACGACCTTTCTTTTTCCATTGCAAAATAAAAAGCATGGCAGAGCACAGTACCAAACCAAATAGAAGATATGCTTAGTGATGAATCAAAAGAATATAGTGGGTAACAGCCAAAAGGCAATTTTAAAATCCTCTTTCTTCTGACCATATGCCATAAAAATATAAAGAATGTACTAGATAAATGCTGTTTTCCTTGGAAATATTTATCATGGGAGATGTTTATCAAATGGCGTAACTTCTTGGCTGAAGAGCAAGAAATGTAATTGTTTTCTAATCTTGTTTTAAGTCATGAGCAGGGTCTTGAAGAAGTCCCTCAAGAGGTTACTGTTCAAAGGTTGTAATGAATATTACCAACAGAAAACATCTCACCTTTTCCTCTGGTCAAAATCTCTACTTCTCAACAATATAGTTTACTCCCTTGTCCCTCTATAAACTCAGAGCGATGAAGCCTAAATGATGTTTCCAGCACTTCTCCTTCCACTTTTAGAAATATAATGTGCTTGAATTTAATTCTATTATTTCTATCGTTCACGCCAGTCATGGCTGTCAGACAGTGTCTCTCACAAATGGTAAACTGTATTGCAATGTACTTCTAGCTACGCTATTTTTCTAGTTCATATGCAAACTCAGCAGCAAGAAATACAGAAGACAAGGGACAAAAGAGCAGGAAGGGCATGGAGAGAGAAAATCCTTTCCACTCCTCTTCATCTAAAGTGAGATGTGCAGACTAATCCTTCTCAATTTCAATTTGCAGCATACACTGTGAGCCAAGATCTGACAGGGGGAGATTGACTGGTGCTATTTGGTTTCCTGACTGCAGGAAGTTATTAACAGACCATAAGAAACAACAAGTCACATTTTCCCTTATGAACAGAGTTTAGCACAGAAATATAAATAAATGAACAAGGGTTTAAAAATAGAATGGTTCCAAACAATTATACATGGTGAAAAAAATAGGGGGGGGGAGGGAAGGACAAAATCAGCAGCTACTTATAGACTAGGGAAATTAAAAACAGTCAAAGGGTGAATTCATAAAGTGTTTGATGCTAGAAGATCCAGAGGACATACTTAATAAGGATCTCAACAAAATGAGGAATTTCTAGGCAGTGAAGACATTAAAACAGTGCAAATAACTGGCAGGGAAGATTTCAGCAAATGTATAAATCCTGTACAAATGTATACATCCTGTACAAATCCTCTAGAGAAGCAGAGACACACTCAAACTGTAAATCCACGTCATTATTTCATCAATGCAATTGCTATGCACACGAGCTAGTTTACAGCTAGCATGGCCACATCCATCAGTAACACAATCAGATCTCCAGTCACACAGCCTGCCATCTGCTCGCAGTGTATCACAAGTGACAGCACATTCCCACTGACACACCGTGTGGGTGCAGTCAGTCCCACAGCACTCAAGCCAAGACGAGGTAGGGCTGCCGTGGCCTCTGGCTGTCTTGGCGGCACAGTCCTTGGCCGATGCATCAGCTCTGGCACCCAAGCGATCATGTCAGCTCAAGAAGCTGCTGTAGACAACATCAGAAGCAACTGGTTTTCCTTGGGATCAGCTGCCTGAGCTGGCTCGCTGCTCCATGAGAGGAACAGCAGCACTGGCTCCAGGGAGGCACTAAAATGGTGTGTCTGGGGTTAGGATGATGAAACTGCGGCAGAAACTCAACATGCAGCAACTATCCTCAAATCAGATTGTATCTACAGCCATATTTGTCACCCAAACCATAACCATGAATATGCATAATCCAGCACTGCCATCAGGGGTGGGAATCTCTTGCCTGTTGGTTTCCTGAATGGAGCAGCAGACACTGAAGGCTGGGCAGACTTTCTAGTTTTGCCAGTAATGCTGATTCAAGCCACTTTAACACTTATGTTAAGCTACATCCTATCTATGATATACACTTAAAAATCCAGAAGGAATTATCATAATAACCTACCTAGACAGATGGTAGAGAAGTACTCTGTAGTCAGATTAGAACATATTCCCAAAAAGAAAAATCGGCATCTCTTGACACCTTGTTCCACTGATTGCCTGCCCTTTCAGTTTTTTTTAAAAAAAGTGCTGGCTATTTGCCACTTCCAAGCACTGGACCTTGCAATACTTTTGCTGGACTGAAGGTTCTGTCCTTCAAGTCAAATTTAAGCAAGTCACCCTCTAATCTTTCCTTTATCCTCTCAATCCTTTCACTATAGGGTTTATTTTCCAATTTTATCATCAGTTTCATTACTCTTCCCTAATCTTCTCCAATTTAATGAAATCATTCTTCAGTTGTGGAAGCCAGAATTATTGTGATCGTGTTTGTTCCAGAGCCCAGGAGCTAAGGTAAAATGTCCTCTTTATGAGGACATTTTACATTTACCATTATGTTAAGGTAAAATATCCACCAAACAGCCATCAAGATGCTCAACTATTTTTCTGAATAAGTGCTTTGAGAGAAGTCTGTATTAAGAGAAGTATCTTAATGTGGATTTGCTTGTTCAGTCCTTGATATAACAGCTTTACATCTGATTTATTAAAACAACAGTGGCTCTCTCTCTATCTTAATAGAACAAAACACACTACAGAAATGGCCTATTACTCATGTGCTTCGTAACCATTCATCCTGCAGTCCTACCAGTATAAGAACATAGGACTAGTCCACCTAGACCAGCAATGACACACCCAGAATCAGACATTTCAAGGAACGGTGTAGCTGGCAGGAGTGAAGTAATCTTTTCCATTATTTCTACTTATCTCTAAAAGTTGAGAGACAGCCTTCAGACCTCAGATGCAACATTTTCTATGACTCAGTTCAGACAATTACAGATATTTTTGTATATCTATTTACATCTAAGTTCTCAGTCTCAGAATTTAATCCAGGGTCATTCCATTCCTTTCAGTCAGTCCATGTGCAGCAATTTCCCGAGTTTAGTCACATCTTGTATACGAAAGCGTTTACTGTCATGTTTTTTTCCATTTCCTACCTTTCCATTTCACTGACTCACTCTTGTACTAAGAGACAGACAGGTCCTGCTTCTCTAGAATTCCTGTTTTCACGTGGGAGCTCTTCAGCACAGCTCTGCTAATACAGACTCTGTTTCCACTTGCGTGACTTTTGACAAGACATGTAGTGTTGCCGCCCCAAGGAACAATGTATTTTCTTCTAATTGCTGAGAAAATTATATAATAAGGTTTTAAAATCGCTCTGAAGATGCAAATAGGTGGTTTTTATGGTGCTGAAAATCACTGACCTCTCAACTATTTCAAACATGTCAGCTTTCCCTACTTTTAGCCTTTTTTGACGGAAATCATTGTGAATTACACTCACATAAGTAGACATGGCATTAATTTCCATGATGACATAAGCTTTGATGCACTGAGTTCTATACAGCTCTAAACAGTTGAAGCGATTAATAGCAAAGCTTACAAAATTGCAATGAGTAGAAAGGTAAAAGAGGGAGTCAGAAAGCCATTATCAGGAAGCCAGTATGTGCATCAGGCAACTTACCAAACAGGCGCTGATGGAAAAGAAATTTCCCAGCTATCAGTCCTGTGAGAATGGCGAGCAGCCACAGAAACACCTTCAAAAATCTCCAGCCTCCTCCTTCAGGGTATTTATTTGTTACGAAGGAGAAACAATTACCAACAACAATAACATTGGCTTCTGTCTGACTGTGAGATACGGGGTCCTCAGCGAATATTAAGAAGTTAAAGAAGATGACTAAGTAAGCCACAACTAAGCGAGACCATGGGTGCTGGAAGTAGTAGCGGAAGTCTTTATCCATCCTCAGATATTTCAGGGCTGTTCTTTGCCTGTATGTAAAGACACAAAAGCACAATATTATATATATACCTGGAATTCTTGGAGCTTAGGAGATACCTGCATGTTCCAAAAATCAAGTCACTGTAACCTTGTCACCAGTCATTTTTAACACTTGACTAGCAATGAAAGTTTCAATCAAAAGACAATGTGAGATCCAGGTACAGAAAAACTGAAATTTTTGCCCATTCCACTGTAAAAATAATAAATATAAATCCATTATAGCAGAGGATTTTCAGTCTCAAACATTTCTATGTTACCTCTTTAAAGTATTGCTCCACACGGGGCATGAAAATACAGCATGTGAGAACATGAGCAGCTACATGAAACTCAGAGTGCCTTTCCAGACACATTCCAAAAAATTACAACACAGGTTTCACAAATGTTCATGCTAAGCCTAAACTGAATATTTCTCCTTATCAGAGAAGGATGGAACACTCCCATAAGTCCAGTCAGGTCTTCTACTGCCTCATCTCCTGGAAGCTTACAAGCATAGACTCCAGCACTTGAGAAACTTGTGTTTATATGAAGGAATAACACAATTGTAAAGTTACCAGAATTAAGCCCTGCAGCTCAGGCAAGTCTGTGGAGATGTTTTCACTGACTTCAGGGAGTACACCTATAATTAAGTATATTTTCAAAACCAGAAAATAAAAATGCCCTGAGCACAGACTGTTTTGTACGAATACAGAAACTGTATTTTGAAACTTACTGACTTATGAACCACAGCTACAGAAAAATGCAACTGAGCATGGTTAACATTTCATTTGTTTGCCATTTGATTTCTCTTTCTTTTATTCACAACAAATTAGTTGTTTCATCCTGTTGAACCAATTTGTATGCACAAAGATACAAGGCCTTTTTGTTGTGGAACACCGCAATTATTCAAGGGACACAAAGTGTAGGAAGGAAAAAAAAAAGAAGAGTATCTAATAATATAGCTTGTTTATTACAGCATGATCCTTGAAGGATACAGTGTACTTAACTGAACAGCACAGATTTTTGCAAATGTCATAAGCCCTACAGGAGAAAAAAACCCTAAATTCAGTTCACAGCAAAAGACCTAAAAACCCCTAATCAATTACTCATCCCTTCTTGGACTTCTGACTAAGTATCACTTGGCAAACTTAGAAACGACTTGAATTACAATGCCTCTCTTTAGGCAGTCCTTTCAAAATTATTTAACTCTATAATCCGATTTATTTTTGTAAAATTACACAGAAACCTGTACCCATTACATCAAAAGGATAGAACTCTTAGCAAATTCAGACAATGCATTCATTAAATTAAAAAAAGTCTGTCCTGTTATGCATATATTACATATGAATAACGAAAAACAAAACAAAACCAAACACCACAAAAACAAACCACACACACAGTAGAGAGTTCAAAAGGAAGCGTGAACCCTTTGAAAACTTCATTAATAAAGTGAGTTAAAGAAACGGTCATTGGCCCAGTAGCCTAAGATACCACTTTTGGGAGATTAAACAGCCATCAAAATGCCCAAATCTATTTCATGTTCCCCTTTCTTAATGGGAAGAAAAGTTTTGACATTTCCTTACGTGTATGGACCATCTTAAAGCCCGAATGGGTCTGGAGATAAACAACCTTGTGTCCTGACATTTTTGGCAGCAGTTGGACACCCGAGAGTTATTAGACACCCAACTGAAGACGCAGCTTCCCAGGAAGCGTTTTATAGCATAAGAAGCCAATATTTGAAATAGTGGTGCGAAATCGTTGATAAAAACCCTGCTCTTGACTATCTCGACGCCAAAACTGAGGATGTCGAGAAAGCCGCGCATCAGTCGCCCATCGCAACCTGTTAAATCGATCCATTTCCCACTGCCCCCCGGCGCACACCTGGGGACCCGCGGCCGCGGTACCCCGTGCAGCTGCGGCCGCCGCCTCCCCGCCGGGACACAGAGCCCGGGGTTCCCGCAGCGCCGCCGGGCCGGGGCTGCCCGCTGCCCGCTCCCGCCTCACTCACTCACCGTGACGGGGGATCCGGCGCCGCGGGCGCGGTGCTGTGCGGCGCGGCTCCGCAACTGCCGCGGTGCGGCTCTCAGCAGCGGGCCAGGTGCCGCTCCGCTGCGCGGCGGCCGCCCCCCGCAGCTGCCCGCGGCCGGCACGGCCCCCAGCCCTTCGGGCGCTGACAGCGGCGCTGGCGCTGCCGCGGCGTCCCGCCCCCCGCGGGAGGGAGGGAGCGGCTGCGGCGGCGGCGGTGGCTGTGGCGGTGGCGGGGCCCCTCCTCTCCTCTCCGCCCCGCTCCCGGCAGCGGGCGAGCGCCGGGAGAGGGAGCGCGGCCGCGGCGGCCCCGGCAGTGCTGCAGCCGCGGCGGGGCGGGCGGTGCCGCTGCGGCAGGGTCCCGGCGCCCGTGGCTCTCCCTGCCTGTCCCTCCCCCCCGGAGCCTGCCAGCAAGGACACGAAACGTGCGCGTTGTTCCCGCGGGTGTCTTTATTCACCCTGGAATATGGTGGCCTGGGAGGCACGAGGGGTCGTTCAGCCGGGGAGGTGAACGGAACTGGAGTGATACTCAGTTCTCACTGGTCAGACTCCAGCATTAAGTAAATTAGCTCCAGAAAATCACAAATATGGGAAATACAGGGTCAAATCTGGAGAGGTATTACCCCAAAACAAAAGCATGGGGTTGGCAATAATAGCCAGATAACTCAGGAAGATTTGGGGAAACCCTCATGTTTAGGGAGGGGAGGTCGATACCTATCTTGCTTACATGGGAAGGGGCCATCATGAGGCCACGGCCAGTCACCAGGGTCCATAGACAGTCAGTATTGTCACTCTGTCAGGCAAAATGCCTCTGTGCAGCCTGACAGAGCTGTTGACATTGCACTTCAGCCAAACTGCCAACCAAAGCCTTTTTACATGGGATGTGGTCCCTAGTGCCAGTGTGCTGGTATTGCTGACATCCCAGGAAAACGTTTATAAGATGCTCTCAGCACTGCATCATGCCCAAGTCTTAATGCAATACATACTAGTTCTGCTCATTGCTTAACACAGGTGAAAACAACTTGAAATTGCCAGACATAGCCTCAATGTACTGTTGTGAAAAGTCTTGGAATTCCATTGAAGCAGGTAACTCAAATACGGCATCAAACTTAAAACATGGGTATACATTTCACTACTTCAGGCCAAGGTGCAGAGGAATGTGTCTGATGTCCACTGAGAAATGTGGAAGAGTCTTTAGCTGAGTCATGTTGTAGAAGACCAGCACAGGCAGAAGAAGCACCAGATGAAGACCTGTGTATCCCTTCTGTACTTACGTCAATACAGTTTTATATATTTTTGTAAATAAACATAACTGTCTTGAAAGTATCTGACATAACATCCACATTATCTTCCTCAGTGGAATAACCTATGAGACCCTCAGTTTCAGGTAGAGATGCAACATTCAATATTTAACACTACCCCTCCCCCCCCAAGCTATCTTTACAGCAAACAGGAATTTAAAATTCAGAGACAAAAAATTATCATGCGTGATGAGAGAGTACAGAAATCCAGCATACAGCACTGCCTGTTCATGCAACAGTTCTGCATGCAACGCCACGGTTGCAGACATCAGTCTCCTTCTGTCTAACAAATGAGAATCCACAGAGAAGGACAGGAGATCACACTCTTGATGCACCTACACACTAAAACCAAATTCTCTTCGGCTCTGACGTAAACCCATGCTACAACTACAGAGAGTTTGTGAACACTTTTCAGATAGTAAATCAGCGAGCAAGTTTTTGAAGCCACCAAGTAGATCAAACAAAAAATCATCCACTTTTCTGTTAATCAAAACCATAACTGCACCGTCTACCTTCCCCAGATTTCATGTTGCCATTGCTGTAATATTTCACTTACTTATAAAAAGGTGTACACACCTGAATAGCAACAATTAACAAATAATCTAAGCAGACAAGACTGATCAGGCCCACTCAACAAAAACCAGGAACTGCCAGCAACAGAAGAACATAAACAAATTCTTATCGACGAAATTGTCAGCAAGTGAACAGGGTAGCAGTAAAACCAGTAGGTTGAACCTAAAAACCAGGTTGAATCAGGACAATGAGTCATCTTGAAATGCTAGTTTCAATACTTGTGAATGAAACTATTTTACTAGCACTGCTACTATAAAAGAGCATTTGTGTAAAGGCTACCTTTTGACACAGTTTCCAGCACAGAGCTGTGAGTATTGAACTAACTGTGTATAAATCGTACGGCAGTATTGACTTCTGTAGAATCATTTTACACTCAAAAATGAGGAATCAGCCTTCTGCACATTAGTCTGGAACCAGAAAATTCTCTGACAAGACTCTGCTGCCTCAGACAACTCTATCTGGTACAGGAACACACACCAAGCTACAGTATGTTCCAAAATAATGATGCTGTACTAAAAGACAGGTTTTACTTTTTTTATGCCAAAGCAAAAGTATTAGTTTTGCCAGTGAAAAGACTGCAAGTCCAAACTAAAAAGATTCATGTTAAAAAACAAAATAAAAAAAAAAAAAAAAAGGCAATCCATTATAAAATCCTGTGTATCCAGGACTGAAAGGTAATTCTGGATAGGGAAAAAAATTCTTCAGCTTAAACTGAGAAAGCCCTCTGGTATTCCAAGTTATCTATAGAGGCTATGTGCTTGGCTGCTTGAGCCACAAAATTTCATAGAATCACATCATAGCTGAGGCTGGAAGCAACCTCTGGAGATCCTCTAGTCCAGCCCATTGCTTAGAGCAGAGTTGTGTCCAGTTGGCTTTTGATTACCACCTAGGCTGGAGACTGCACAACCTCTCTGGGCAACCTATTCCAATGTTCAACTATCCTCACAGTGAAAAGGTTTTTTCATATGTTAAATGTTTCAGTTTGGGCCCATTGCTTCTTGTCTGGATAGCACTGAGAAGAGTCTGGCTTCAACTTCTTTACTCCTTCTATCAGGTTTTTAGATAGATTGATAAGATCCTCTCCCTTGAGGCTCCTCTTCTCAAAGTTAAACAGTCGAAGATCTCTCAGCCTGTCCTCCCACTCTGTTCATCTGCGGTTGCGAAAATGCCTTTTCCCTGGCTTGCTGCTTGGAAAAAGTACTTAATTCCCTCAAACCTCAAAACCCCATTACTCAAGAATTTTGCTTCTAATGTATTTTTCTCACATCCCACTGTTGTGTTGACCATGGCCAGCAGATAAGCACCCACACAGCTGCGAGCTCACTCCCCCTGTCTCCTTCCCCAGCAGGACAAGGGAGACAACAGGAAACAAAAGAGAGAAAACTCATGGGTTGAGATAAAGATGGATTAATAATCAATGCAAAACAAGTGAGAATTAATAAAATGTAATAAGGGAGGATAAAAAATAAAAACCACAGCAAACAAACAACAACAACAAACAAACAAAACAAACAAAAGCCCCAACAAAACAAAAAACTGTGATGCTAAGGCAATCACTCACCAAGGCACACACACAGATCAATGCCTGGTCAGTCTCCGAGAGCCAGCTTTGAAGCCAATCCCCACCCCACCCTTTTCCACTGCCCAGTTTTATTGCTGAGCATGACATCATACGGCATGGAGTGTCCCTTTGGTCAGCTGGGGTCAGCTGTCCTGGCCGTGTCCCCTCCCAAATTCCTACCCACCCCCAGCCAACTCACTGGCAGGAGCGTGGGCAGAGTGGGAAAGAGAGGCAGCCTTGAGCCTATGCAAGCACTTCTCCGCAACAGCCACAACATTGGTGTGTTTTCAACATTTTTTTAGCCACAAACACAAAACACAGCACAATATCGCTGCTATGAAGAAAGTTATTTTAATCCTAGGCCAGATACAGCACACCTGCAAAAAACATCCTTGGAACAAAAGATTTTCCCCTTTGAAATTTCACAGTCATGGTTATGGTACCCCATTCTCTGCTACAGCACTTAAGATTATCATTATCTGCATCCCCAACTTGTTTCTTACTGTCTAAAAGAAGAGAAAGAAGCCCATTAAAACATTAAAACAGAAGCTGACAACAGTGTATAACTAAAGAGATAAATAATTTAAGAACTTAGAAAAAAGAAAAGGCAAAAATATATCCATTAGGAAGAATGTTAAGTTAATCAGAGACAATGTCATTGCAAATACTAGTACTGCTTTACTACTAGATGTAAAAGACAGGATTGCCTAAAAAATGTGGATCAGCATAAATGTTTCTATTGCATATTTGGAAACCATAAACAGTGCTTTCACATTTGGTAACATTGAAATACTTTCCATTAAATCAATAGTATTAAAGGATAGTAAACCACAGCAACTTAAACATCTATTTTTAAATGGCAGGTCAAAGAATTATTAGAAAAATAAATGTAAGATGTGATAGGTAGCAATGTTAATAATGAAATTTGTTTCCTAAGAACTTCTGAAATGCTGAGGAAATTTCATAGAACTAGAAGTCAAGGTAACAATATCTAAAGGATAAATAGGATGTCCTAATTACAGGCTTTTCAGGCTAACAGCAAGTATGCACAAGAATATGGAAAAGACATGTTTAGGTCTCAATTACTAAAAGAAGTGAAAGGGAGAAGAACTGGAATAACCAAAGGGAAGGGAGTGGTGCTGGCTGTGCAGCCATGCAACTCCCCCTCCACACACACACTGTAAGTCAGAGTTTTCACCAGACCGTAGTGGTTTTGGCCTAACTAGTGCCTCTGTTTCTACAAGCACAACCAGCAATACTACAAGCTGACAGAGCACAGTTTTTGGAAGACTGTTCTGATATCACTTTAGGAGATAATGGGTTCATTTGGTGAGGTCAGGTCTGATGAACTCCTCAAGGTATGTGGTCAGATACCTACTGACATTTCAATGAGAGAATGAGAATGGCACAACATCAGCACTATATGCAGTACACATACTAACTAATAGGCTTCCAAGTCATTATAAAGGGCCTTATTCCTGATTCTATTTAACATTTTTAATGGATGAAACAATAAAGAGATTGCAAATTACTTAAGATGAGGGAAAACAACAATAATGGCAAAAGGACACATCTCTGATGATAAACCTCTGGACTCTTTTACTCATTGGGTACAATCCAAAACATTTCAACCCAAATGTGAATGTGAATATGGACAAATTATACCTGGTGTTTCTGTAAGGCAGAAAAAAAATAGCTTGGATATAGACTTTAACAAATATAAATTACTATGTCTAATGATGCTCTGGCTAAAAATGGTAGCAGAACTTTGGGAGCTGGGGGGTTAATATGTACTTTTTGATCTTTGTCAAGCAAGTTTTACTTTACCAACGTGAAATTAAGAAGTGCTTTTATTATTGTTGATAGCTTAAACTGCAAAAATATTATTTTAAGCAGAACTTAATATATCTATATCTAATTTTGCAATGCCAATGGAACTCAGACAAAAAGCTGTAGGAGAACTGTAGAGCCAGAAGTTTAAGTGACCTTTTACATATGGTGAAACAGAGCTTCAGTCCTGGAGTCAAGTGATGAAGGGCTTACCAAGGTTAAAGCAGAAACTGTACTGAAAGTTTTAGAAGATGATAGTCAGATGATAAACAAAACTACACTTGAATGAAGTACTTACTTCTGTTCATTCAGACCAAATTTACTCCAGGCAAGCATCATTCTACTTCACACAATCATACTAATTTCAACAGACAACCAGCCTACACCTAACCTAGATAAAATCCCTGAAAAAAGTCTAGTGAGGTGAACTTACACCACTAATTAAATACCTTTTATGTGCATCTGCTGGCCATATGGATGCTTTCAACTAATAGAACAACCAGATGTGACTTCTGTAGTAGGAAAAGAGAGGAATAATCAGCTTGCAACTACATTGATAGCTGCATATAAAGAATTAGAGAAAACACAAATTAAGGAAAAGTGGAATCTGACTTCATCCTTCCATGGATACTGTTTAAGCATAGTGCTCAAGTTTATTGTGATCGTAAAAGAAGATTTCAGAAAGGTAGGATTAAATCTGGAAGACAAAAGTTTAGAAAAATAGTAACAAAAAGTCTTTGGGAAAATATAAGCTAGTGTTGCTGAACTCTAATAAAAGAAAAATAACATCACATGTTTTTAGTATGAGCTTTATATTCTTTTTATATTCCTGTCAGATTACTATCTGACAGGAAAACAACTTAAGCTGTGTTGATTTATTCAATACTAAAGAAAAAGTTAATTAAAAATAATGAGGAATAATTTCTTAACCTCAGGAAAAAACATAGGACAAAAAAAGTTTTGTATTTTCAAGTACTGTATCTCATGATGTTCTTCCAAAGTGCAATGAACAACTGTACTTTGTATAACTGCATTATAACAATACACTGCCTCTGTAAAAAAAAAAAAAGCCTGAAGGCTTTACTGTGTTGTCATATAAATTTCCTGTGTCTTGATCCTGTTTCTATTAGAATAAAAATAGGTGTAGCATGACATAGAAATTTTGCATCTTGTCATAAGTACTGCTTTTAAACTCAAGCACAGTGTGATAACTCAAACGATTAAATGACTTTCTTTTCAAATCTCTGCGAACCTGAAATTGGAGTACCCTATCTCAGACAATATAGGCTGATCTGAGAGGTGATCACGCACTGTCAGACACAACTGACAGGGGAACAGAAACACAGTTGGGGCATGGGGTTCTATGAGGCACTGGCTGTTGCGTTGGGTGTCTTGTTAGAGTTTATGGCAAACCGGATACTGCACTAATGTAATTGAGGTGCAAATCTGTCCCTGCTGAAGCAAATACACACAGGTGTCTTGTGCAAATCACAGCTTGACCAAGTACTGGATCAAACCCTGGGAATCCAACTGAGCTACACTTGCTAACAACTTCAATGTGACTGTCCAAATGGTAGCACTTGGTGAATCAGAAATATAATCTCACTGAAAATAATCAAATGTAACAATATTAAACATGACAGAGTTAATCCCAGTCTGAAGATAATTAAAAAGAGAATCATATATACACTGGTATGCCCAGGCAGTGGGGTTCTTTTGCTGTGAGATTTTCAGTTCTGTACAAGTGATGAGAAGACCAAGTTTTGTGACCTTTCTTTAAAGCTTCTTCTCATCATATTTAGGCTTGTGCAATATCTATTATGCAAATAGACATTTTTTCAATGGCCAAAGATTAGACTGTAACAAGTGCCTGTTATTTTTAGCTCACACTAATGCACTGTGAAAAAGCATAGTCAGACACAAAAAAAATTACAATGATAAATGTAATAATTTATTTAGCAGCTGGAAATCCATTGAAAATGGACAGGCACTTTGAATAAGTGTCCAAGAGAACAAGAAAGAGTTTACAGTGCGGTCAAAATGTCCTTTGTTTGTTTATTGAATTTCCTTTTATTTATAAGAAGAGTAGTTAGTGCACTGTAGAATCTTTTGGAACTAAAATAAAGGACCGGAGACCTTCAGCTAATGCTGAGGCATAGCATCCATCTGGGTTTGTGTGTGCCTGTGAGGGCCTTATTCTGCTGGAAACTAAGTGCAGGGAGCTGAGCACTAACAGCCAGTCTTAAATGGTAGAAGGGAACAAGGTGACCACTTGAGGTTTTGCTGCCAGTCTTTCTCCTACCCTTCTTCCACATTCCTGTCTATTTAAACAGTAAGCACTTCAGACTAAAAATCTATGGTACGGTTTTATTCTGTCACATCTCAGAATACTTTCTGCAAACAATTAGTAATAAAATCCCTAATTGGCCTCATGGAGCCCTTTTGGGATAAAACTTCCCATGTTTTCTACCTACTCTTTTTTTACTAGTAATTTATGGGTAGAATCTGGGTGTCACTTATGAGTGACTCAGGAGAAAGGTCTGTCTGACTGAATTCTTCTCCTGCAAGTAGAATCCCATGAGTAGGAGGAATCCTTTGTCCCAGGCACTCTCATTCTTTCACCCAGCTTCCACATGTCTCAGAGGGTCTTAGCTGCCCTCAGGATGCCTACATCAAAAAGTGGAATTATCTAACAGCAGTGTGAACCTCTTCTTAATTTATTTGGAAATTTGGATAAGACCATAAAACAGCATTAAGAAACACACAAGGAGCTAGTAGAGGGAACCTGAGATCTAATATGTTCACAGCCATACATGCCATGGAACAACAAGCAAAAACCTGGGATCTTAGAAAGGATAGGTAAAATGTCAAAGAAAATGTAAGACTAAAGACGGAAACTTTCAAATACTGATATGCCTAGGCTACAAGATAAACAATCTTAGCAAGGCCCAGAGGCTCTGCAACACCCTAATTAAGAGAGGAAGTGATTTAGGACTTTGTGTCTTCAACACAGAGTGCAAACAATGCCTTGGCCAGGGTCACTTTCGCTTCATCTGGCATTAGTTTGTACTAACTGTACCTCCTCAAGAGAGGAACCACCATCTTTGTAGTGATGGAAAACAAGATAAACAACTGCACATAATCAGCGTAGTGCTAGTGTTTCAGCTGATAGAATTCCACAATGACTCACTGCACTCATCTGAAGTAAATATTAAAAGAAAGTGGAAATAGGTATGAAAAGAATGTTTCCAAACATCCCTCTTTTGAGTTCACCAGGAAAATGACTGGATCCACCCTAGTGCATTTTCCTTACCACTGAAGTCCTGTCTGTACCAAAGTCAGTGAGAAATTTCTTACTGTTTTCAGTAGGGTCATGATATCCTTCATAAAATGTTAAGAAAAACAAAAGTATAATCTCTGTTTTCTGTAGCATGTATTTTGAGCTAATCATTGTATTTGCCTTGTTATTACTTTTTAAATGTTTGTCATAACAGAAATATTTGAGTAAGGAAATCTTCAATAAAATAGTTACTTTCTAGAGTACTCAAAACTACATACCAGCTCATTAGATCATGCAAACTTTGAACACTGGTCTGTGCTCAGACATGACTACTGGTCACACAAGCCACCCACTGGTAATTACCAGTCTTGGCAGACAAGGTCTGCTCTAAATCTAGGTGGCAGCATTGTGTTTGGTGGCTCTCTGCCAGGACTCACCAGCTTTCTAAAAGGGATCCTTCTACAGTCACCATCTACTTGGCTATCAGTTTGATCATCCAGATGGGACTGAAACAGTCCCAGGTACATTTTCTTTCTCATGAGATAGCTAGTAAACCTGATGGAAGGTAGAGTAGCCCTAATTGACATGAAAATGTGAAAGGAGAGGCTGCAGAAAGACATTAAATGTACTCAGCTACCCAGGCTCTTAAAAAATAAATGGATATTGGAAGAATTTTTCTACACTGCGATCCAGAGGAAGGCTTTACATTAACACAAACAGCAGCTCATGTTTGCCTTGGAGTTTTTTCCAAAACAAGACGTTCACTTTTAATATGTGTTATTTAATTGGAGCTTCTTGGTGGCAAGAAGGCTTCATTCCTATTGAATGAAGATAATAATATGGCTTCTTTGTTATCATCTTCGATCTGGACTACAGCAATGTAATGCACCTTGCTATAAATAATCAGTACCTCTCTTTAGCCACTTACCCTACTGGAGCAGATCATGTCCTGCTTCTGTTTTCTGTGCAGTCTTCCCCTAGAATCCTGTCAAATTTAAAACCTTGGTATCTATGCTCAGGCATACAATGGTCCAGGAAGAAGGCACACATGCATTAGCTTAGTCCTGATAGCTTAAAATGGAAATTGTGACTTATAAATCCATTCCAAATGTAGGGGACCTGTCCAGGTCTTCACACAGTTTTTCCTGCTTTCTTTGACTCAAGAATCCCTTTGAACACCATGTAAGATGATTCCTAAAAATCTCTTGTGCACTCTACACACAAGGAAACTTTTTGGAACTTGTCATCAATAACTGACAAAGCAAACACAGGTTTTAAATAATAAAAATATTTTTTACCAATGGAGAGAAATGACAAAATTGAGAACCACATAGATACCAGTTGTACCGTTTAATGCACTTCAGAAATGCATTCAAATAACATACCACGATGGCAGAACAGAAAATCTGAAAAGAATGGCTGAAAGGGTGACACAAATGATTTTGCATAATGACTTTGCAGTGGTATTTACGTGTTAGTTAATCACTGCTATTAAGGCAAGTATATTAAAGAACAAACATTTTAGAATTTTTGTAATTTAAAAATCACTGAAATTATTAAATAATTTGACCACCATATTGCCCATTATGCTGTACATAGAGAAAGTTGGGATGCCATGTCTAGTATTTTTCTACAGATTTACCAGATCAGAATAATGCCTAGAAATGGACAAGGGTATCAATAAACCATACTCATAATCAACTCCTTAATAATATCTGGAAGCACTCAACAGAACAGAAAGATATTAAAAAATGGAAATGCCCACCAATTGTTCTTTGTTCAGTTTATGTTACAGGACATTTGCTTCTTGTTATCAAAGCATACCAAAACACGACAAGAATCAGTTGTCTACAACTTTTAGGATATCAAAACATATTGCTGCAAATCTGTTTTCATCTATGACAGCAACTAGGAAAATCCCAGTACTTCAGACTTGGTTATCTACTATATTGTAATTCAATTTAAAATAGTTGTCTATCTATCACATTCCTGGCCACCCACAGACAATGCCTACTCTGTCAGATGTTTCAGCAGCCAGAAAGAAAAGCCCCTTAGGTAATGAATATTAAGAACAGGAGTTAGATTTTTTTTTTCTCATCTATGAGAAATACCTCAGAACATAAAGAAATTAAGAGATATATTCATACAGCTATAAAGACTTACTGATTAACGTAAAGGAAGAGCTGTCCACACTGCAATAGAAGCCACTTACTGTAACAGCAAGAGAGCAATGAGTTCTTATAGCAATACTTCTTAATAGCAGACTATCCATAAGCTCTAGCCATCACAAATAAATACTTTTTTATTTCACTTGAACATGGTGTGTTCTTGATTAAAGCTGAATATACTGAGACTTACAAACAGGTAACACTGGTATGCTCAGAAATCCAAGTCCATTTTGCTAGGAACAGCTTTCACACATATCCTCAAAGCTTTAAGCAAATCTGACTCTAGGAGTGATGTGATTTCTAATGTCTTTGTTTAGATACCTGCGGGTGTATGGGAATGGAGATAACTGGAAGCAAACGGAGTTGGAGAAATGAAGTTTTCACATATTTCTGAAAGAAGTTTATATTTATTGTTACTCTATATGGAAGATAGTTCGTCTTGCTGATGGACTAACTCTCCAATACTATAATTATCTTCTGAAAATATGGTCATTTTTTAAGAACATGCTGAACGATGAAAAGAATAATATAAGCTGAAGCTTTGAAGAGTGTCAGGATAGAGATCTACAGGTAATGGAGCTCCACAGAAAGAAAAGGAAGTTGTAATATTGCCCAGTAAAATGGTTTTCACTCTTCAGCTGTTGGAAATGTGTTTAGTGTTTGAACTGTCACCACAAGATACGTATGGACTGCAGTAATAAAAGCTGTATGTAAAGAAATATGTGCATTTCCACTCTCAGGTGGACAATTATAGTCAAACTTGGAACAGGCCTTCCTGGCAACATCACAACAGGAGAAAATGTTTGCACAACATTATGGAACTGTGAACATAATTAACTGAGGATTCCATAGAGATCATAACCACAGCATTTAATAAACTAGCGTAAGTGAATAGAGCACTGTTAAATCAATTAAGAAGTAAATGTATAAGGAAAGACAATAAAGACACTGAAAATGAAAACAATACCCAGAAGTCACATAGAAAATGCTGTATGAAAATCTGTTAAAAATATTTCATTTTTTTAATTGTCATTTATTATTCAGTTAAAAGAATCTTATTAAAATTCAGAAAACTGTAATATGCTGTCTCTACCAAAAGAATCACAGCCTTACTTAGATACAAAACCTAATGTCCACTGGAAAAAAAGAATTCAAGTACAGGCAAGAAAATATACCTAATAAGAAGAAAAAAGTTACTAATGCATGTGCTAACAAATAAACCTCCTTATTCCTCATGCTGTCACTCTTATGATTTCGATAGGAGTTTAATAATGGAAAACACACTATGATTCAGAAGTTTAGGCACCTTCAACAGAGATAAAATCCTTACTTGCTTGTGCCTGTTTCTATGCAAAGTCTCTTCTTTGTTAAACATGAAAAACTGTGATACAGGAAAATATTTGTGATCTTGAGATTTTAAAAAAATACTTTAGCCTTTCAGTTTGTCTTTTTGCTGAAAAGATGCTATGAAATGCCAATGTGTACCAGCCTTATTTCATACGAAGCAGATGTTACGATCCTACTTCTGTACTTTAGAGCCCTCTGACAGATTAGTGGGAATTGATATGATGTGACCTCATATAGTCAAGGTGATCTCAATGTGGTGACAGACGTCATACTCTCATGCCACTCTAATATTTCCAGTCAAAGCATGGGTTTCCATTGAAAGCACAGTTACACAGTCTCAGCTACATATCCTCGTTACCACATTGTGCCAAAACAGTGCTCCTGGGGGCACATGGCTAACCGGATCAAGGAATTGATCTGTCTTTCCAGGACATCTGTCTAGCAAGGGAAACATCCTTTTCCCTCATAAATTTTCAGGCAAATTCATCCTTTACAAACGCTAACACCAACACAAGGGAGGAATGAAGAACACAGGATATGTGACAGGCTTAGGCTCAAATGATTTAAAGTAATTGTGATAGCACTGCATCTTTGTTTGCCACTCTGGCTGCATCTCTAGTACTCCCTTCCTCTTGGAAAAGCTCTTCTCCAAGAGTTTTATTTTTTTTATAACCTCTGTGCTCTCAGAGGCTTATAATAGAGGAATTAGAGCTGCCCTCTGGGTACCTGGGAGGCACCTGCTGTCTCTCATTTCTTGGTTTCATGTGAAGTCTTTTCCCTGTCTCCTCCAGCCTCCTTGCTAGAAGAAAGATAAACAGCAGCATCTCTGTTTCCCCAGCTGCTGCAATCCTCACAGTTAGTCCCAGCTCACTGGCTGCTGACGTGTCTCCATAGTGACTTTGTATTTGCTGGACCAGCATTACACAGCAGAGCTCACATACTGCAGTTAGAGTGCTGCTTCACATTTCCCAAATAGGACACTAAAACCCTCACCTCCTTAAACTGGAAAGCTTACAAAGTGCAGGCACCCGTATCTATCAACACATCTGACTTCAGAAATTCCTGAGCTGCAGCGCTCTGGAAGCTAGGAAGGTGAGCCAGGGAATTATTACCATGTGCTTGTCCTACTCATCTATTCTTCCCTGTGCTGCTGGGCTAGATATTTGGCATTTCTTATGTTCACAGGTTGTATAGTGACCCATAAAACTCGGGCTAACTCCCGGGAATCCAAAGGAATCGTCAACATCAGGACATTACATGAAGTGTCCACAGCCCTGTTACATCTACAGCTGCCTGCACATTTCACCTGTGGAGTCTAATCCAGACTGCAACACAGATTAAAAACACTGACTAAAGTACAGGACACAGAACTCATATTTAAACAAGAGGTAGTTGCCATATTTTTGTCATTAAGAAGACAGTACTTCTCAACCTGTGGACAGAGGTGTCTGTTGACAGAAAACTAGCAAAACCAAACCTACTTTCAGAGCATGCCTAAATTCACAATGCAGGACTCTCCTTCAGTGGGAACTTTAAATGTTTAGAGAAAATTTATCAATGCAAGTTGAAAAGGTGTAAAAGCCTTTTATTGTGTGGAGAAGAAACTCACGGAGAAGCAAGTACACCCTCTTGGTGCCTGGATCCTTGCCTTGCCAACACAGATGTGCGTCTCGCCCGCCAGAACCATGCTGAGAGAAGGAATCTGCACTATTTCTGTTGACACAGTGCCACCGCGTAGCAAATAATGCAAAATGAAGAGAGAAAGACTGCCTTGTCAGGGGCAAGGGCTTAAGCTGATAGAGCTGTGGGTCTGGGCTCTGCCCTGTAATTTCTGGGCTCCTTCTCGGGTGACTGTTCAATGCAGAATTCACAGTGCACACAACCAGCCTGGTGTCCCACCTTGTGCCTCCTTCCCTGCTTCCCCGAGCGGGAGACCTCCCGGACAGACTCTCAGAGATCAACTAAATTCACCTCAGTTATTTGTCACGACTTGGATCAACAAGCAACCCTGTGGGGCACCTGTCCCCTTCGGCGGGGTGTATGGCGGCAGGCGCAGGCCCTGCCCGGCGGCTGGTCGCGCCACACGCCCTGGGACGGCAGGTGAAGGGGACGACAGCCAGGATACGGGAAGACGGGGCTGCACCGCGGCCCCGTTTTAAAGCACCCAGAGGAGCCGCCTGGGGCGGCGCAACGGGAGCGGACACGGGGCAGGCGACGCGCCCGGCGGGGCTCTGCTGTAGGGGGCAGCAGCGCGGCGGCCGCTGTGGGAGCCCTGGGGCCGGCCCGGGCCGGCGGGGCCCGGAAGGCGCCGCGCTCCCTCCCGGCTGCTGAGTGGCGGCGGCGCGTCACGTGTGCGCGGCCGGGCCGGGCCGGGCCGGAAGGCGGCAGACGGCACAGCCCGGGGCGCGGCGCGACATGTCCCACCAGACCGGTATCCAAGGTACCCGTGCGGCTTTCCCTCGCCGGCGCTGACCGACTGCCTTCCCTCGCCTCCGCGGTGCCCACCTGCCCCTCATGACAGCCGGGACCCCTTCCCTCCTCCTGCCCTGCCCTGCCCGCCGGGCGGGCGCAGCGCCTTTCCCTGCGGGTCGGGTCGGGTCGGGACGCGGGCAGGCGGCCGTTGTGGCCGTTTAACGGGCCGCTCCCGGCGGAATTTTCTCCCGTTCCGGGCTCTTTGTTCGCTGCTGGACGAGCCCGTCCTTTCCGCCGCGGGATGGCGGGGAGGCCAGCTGAGCGCGGGGGGGAAGCTGCTGCGGCTGCGGCCCCGGGCGGCCGCCGCTCCTCCGGGTCGGACCCAGAGCGTGTCCCCGGTCAGGCGCAGACTTGGGGGCTTTATCCGCACGGCTGACCGCGCCTGGAGCGGTGGGAGCCCGCCTGAGGAAAGTGTTCGCTGCAGAAACCCCCAATGGCGAGCAGGGCCCTCTTGGCTCAGGTGACTCCCCTGGGCGCAGGTTGTCCCGCTGCCGCGGGCGGAGCCGTGCGGGGGCAGCGGGGCCGTGCGGGCTCCCCGGGCACCTCCCGACCCGCCCGGCTCTTGGAGAAGCCGTCACCCGGTCGGAGTGGCCGCAGCGGGTTTGGGAGGGTTGGGCAACACGGGACATGCCGAGGGTCGCTGCGGGCCCGTTGTGGGAGCCCTGAGGAGAACCAAGAGCCCCGGAGTACGGGAGTCCTGAAAAACCCGTCACTGGAAACCCCGAAAGAGAAATGTGGGAGGACACCTTTTTTTTTTTTGCCCACGTTTCCAAACCTTGAAGGGTGTGAGGAGCAATTAGAACACCGTTTATTGTTTCTCATTGTTACTGGGTTTCCCCAGAATCACAGAATTGCTAAGCAGGGATTACACTGTAGGATTATGTGGGGTTGGGTTTTACTGTCTCGATTTCTGCAATCTGCTTGTACCGTGTACTTTGCCTGCTCTCCCATATTTATTATTGAAGGTGACTTTTGTCCCAGCCATGGCAGCTCTTAACTGCTCTTCCATTCCCTTTTTTGTCCGTTGACTTGCATTTGGTCTGCACCCTTTCTGTTCTCTCTTCTTTTTCTTCACCTGCGTGCCATTCTTTGCTTTTTTGTGCTGCTTCTTGTTCTTCAACCCTTTTCAGGCTAGGAGTGCATCTGGCATAGATTTTTTTTTTTTCTCCAGGATGGGGAAAACTGCTATAGTGTTCTTCATTCCCTTGTTCTCTCTCCTGGCAATGCTGGAGGGAGGAGCAGAAGAATATTCTGTTGCTTATCACAAGCAAGAGTGGCTAAGCCTCTTGTGCTGCTCTCCTTCATGGCTTTGAGAATCTTTTGTCCTCTGAGGAGAGCTGGAGGGAACTCGACAGCTTTCCTGCATGGATCCTGCCTTGGCAGGCACTGATCAGGGGTCCTGTTTGCAGGAAAGCATCAACTTCTGCAATTTGGAAGAGGAATAGCACTTGTTGTGCCATTGCTGGCTTTAGCTACAAACAGGCTACTGTCACTCATAAACAATTGCAAGATTTGGCAGCATGGGCTGCTTTTTTTTTTCTGGAAACAGAAATGAAGTCATGGGGACTGTGAAATGTACCAGGCAGTTGCTAAAAGGACTGGACTTTCAAATAGGCCAGTGATGATAAATAGTGTAGGAAGTTGCAGAATACATGGAGCTGTGAGAAAGTACACTAGAATATGTTTGAAGTCTTCTAAATAATCTTTAAATAACATTTCTGTAAAATATTTGTGAAATAAACACCAATTTTGATTCTGTAGGTCTCTGCTGTGCAGAAAGTTGAAGTAGAAAATAATATCACTCCATTGTGAGTTTGAAAACCTTTATGAAAAAATAATGCATAGATCACTTGATGGGTGGTTTCTCAAATGTCTTGTCTCAAAATTTTAACTTGGGGAGCTGTCAGTGCTGTGGTATTGGTGCAGGGACTGCTGGATTTTGGTCTTGTTTTCGTGTGTAGGGTTGACGTGAGAGAATAAAGAGCAAAAATACAATAGACGAGAAAAGGATAAAGAAAAGCCCTGGGGGACCCAAAAGGTCTAGAAAGTGGCACAGCATTTGTGTGCTGAGTGGAATGGTGAGGATCAGCCAAGATGATTAGAAAAGCTGGCAGTGAATTACACTGAGGGTCTGCACTGGTTTGGTGGGAAGATGCTAACCGAGATGAAGCTTGAGTTGAACTGGTAACCCAATCCAGTTTGTTTAACAACCCCTTCCCCTCCCACACCATTTTTGAATTTCAGAATGGGCCTGGACATCACTTTGTGGGCACAAATTTAAAATGTTTTGGGTATGGACAATAATGTTTGTGGATACCATCTGACCATCTGTTCAGTTGGCCTGAACCTGACTATAAATAATCCTTTTTATTTGTTTCCTGGTTTGATGTTTGTTTTGCTGGTGCTATGCTGTGTGCTGTGGGATTACGTAAAGGACCAGCTTGTAATGCATGTTCTTCAATAAATGGTGTACAGCCTCCTGTCTATGGTATAATTAAACTGATTTCCACTCAGATGATTTAGAAGAGCAATTGAGATAAGAGTGATGTTCACATGGCTCAAGCACAGGTCTTCAGTATGCTTAGGGAAGTAAGTCTGTCATATTTGTGGTATAGTGTCAATGTGGATTACAGACATTTAAAAGTATTTTTCGTTACTTCTTTCTAAATTCATTATAAAGCTATCCTGTTGTGATAGGTTGGGGTTTGAACAATGTCATCAAGATACATACAAGGAGACAAGGTGGTATGAAATATGAGCAACAGGTTGCAGCCTTTGCTGGTATTCTTCAGAGAGGTATCCTCAGGAAAAACGGGCATGTTTGCCAGACAAGCTCTAACATTTTCCTGGCAGGCGTAAAGTTTCTGTCTGAAAGTTTGTACTAAGCCTGCAGACTTCATGAAGCTATTGTAATTTGAGATGCATCATATTTTTATTGTGTTGGCTGCGTTAACTCCGAAACCTGAGAGTGATGATGTGATGTTGCCTTTAATTCTGACAATGTTGAAAATCATACGGTACAGTAGAAAGCAGGGCTGTTTTGTAGTGTTGCCTGTCATCTTTTTGTGGCACGCCAGTGCCTGGAACAGTATGCAGCATAGAGGGAATGTCACTCCTGTGTTCCTTTTTCAGTCCAACTTTGTTGTGAAGGGCCAACTATATGCTTCTCCAGTGTTGTTCTTACCTTTGTGAATATTCTTTGTCCTAGGGAAGTGAAATGTGTTAATTTGGTGTTTTCATTAAATGTGTTAATTT
Source organism: Streptopelia decaocto (assembly GCF_964273445.1). NCBI lineage: Eukaryota > Metazoa > Chordata > Aves > Columbiformes > Columbidae > Streptopelia > Streptopelia decaocto. Next base: position 32,619,464 of record NC_138663.1, on the reverse strand, counting down.
TATTTTCTCTTCTTCAGCTAGTGGAAGTGTTAAAGACACCTTTGTTGGAGCCAGAAATGGACAATACAGGCTTCTAAAAATAGTCATTGACAATGGTTAGTCAAATTTTAATATTTTTCTCTGATTCTTTTAGATATTTTCCTAGTTGTTTTAGTGACCGACATGTGCAATTGTTGGAAAAACGAACATCTGCAAAACTTAATGTTACTAACATTTTCCATTTACAAAAGGTAAAATTTAAGTTTTGGTGATGCTAAGCTTTTCAGCATGATGCTACTGTATTTTTGCATTTGAATTTTTTTTCCAAATATCAGTTCATATTTTACCAAGAACTGCTCTATACTTCCTATGGGTACTATAAATAGGCTTACTTTCGTCTTCTTACTAGATAAAGAGTGGAGGAGAAAAAAAAATCCATACCAGTGTAGTGTTTAGGCACTTTGGTCACTTCCATTAGACAGAGATTCTTACACCGCAGCTAGTCACTATAGATGAAGTAAATGTTACCTGCCTTTTATACTGGGATCACCTGCGTGTAAAAGGTCCCATTAAAGCAGATGGTTAAGTAGTAATCTGGCTAGCTACATAGAAAGTATCTTAAAAAATCTGTAACTTTGTACAAGATTTCAAAGCTAGAACTGTTCCTTAAATCTCATGTATTACATAAATATAAAATTACTTAGTCCTTGCAGAACTTGAGTTTGATCTTTTAACTTCTTGGCAAGCGATCAAGGCTGCAAACATTGCAAGATAGAATGCATAATTAATTTTATTTTTAATAGCAGTGCTAGTTGAGTGTACAAGACACTTCATGGTTTAGTCCATCTTTTAAAATTCATTAAATGTCCACCTTGGGTTTTGTGTTTTTTCTGGAGTTCATTCATTTACAGTACACTGAAACACCTGTTAGCTGGAGAAAGGTACATGTGTGTACATGTACTTACACATACATACTTTTATTCTTAGGTAAATAACCTACTGTTACCTTCTTTGTTTTTGCTTGTCTTAAGAAGTCATCTGTCATTTTAATATTGCTTTCCTTAAGGAAGTGGCAATAGTAATATTATAAGCAGGTCACTGTGGTGAGGTCTCCATAGCACAAGGTAGCAAATGCTGGCATACCATTGATTTTGTTTGTATTTGGTTGTTTGTTTTGTTGGGGTTTTGTTTGTTTGGTTTTTGTTTTCCCAAGGCAAAGTAAAACAATATGCTTTTGTTCGTATGCTACTTTTTAATATGAAATGACCCGGGAAATAAGATAGAAATGGAAGACATTCCCTAATTTTCTTCCTGTTTGTGTGTGTGTATATGCACTTTGGCTCCATGTAGAAGCAGAATCCAGTCTTTGATGTTATTGTCCACAGTTCAAAAAGAAACCTTTAAGACTCCCAGAATACTGGGACAGTTGCCTCATCCATCTGCAGGAGCCTTCAGCAACTGCTCTTAGTCAACAGATAATAGTCAAAATTGGGTTCTGCTAATCTGAGTTATCGAGAGGTTTGCTGCTGGGCAACAGGGTTCCTCCAATTGCATTTTTTTGTCTTAAATCCAAGTGAGTATAAAGCCACCCAGAGTTCAGAACTGGCAAGTACATTCTGAATACTCTGGTCTAGTTGTACAACTTCAGCTACTTTGCATCTAATCAGAGAAGGGACAAACACCCTCTCCATGAGCTGTTCATGTTCTGCGACTTACTGTAGTAGAGTGCCTGGCTCTGAAAGTTTTGCTGCAAAGCCATTTCTATACTGTTGTACTTTTGTCTGAAGTTTTAGAAGTTAGGTCCTAGACTCTCAAAAGATATTTTGTATACTGGCTACTGCATGGTCTTCAGACTGTTGTGGAATCCTGTTTAAACAAGGTATTTCTGTTTTGTTTGCAGAGCCTAGTGTTTATTGAGAAGCTGAAAAATGTTTTGAAAGACACTACACTAATATTTTCCTTTGGAAGCTGCTATGTTATTTATAAATAAGAGAAAAATCTTGTTGCTACAGCACTTCACATCTGAAGTATTCTATGCAGACATAAGCCAATTATACATAATAAACAACTTCAGTCGTTTAAAGAGACCATAGATATGAGACTGTATTAGAAAGAGGTTTATCTACTTACATAATCAAGTGATTAGTGCAAGCATATTCATTCCAAACTCTTTTCACTGTATAACTGAGTTATTGACTCCTTACAGTGAGTACAAACACTAATATGTTATAGCAAGAGCATCAATAATTCTAGAATTTAAAAGCTTACTCTCGTTTCTACTTAAGTGTTCCCATTTAAAAATAAGTTAACTGGCAGAAGACAGTTTTTATTTCCCTTCTCTCTACATTATGCTAAAAATACAAATGTCACTCTTATCCCTTCAGATCAAAGAGCTTGATGACAACCAGCACAGTACTGCTCAACTATTTGTATCTGGGTTAAAGCAAGTTAGGGTTTGAACATAAACAGCTTTTGTAGGAATTTACCCACTTTCATACTGACTATTTTTGACTTCGATTCTTCTGGACATAATCATGAAAGATGAAGTATCTGATTAACTGTTTATTATAATGGTTAATTTTGAAAAACATTATTAACTACATTGTTGCTAACCTGTAGCTTTGGTTATTGCTTATAGAGCAGCTTGTTGTGGGATCCTCTAGGCGGCCGGTTGGATCATGGGAAAAGGATTATGATTCCTTTGTCCTTCCCCTTCTTGAAGACAAACAGCCATGTTATATATTATACAGATTAGATTCTCAGAATGCTCAAGGATATGAATGGATCTTCATTGCATGGTCACCTGATCACTCTCCTGTAAGTAAAAGTCAACAGATAACTTCATGTTGTTAATGATTTTTCAGTAAAGCCATTTGATCTGAATCTTAGATGCGAAGGAAAAGGATTTGAGGAATGAAGCATTCCCCAGCTTTCCCCTCACTTTACCCCACAAAAAATGGAAAAACATCTTTCTTGAAGCTGGTTGAGGACCCATATCAGTGGGTCTAGGTGGAGTGCAGCTGATCCAATTTATTTCTAGCCTGACTGGAGGAGACAAGACAATGTTTTTGCCCTATTTGTTTGTCTGTCTTTCTGTCAGTGTTTCATGAAAATCCGTAGAAGGATATAGGACAGAAATCTCTATGGGTGTTATAATGGAGAGAAGGATTATAGTGTGAGCTCAAGCTGTTTATTGTGTTTGGTGCTGGCTGCCCAGCTGGCACTCGTGGATCTGTGACCTGCTGCAGAATATACTGTTTCTTAGTTGGTAGTTAGAGAACATGGAAGGGAACTGTGCTTAGACTGGGGAGTTTCTATGAGAAACTAGGATACTCTGCACAGTTTCTGGGAATGTGAGAGTATGGGAAAACAGAAAGTGAAGCTATTCCAATAGTCCTACTACCTTCATTAGCAGTTAGGAAACAGCAAGACACCAAGAGTTGCAGTGCATGGAAGAGATTATGTGGAAAAGGTGAGATATTATTGAGAGGATGACATGGCAGTGAATTAAAGTGGGAAAATGAGACTGTTGAGAGAGGAATAAGTAACTGTGTTTGGCACAAGTTGATAGGGAACAAACATCATTAGATCTTCTACCCCCAGAATATTTAGTTTTTTCCACTCGGAGGAAAAAAATAAGTCTATCAGGAGTCACAATCAAATAAAAAATACTTATTTGCAGTTTGCTTTTTCTCTATATGTTGTATCCATTAGTACACAGACCAGTGACAAAAGATCTAAACAATTGTATTTTTTCTGATCTAAAATTAGTAAAGATTATGTTGACTTCCCCCCCGCCCCTCCATTTGAAAAAAATCCCTTATACTCTTACTAAGGCTGTGATTTAGTTTTGGAATTAGTTTGATAATACTGCATAGTATCATGCCCTTGAGAATTCCATAGTGTGTGTTAGTATTGTAATCCAGAGCTCATTCTGTGGAGTTTATTAAGAATTACAACTTCATAATGCAGTTTCAACACTTAAAATATTTGTTCAGGAGAGATGTTTTTTAAGGGACTTGGTACACTAACATGCTAGATTCTCTGTTTACACCAAATTAAAAATAAAGGAACCCAAACTGAAACAACACTGGTTTATTATATGATAGGTTCGTCAAAAAATGTTATATGCAGCAACACGAGCAACACTTAAGAAAGAATTTGGAGGTGGTCATATTAAGGATGAAGTATTTGGAACGGTACAGGTATGTTGTTCTTTTGAAGTCAGGTCACTGACTGTAAATACTGAATATAGTAGCTTATGTTACTGATGTGAATTTCTGGTGTTTCTGCTCTTTTTCCATTAAGGAAAAAAGTTAAAAGCTATGTATATTATTCCAATGTTAAAATGTAATTGCTCTTATTTTAAGAAGTGAGTATATTTAACAACTTGAGACTAAGAAGTCCTTGCTTCAGATGGTTATGAAAACTAAATAGGAATAATAGGAGCATCTCTTATCTCACTGCATGCATGTGAATCTTCTAAAAGCTGTAACACTACAACTTTCAGGCCAATTCTATAGAGGAGCCATTTTGGATGTATGGTGCTGAATCAGAAGTGGGCTAGAGCAGTGATCTTAAGCCATTAACATCTGAAAACAATTTTTTTAATCTTAAACTAAGGATATTAAGCTGCCAGTTTCTTAAAATGTAACTCAAGTCCATGGCTGCCATCATAACTTATGGAAACAGAATTTTAATAGCTACTGATTTGTTCAGTGAAAATACTAATAGTTGACTGTTCACTTATGGTGAGATAACTGGAAGGTGCATGTATGAAATCTAACAAGTTTCTAAGGGATGTTGAAAAGCCTTCAAGTGCTGTGCATGTAAGGAAACACGAGACTATTGAATTACCTTGGTTTCTTTTGGAAATGAATCTTACATGATTGTGATGTCTGCCTGACAAAGTCTTGACTTTTTAATCCATTGCTAGTTTTAAAGAAATACAAGCTATACTTCTCAAAGATACAGAATTCCTATAGCTTTCATGAAAATTGATGATTACATAGAGATCAAAATTATAATTCCCCTTTTCCTCCTTTAGCAAAGACAGACTGCAGCAGTTATCTTCTGTTTGGCCTGTTAATTAGTTCATTGAATGCACAAATCTGAACCAAAGCACCAGCATTATTGACACAGGGAGGTGGTGCTGAAGGAAGGGAAGGAGTTGGAGATTTGGGGAAGAATTGAGGATTTTGTAGTGGGGAAAAAGCTGTGGAAGAGAGATGGACTGTTGTGGTGGACACACAAGTCCATAAGGACACGAGGCTAATAATTCAGCTGCTCACCTAATAAATAATTTGTTACATTCAGCATTAATAACCCGTGATGGAATTTTCATTATCCTAACAAACCTCTCTGTAGAGGCCGTATTCTGGAGAAGCAGATAACTGAGTTGCTTAGAGGGTTTACTCATAGAGGTCATGTTAATTTTTCTTGCCTATTCAATCAACTGACCTCTCACTGCCACTTGCACCAAACCATTAGCAGTCTATGTAATATGTAGAATTTGCATCTAGCCTTATGACTCAGAGCCCAAGTCTGAGCTTCCATCTCAATTGTAAGGAAGAGGCAATTCATTTGTCCATTCCTGTTATTTCATAATGTGCTTTGGGCACTTAGAGGATGGTGTCAATGTAAATCACTTTTTTCCAGGTTCATTATGTTGCAATTTAATATATCTCTAAATTCTTGGTTTCAGTGTATTCTTGATTTCAGTATCTTTATAATCATCTTAATTATAGCTGACCTGTAATGTTTATCTGTGTGAAAATCACAGCTTCTTCAAGGTATGAAGTCGCAAACCTCACTCAGAATCTTGATCGTCAGCATCCAGTGATTTACTCTGTGTTCATTTTGTTAGACACAAGGATAGTTTAGTTGCAACCAGCCCTTTTATCCTGGTGGAACCTGCTTATGGTCCTGCTACTTCACATGTATGAACCTGGATACCTCTGGGCTCCTGAAACAAGGCATAATGGAATATTGGCACAGGAAAGTGCATTTGAGAAGGTCTGTCTCTTTCAGAAAGGGAAGAGCTGAGAAGGACCTTTCTCTTTCACCTCAGACCTTGAGTATAAAATCACATTAATATGATTGCATAAAGTCCTGCCCTTCTCTGAGTGACCACCTTAATAATAAACACACAACAGTATTTGCCTCTGGCGTCAGTCTCTTTGGAGAGGGCCACAACTGACACTGAGTATTAATGAATTCCCTAAAGAGGTTATCAGAACTCATCATTTCTGTGACACTGCATCCTAAACTATTTGCAGTGTCATGTGCTTGCTCCCTGTCCTAAGGTAGCATTTCTATCTCCCATTTTTAGATAGAAAACTACCAATAAACTTCCAGTCTGAGCATGCAAATTTTGTAAGAAAATAGGGGTTTTTTTAATTATTTATTAGAGTTGTGACAACTCTGTGAGGTTTTGCCTAAGAAGGCTGAATAATTTCATGGACACAGTCTTCACTAATGCTAATTTTTGAATTAGCAAGGTAATTGGGGACTGATTGTGGAGATGCTGCCCATGGTACAACTGGACAAAAGAGTAGCCCAGTGGGCCCTGCTGGACAGGAAGATGAGCTGAATTTGCAAATGCACCTACACTTGTAATCCATTCAAATGAAATGACCTTAACTGTGTGGGAGGGAAGTGCTTGTTTTATGCTGCATAGAACATCTTTGAAGAAAACTTATATTATCAATAAATGATCAAGATTTATATTGTGTTTTCAGGATGATGTTTCACTGAATGGATATAAAAAATATTTGATATCACAGGCTTCCCCTGCACCTCTGACTGCAGCAGAAGAGGAACTTCGGCAAATTAAGATTAATGAGGTACTTATAATGTCTTCAAGCATGGAAACTGGGTGTGGACTTCTAAGCATATTGTAGGGAAAAAGTCTTTCTAGGGTAAAAAAGGGCAAAACAGAAAACAGAAAGTTTGAGAAAGTTTGAGTGGATGAGAATATAAATTTATTTCTCAATGAGCTGAGGCTGCAGGATGATGACAGCTGGAGTCGAAGTGGCGTGATGGTGCTGAATTTGCGAGGCCTCATGCCTGAGTCAGAGGCCTCGCAAATTGCAGAGTTTAGTTGTTGGAACTTTGGCCCTTCACATGCTTTTAAAATCACTGGATATGCTTGGTGTGAAGGGTGACTGAGCACTGGCACAGGTTGCTCAGAGAGGTTGTGGAGTCTCCATCTTGAAAATATTCAAAAGCCGTTTGGACAAAGACCTGGGCAACCTGCTTTAGGTGGTCCTGATGCAGTAGGGTAGTTGGACAAGGTGACCTCCAGAGGTCCCTTCCAACCTCAGCCATTCTGTTATTGCCCACTTAAATTTTCCATGGTGGCAGAAATTGTAGAGAAAACACAAAATAGCAACTGTTGCTGTGAATGATTGCCAGGAGTATTTCAGCAGCCTTATTCCTAGAGGAAATGTATGTAACTTCCAGCACCAGTGCACTTGTCTTTATCACTGAGAGGAAGTGAGTAGAATTCCAATAAAAATAAAATAGAAATCCAAAACAAATAGCTTGTGCTTTAAAGAGACCGATTTGCCTTTGCTACAAATGCTTTATAGAAAAACCTCTAACATGCTTTTAACCAAGTAATTTGATGATTGCCAACTAGCTAGAGACTGAAAAATTTCAGAGGATTTTTTTGCATTTTTTTTCTTCACTTGATCGCTGTTTGTGTTCAGACATGCATTAAAATAGGTCATGTACTCATCTCATTAGTTCTTTAGACTTGTATTTTACAGCCGTGGTTCACGTGTTTGCAATATGGTTTGTTTCTGCAGCTGGGTACCAGCAAACCACGGTGTTAAATGCAACTCTCTATATTTTCTTATGTTTTCACTCTACTGTGCTTGTGCTGCAACGTTGTTGTTTACTGTTTTGTTTTGGTTTTTTTTTCAGTGGTGTCTTTTGTTACTTTCCAAGTCTAATTTTGATTAATCCAATGTAGAAATGCATTCATAGTCATCAAAGACTGTGTTTTACTTGAATGGCTTTAAAAAAGCCCCACTAATGTATGAATGTAGAATTTCTGTGGTATTGATCGCTTCTGTTATTAGTATTATCACTTATGCACTACATACATTGTGTTTGACAGCTGATTTATGCAGACTAAAACTTTATGCTATTATGAAACTTCAGCAGCAGTGGCTGTACTTTCCAGAGATATACAAACTGTAGATTGCTGCCATTTTGACTTTGTTTGAAGCATCTGGCAATACGTTAACTTAGATCATTTTTTTCTTAATTATTTCCACCATTATGAAGCCTGTAATTAGACTCTGAAAACTAAAAGCTTTCTGATAAAAAAAACAAAACCAATATACATTTTCCATATGTATATTCTTCCATAATCACCCTGAGAAGTATTTTACTGGATCAGATTAAAGGATTGCCTAGTCTGCTGTCAAGTCCCTGAGTAAACAACAGCAGAAATCTAGGGGTGTAAGAGGGTGTAAGAGCAGGGCAAGAGGCCATAATTCCTTTGAGTACTCTTCTGTTGCCTCAACTTTTGCAGGTAGGGAACTTCCTGAGCAAGAGGTGTCTTACTATATTATTATTCTGAATGGGTTTTTCATCCATCATCTAGTCTTGTAGTTTTTCTGCAACCACATAAAGTTTTTTGTTTGTCACAGATCCTATGGCAGTGTATTCCACAGCTTGACAAAGTGCTATGTAAAGAGCCACTGCCCACTATCTACTAGTTTGTGATAACCCTAAAAATTGTGTGCGGAAGGCAGAGAAAAGTCATTAAGTCATTCCTCAGTTTTCCCCTCCCTTTTGATAAAGCCAACTGTACCCTGGGCTGCAACAAAAGGAGCGTGGCGAGCAGGTCAAGGGAGGTGATTCTGCCCCTCTGCTCTGCTCTGGTGAGACCCCACCTGGAGTCCTGTGTCCAGCTCTGGAGCCCTTGGTACAGGAAAGACATGGACCTGTTGGAGAGGGTCCAGAGGAGGCCACAAGAATGATCAGAGGGCTGGAACAGCTCTGCTGTGAGGACAGGCTGAGAGAGTTGGGGTTGTTCAGTCTGGAGACAAGAAGACTCCAGGGACACCTTGCTGTGGCTTTTCAGTACTTAAAAGGGGCTTATAAGAAAGATAGGGACAGACATTTTAGCAGGGCATATTGTAGGAGGACAAGGGATAATGGTCTTAAACTAAAAGAGCGGAGATTCAGACTAGGTATAAGGAAGCAATTTTTTACGAGGGTGGGAAAACAGTAGCACAGGTTGCTCAGGGAGGTGGTAGATGCCCCATCCCTGGAAACATTGAGGGCCAGGCTGGATGGGGCTCTGAGCAACCCGATCTAGTTGTCCCTGCTCATTGCAGGGGGCTTGGTCTAGATGACCTTTGAAGGTTCTTTCCGACTCAAAAAATGATTCTAAGATTCTATATCCGTGGACCTCTTGTATTCCTTATCAGTTATCTCTTCCTTATCAGTTATCTCTTTCCCTTGCCTGTCCCCACACTTCACAGCTTGCTTTTATGTTTGGGTTTTTTCTACTTGTGTTTTAATATGGGTTATATAGTATGGTATTTTATTATGGTTTATTATTTTTGTGATGCCTATTTTATGTTTATTCATCAGACTTTTATGCAGATATATTTTGCAAATATTTATTTATATAAACCTCTTCATAAGTTTATCTATCTTTATACAAAAACAAGCTCTTCCACCTGTTTCTTATCTTCTTTCCTTGTTGCTGACAATCCATTCTTTAAAATGTGGAGTATAACCTGGTGTTGCCCCAAGTATCTTTGTTTTCTATTTTTTTTTTATGAGTTTAATTAAAGCTGAACATCTTCCATTTGATCTAAGACCCACACTTTCCATTTTGTACACTTTTCTGGCTTTTGCTGCTTCATCACAAGTGTTAAATGTATTTGCAAAATTATAAAAGGAGGTTAATACATTCAAAAGCTAATACTTAAATGATAAGTTCAGACTTGGGAAGACTGGAGGCCAGAGGTCATTTTAAGAGAAACTGCATGAATGTTAAGATAAACGTAAATTCTCAAAAAATGGCTTTAAAATAACTGTTCATTTCTTGCACATAATGCAGGTCTGTTGGATGTGGGGATGATGGTTTAGGGTAGTTTCTTTTCAGAATAGCTACTGTTACCTGTGTATAATCATCTGCAACTCATTGTCAGTTATTGTATGAAATCAAACAAATGCTTGCAGAGGTTTCTGTGTACATCTCAATTGACTTGTGTTCCAGGTACAAACGGATGTTGGTATAGATACCAAGCATCAAACACTGCAAGGAGTAGCATTCCCCATTGCTAAAGAAGCTATTCAAGCTTTGGAGAAATTGAAAAATAAGAAACTCAATTATGTACAACTGGCAAGTATAAAAATACTTCAACTATTCTTTTAATAGTGAGTATAAAATAGATTATCTGTACATTAAACAATGTGCATTGGTGATGTACACTGATAAATTACCGTTCTGTATTAGATCAATTGATTTTTTAGTGTCGTATTACGTTCTCTGGTTTGCTTTCTGTATATTAACTATATTCAGGTTTGCTTTGTTAACAGCAAATTGATATGAAAAATGAAACTATTATTTTGGCCAACACACTTCACACTGAACTGAAGGACTTGCCAAAAAGAATTCCAAAGGATGCTGCGCGTTACCACTTTTTCCTGTATAAGCATACCCATGAAGGAGACTATTTGGAATCCATAGGTATGAGAAAGTTCTCCAATATGAAATTTCATTGGCTTGTTTCACATACTTCAGTGAATTTTGAGGCAGAGAGAAAGATGTGTCATAAAAGTAATCTGTCTGTCAGCATGATCATAAATTTCAGAGTCATTTGGTTGTGAAACTGACTTCTGAAGAGTCCTTATGTTTAGAAAGCAGCAAGCTATCCCTTTTGATTATGAACACTCATAAATCAGTTGTCATGTGAAAACAAAGTTACTGGCCATTCTCTCATCCGCATTTGAAATGAAACGCTTGCTGAAGCAAAAAAGTTCCAGAATGATGTTACATTTTTCCATTTCAGATTGCATAGTTGATTTGCAATGTGTCTCTGCTGTACATGATTTTGTGGTAAGGCTTTTGATGGAGTGTAGTTATGGTCTAATTTATTTTTTCCCTTTCAGTGTTCATCTACTCTATGCCAGGCTATACCTGTAGTATACGAGAACGAATGCTCTACTCTAGTTGCAAAAGTCCACTGTTAGAAATTGTGGAAACACAGTTGTGGATGCAGATAATCAGGAAGGTAAGTACACTGGGTATACTGGTATTTCCTCCATCCCCCTGTTCCCTCCTTAATATTCAACTATAACTGTCTCTGCCACCACCTTCTCTAAACAATGAAAAGTGTTGTGTAACTATTAAAGTTTAAAGTTTGTCCTGAACAAGAAATGCTTGCTGATAAAGCTCCAGAGATAAAGCTAAGTTATGGAAGCTTTTTTCTGGTTCCTAATTTCTACACTTTCATAGCTTTAACAAACACTTGTACATCAAGGGAGTGTTTGAAAGTAGTGCTTTGAAGGACTATTTAGTACTAACATGATTTCTTACTTAAAGGCCTGTCATATTTTGGACCACAACACATCGCTATTGTTGAATATTAAAGCCAAGGTTATTTAAGGATTTTCAAAATAGTTTCAAGCTGCAATTCTGGAACTCAGAACTGCTATCTTAGGAATCCTTAATGGGGCAAACAAAGATTTGCAAGCAAGTTGATTTTCTTTTTTTTTTTTTCTTACATTGTATAGATTTTGCTACTATACAATAAGTTGCTTCTCACCTCCAGAGCAGAGACCATAGGAATGGACTGTGTGACATATGGTTACAAAAAACTTTCAGGCTTGGTTTCTGGGGGGATTATATCTACCTAAAAATTAGAAGAGTTAATACTAAACATTTTCACAGAAGGGACATGAATTAAGTAGATTATCACTACGTGTTTTTTATATGTAGTTATTTCTCAGAAATTTCCTTTCTATGACAAAATAAATGCACCATGTGACTCCTGAAATTCCCATAGACATATTTCTGAAGCAGGAACTTCTAACAGCAATATCATGGCTGGCAGGTCTGTCAAGTGCTATGGTTGGCAGGCCATGAAGTGCTGAAAGCTCAGCAGAGCAGGGTCAAAGCATTTCTCTGAATTCTAGATTCCTGGAATTGAAAACAGTGGGGGTTTTGCTTGAGAACAGTATTTTCTTTCCATCCAGGTCTATATGCTTAAATTGTAAAAACCAAAGCAACCCACCCTTTTGTTCATTAAACTACTTACAGCTTTTCCCTGGCTTGAATACTTGCCGAGTTGCAGCAGCCAGCTATTCGTATCAGCTGTTTGTACTCCTCCCCTTCCATCTCAGGAGACGACAGTCTGCATGCACATTGCTTTAAAGTACATTTTAGTGAAATAAAAATAAAATTCTTAAAATATGGAGATTACATTGGGACAGTGAAAAGTTTTTTGATGTTAGAGGGGAGAATGAAGAAAGGAAATTGCAGTTCTGAAGGATCTGCATGCTGCTTTTTTTATTAAGGAAGTTACTTTACAGTTGAGTAAATAACCACTTGTTTCCACATATAATATTTACTCCTGGTTAGTATTAACATGTAGAATGTGGTAAAGCTTGGGACAGGGGAGGTTTCTTGGCATTTGTACTGTGTATCTGTGCTTAAATTTCAGGAAAAATAATTAAGTCAAATCATACTTAATATGGGTAAGAGTATAGTGGATTCTTGGAAAAACTACCCAAGATTGCTCAGGGCAGAGGCACAAGTTGGAGAACATCTCCATGCTAGATTCTCAACATTATGGCACATATGGTTTCAATATATTATTTAGAGCTTCAGCAAAATTTCAAAATGTTTTTTAAATGTTACCTTTAGCTGAATATGATAAATGTTGGATTTTTTTTTTTTCCCCAGATTGAAATAGATAATGGTGATGAGTTAACTGCTGACTTTCTTTATGAGGAGGTTCATCCAAAACAACATGCTCACAAACAAAGTTTTGCTAAACCAAAAGGTCCTGCGGGGAAGAGGGGAATACGAAGATTGATTAGAGGTCCAGCAGAGACTGAAACACCTAGTGATTAGAAACTGTTGTTTGCACTTAAGTATTACATTAAGAAGTGAAATTCTGGCTTTTGGCAATGAACTGAAATCATTCCATTCATAGATGTTGGGGGGGAAAAAAAGGCTCTTTGTACTCTTCTCTCTTCTGACCTCAACACTTTTTATATTGTTACATGATTATATTTGTTGACCATGTTTTGACATGTGGAAGAGCTAATCATTTTAAAGCTAGAAGAGAAAAACTAAGCTAGTAGCCGTTTATTTTCAGTTAGAATCCATTATTTAATATCTGTACATTTGGTCATAAACTTTGCAGACGTAAGACTATTAAGCCCATATATTCTGTGGTTACATTGCAACTGAATGCCTAGATAACAAACCTGTATTCTTACGAGTAACCTATTGAAATCCGTAAGACTTTCCTTGTGAGAAGAGCTGAAGGGCTATATAGAATTGTCCCAGATAAATCTTTATTTTTCCTTGTAGCTCTTATGGACAATAGTACAATGGGTGGCTTTCTTCTGGTTTTGACATGATGCATTGTTGGGTTTTGTTGTTGTTTTGTTTGGGTTTGTTTGGGTTTTTTTTATAATAGAAAATATAAACTAAAATCCGGTATCAAACATTTAATGTAAGTGTTCAGGAATAGTTGGATATTCTCCCACACAAAAGCATGGTCACTTAAAATTTATAACTAATTTCTCGGAATTGTCTTTAAAAGAAATCTGACATAAAACCACTACAGCTTTTCCAGACTTCTATACCACTTGTAAGCCTTACATATTAAGTACTGAAAGGCCAAGTAAAAGGTAATTAAAAGTGCATGAGTTAGTATACTCAGTAGATTATGGAGCTGCTTTCAAAGCAATATGCTTAAGGTTTCTAATAAATAATTGATTATCTGTGCACTTGGATCTAAAACTGTGTAAATTCAGGAAAAAATGAATCAGACTTCATAATGGTGGGTTATTTTTGAGACCCTAGTGTGTTTGCAGTATCAACTGCAATTTTAACTTTCAAGGTGTTCCGAAAATGACTTTTCCTAAATGTTTGAACTTGAATAGTAACTTAAATCTGTAACAAAATCCAACTGCTGACAGCATCTGGTTAGGATTTTGTCTTTTTTTTTTTTTCTCCTCTGAAATACTAAAATCAGCCAGAAAAGCGTAAACTTGATTGAACTATGAATAGTGTTTATTAGGAAAAGGAAGAATAGATTATTTTAATAAGTAGATTAAAGAAGAATTAGATGTGGAAATCAAGTATTGGATGACCTTAAATATTTAAAATTGTGTAATGAGGCCAATACTAGTGGATAGATTATATTCCCCAGTGGGGACTTACTTTTTACTGTCTTGTATGTGAGCTTTGTGGGTTTTGAATTATTTTTTGTTAAATCTACAAGGGAGTTGCAAGTCTTGGTTCACTGCATATTATCATAGATGCTGGGTGTACACATATAGCTGAATCATGTGTTTACCTGGTGGGTTTTAACCTAGTTTCGTAGGGAAATAATGCTTTGACACTACTAGTTCCTGATAAAATTTATTTTGTTTGGAGATACTAGCTCATTCTTGACGTCTGAGATTGCACTATAGAATGTGAAGACTGAAGTAGTCGTTGGTTTGGCTGTGTTTTTATATATGCAGTAGAAATCTGACACCTCAGCTGTTTTCATTTAATCTCACACACTACATCAATCCAATTCAATAGTTCTTGATCCTTCGCTAATCTCCTGCTTGCTCTTAGCTACCACGTTCTCTTTCTGCCTGTTGCCTTCTCCCTCTTGGGCAAGGAGCTGGTCCTTGAACTGTTTTTTCTATGTACTACCTGTCAGGTAAAAATCATTGTTTTTTAAGCATGGTTAATATGTGTGCAGCTCATTGTACACTGTAATTAAATGTATTTTTAGTTGAGCTCTGAATCTTTTCAGCACACCTAATTCCCTTTTTTATTTTAAGGGAAATCTTTCAGTGTAGCAGTTAAAAGTTACTGCTAGAGGGGTTTTTGTTTGGATTTAGTATCCATGCCCATGTGTCATCCCTACCAAGAGTCCATATACATTCTTCCACTTATTTGAGCCAGTAAAGAAGTTGAGCTTTTCAATTCCAGATGTTTTAAATAATGAACATTTGACCTGATATGGTTATGTGCATGTTGTGTTTTGGTTTTTTTCTTCCTAATCCTGCCCTAAGTAGATGAGGATGGAAGGTAGAGAGCTTAATCTGGAGGTTGGTGAGAGCTGGTTAAGTGATTATGCGAGGGTGTTTATAATGAGCTGCTTGAGAGTTTGGCCCAAACCAGACACTGTAAATTATCTCACTTGCAAATATTCTACATGGGTGTGCAAACCCCTGACCAGCCACTAGAGTCATGTCCTGAGCATATTTCCCCCTCACCTTTCCCCTAAAAGGATTTCATGAAGTCTTGCACTGCCGCCTGCCTCTCTAGGCCTCTTGTAGCTGTTCTCCTGACAAAGCAATAAGAAGCATCTGAACTTTTTGTGAGATCTATCACATTTATATCTGTGTAGTTGCCTCACATGACACTACTACTGTTACTGCACGTTCAGAGCCAGCACAAAACGAGGGCATTAATGACAGTTACTCCTTTTCTGTCTCTGGTCATTTCATAATTGAAAAAGTGTCCATTCAAATTGTTGTTTGCCTTCATAAAGCCCAAAAGCAATGCAGCTGCTTGCAGTTAACTCACAAGCTATTAAATAGTTAATTAACACCACAGGTAATTGTTTTTGAAATGTTTATGTTGCAAGGTAGGGAGAATTTGATCTTTTAAAACACTATCAGAGGCTTTTAAAACTAATCGAGGTAATAATTGCTCTATTGCTTGGATAAACAGATCAATAAAGGAAACTCTTGATTTATACTGTCTATGTATTCAATGAAAACCACCTTCAGATGCTAAAATTAACAAAGTTTACCTTATCTATTTTGTAATTTACTTTATAAATAAAGATTGATGCTGTAATTTGGTGTTGCCTGACTCATTTCATCATCTCTTTAACAAAGATCTGTATTCTAACATGGTGATGTGTAAGTAACAGGCAGTTCCCATGGGACTAGAAAGCAGTATAGAAAAAGAGACTGCAGGGAAAGAGGGGAGGTGGGGAGGAACAGAACTCCTGGCTTTTGTGACTGGAGAAAATTCAGTATGTTAGAAACAGCTACTTTCCTGTTGCCTTACACAATCAGTACAGGGGTCTCCACTGCAAGATCCAGATGTCTTCATCTCTTGAGGTTTTTATGCTTTCAATAATAAGCCTCTTCAAAAAGTTCTTCTATCCTTTTAAAATGCTGGAGTAGTTGATTAGTAATTGAACAGTTCTAGCATTGCTTGCTCAGCATGAGGTAGTATAATTAAACTGCTCACATTGTGTTGTTTCATTTTTTGTCTAAGCTGAAAGTAGTTTGCTTGAAGTCTAACTATTGCGCTCAAAATTCAAGCTGAAAAGAACATTTAGTGGTTTGGAGTTTCTTTTAACTGTCCTGCTGCCACATCCCCATGGGAAAAAAATCAGTGATATGGCAATATTGCAGTTGAAAGAAAGAAAGTTGAAGATGTGTTGAACTAGGATTTCAGAGAACAATTTTAATGCAAAATGCTACATGGGAAGAAAAGCTACTCCTAGAAGAGAAGCAAGAGCAAGGTGAGGGGAGGGAAGAGGCCGGGCCTTTGTGTGACCATGAGTATCAGAAGAAGTTTTGCCTTTTGGTCAGTAGGTGTTACATAAAACGCTCAGCTAGCCTGCCCAAATACAAAGATGAGGCAATTCTTCCTATTTCAATAACTGAACAAACTGAGGAAAGAAAATTTGATAGGGGCTTAATAACTAATGAAGACCTCACATGCTTTGCAAAGTGAATGAGCCCCAAAGCTCTCATATTCTAGTGCAGTATCTCAAGGTATGTAGTGTCCTGTTCTTGCCCTTCTTCCTCAGCAGCCACTAATGATCATCTCCTGGCCTGGGGGCTGTGCAGGCACCTCTGCTCTCTCTCGTAACAGCCATTCTGTTACCTCCTGCTGCAGCCAAGGGCAGAACTGTTGCCCTTTCTAAAAGGTTTCCTTAATAGCAATTTTCTATGGCTCATTAGCATTTGCTTTTATCTTGCTGCTTCCTTCTAGAGTTTGAGTTGGAATTGCAATAAATCACTCTTGCTATTTTTCATTAGTAATTCCTTCTGGGGGTGACTAATTTGCTCTGCGTTACAGTTCTCTAAATCCCTAACATGCAAAAGGCAGTCTCAGTGAGAACAGTGATCCTCAGGTGCCCATCCCGGCACCTTCCCCACTGAGACAGGACACAGACCAGCCACACTAGCCCTGTCTCCATCCCAAGAACATCTCCCCCCACCAGACCTGTACCAAACCTTCTCTCGCCTCCAGTTTGATGGAACTAGATCACACCCTTATACTCACGAGGAACTTAATTGACTCAAGTTACCAGTTTGTGTCCTGGAAAACTTTACTGCAATAATTAATACAAAGAAGTATTAATCCCAGAATGGTTTAAGGTTTTTGCAAGGAATAAGATTAGATTACTTCTGTTTCATTTAGCCCCTGCCAGTGCCTATAGGTGCTGACTTCACTGTATGAAGACCCCCCCAGAAAATCTGGGTGAGGAAAGCAGAAGTTCCTTCTCCTTGGACCCTCTGGTTTGTTTAAGTTCCCACATAATTTAGCTAGCATTACCTAGCACCTCACATTTTCATTCCTCACTAGAATAATATTAAAATAATTCAAAGATTTTTTTTTTTTTTAAATGAAAGGGTAGCTAACATGCTTCATGTTCAGTGAGCAAGGAAAGGTGCTGCCAAAACTGAGGTACGGCCAGCAGCACTGCAAACAGTCATGGCGGAGCATGACAGAAGAAAAGGGACTCAGGTGCTTGTATCCAAGATGCTCCTAATACTCAGAACATCACGGCTGGTGCATAAGCAAATTTGTTCTCCCGCCCCAGAGATGAACAGCACTGACTGGGGAGTTCCTACAGCAAACACACTTCAGCACAACACTACAACTGGATGCTTGCTCCAGGGAACAGTAAAAAGCAGACGTGATCTAACAAGAAACCTTCACATAACAGCTTGAGGAGATGTCTAATACTGAAGAATAGCTTAAGCAGTTTTTATTCTGATTTAGCTTCAGAGCAGTTTTTTTCCTCCACAAGCCCCATTTCGAAGCTGTAAAGCTTTATCTACCCTTGTCTAAATTAAACTATCAGTTTTGAAATGCAATATAGAATGAGCTAATAGCCAGAGACCTAATGATGTAAACACAAGCGTTAGACATCACATGCTTTCTACAAATATATGTATCTGTGAATGCAGTCAGATAATTTCTTAGTGCTTCCCTTCTCTTTGATAATCATGGGATTTCAAATTCAGCTGTAAGCCAGACTGTTTTCCTACTCTTAAACTGCCAAGAAAAAGTTCATGAGGTGCAAAAAAGATTTATATGAAAATAACCACTTTCATTTACAATGGTAGCATTTGCATACTTATTAAGTCAAAGTATCTACAATCTTCCTGGTCACTTTCAGTCCATTTTTAGTCTGCTTTGATCTGTCAATGTACCTATTTTAGAATGCTTTCCACATTGCTTTTCAAAAAGTGTATTTTAATATTTATTAATTACATAAATATATATATGAAAGAGCTTCATTATTTGACTAAGGAAAATACAGAACTGGTGTTATTATTCTGGCCTCTTTAACAAAATATACCAGCTGTATTTATAATCCATATGGAATCTTCTGCTAAATATTCCAAGATAAGAGTCTTCTAAGAACAAATATTAAGTGGTTTGTTGTCATAGAGTTCACTGGAAGAAAGCCATTATATATTTTTGCATTTGCACTGCAAGATAATTTTGCTTGTGACTCCTTGAAACCAAAAAACAACCTGGAATATGCCTCACAGTATTTATTTGATTAAAACTAATCCCAAGAAGACTTTCTGAAGAATCGTCATGTTCACACTAATATGAACTCTCAAAATACTAAATATAAGTTTATTTTAAATTTGTACTACTACAGTATTTTCCCCTAAAGAAAACAAATGCCATTTGTCTCTATTAAATTTTGTCTTCAATAAAGAAAGCTCTAGTACACCAGATCAGGAAAGCAATTTGCCAGAAAGACATGCTACCCTGTTGCTGTCACATGCCTTTGCAGCAGACATACTTGATACTTGGAAATTAAAAGAACCAAATAGGTTCTAATATGGAAACACATTTAAAAGCTGTGGAGAAGATGTACCAGTGCTGCAATCTGTTAATGCAAAAAAAGTTCTCTTATGTTGAGGGCCCAGTGGCTAAGGATATGTGAAAAGGCTGCTCACTTAAACAGAAGTAACACAATGGTGACAGGCTAACAGCACACCTTGTATGTAGACCAGAAAGTTCTGGAAAGCAGACAGGCTGATAATGTCACACTAAATACTAATAATATATTTGTTGCTGGTGTCTACTCCATTTCAAAAACATTTGTGTATGTGAATAGTATCAAGTTTTTATCTCTTGTAGATGCTGTTGGACCTGCAAGAGAACAGAAAGAACTACAAATGACTGATACTGTAACCACCTCCCCCTCCCCCCAGCTTTTACCTGAAAGATGACATACCATCTTAATATCTGGCCTTCTGTTTTTTTTCTCACTCAGACACTTTTCAGCAATTGAGTACATTTTATGAACTGAAGGGGCATCCCAGTCGCTCATCTTTTCATCAACATAATCCTCAATAGTTGCTTCCTCATCCTCAATTTCATCTTTGATAGTTAACTACAAGAGAGTTGGAACCACAGAGCAGGTAACACTGTAAGCATCTGGACACTGTGTTCCACATAAACACTTTGAAAACTTGCTTTTGAGTGTTCATTTCTTTTCTCAACCACTTTTCTAGACAAAGAATGATGAAAATGGTTCAGCAGCGTTCTTATTCATCAATATCTGCAGAAATAGCCTATAAGACTATAAATGGACTATACATTTGTATTATAAATTATATCTAATTGAGTTAACACAAAACTGTAAAGCAGTTTTCTTTAAGCTGCATCATACAACTTTAACTTCCTTCCAGTTTAAGGCTCAGTTTCTTAGTACTGTCTCTTTTTCTAGAGAAGCAGCATGATCAACATGAAGTATTTGTCTACTTAATAACCCACAAATATGCAAGCTTAAGTGTGAACAACTTAGTTTTTTGTCAGTTTGATAAAGCCTCTTTCTGTAAACTAATGCCTTCTGTCACCAGTGGCTCCTATATCTATGCTAAGGGAAGCTTCTAGTCTGAAATAAACTTTTAAATCTGACTGTTTTAGTCCAAAGCTCTCCAGCACCACCAAACTTAAAATACACTATCTGTCATCACATATACCGTTTGAGGAATATCTCAGACAAGTCAACATGGTAAATGAAGAAAAAAGTCAGTGAATAGAGTCAGATCTCCTGCCTTCCTCTACGGGTCAGTCAGAAATTGCTGACTAACATTCAGCTTTCCCAAAATTTTCAAAGCTAAGGATGCCACATTATCTTGCCCTGAGGATTCTCTTTGTGCTCACAGAAGTATATTACAAAGATAAACTGTACCAGTCAAATCACACTTTATATTCCTTTCTAGATCCTATCTCTAAAAAAGCCCGCTTCAAAACCCCAGAAAACCTCAAGATTCAATTTGACAGGGATTGAGTTCTCCCAGGTCTTTACAGAGCTCAATACAGTAAGTATTATGCCACTCCAGAAGACATATCTTGGAGGAAAAAAAACAAACTAGTACTAGTACACAGGTATTCCTATAGCTGTGGAAGAAAGTGATCTGCTGTGAAAGAGCATGGAACAAAGCCAATCCAAACCCCAAAGTAAAATATATTCTAGGAAACCTTGGACTAAGTAGTTCAGAATTTAATTATAAGTTAAATGAAAGGCTAAATTCAAGGGCAGCCTTGTAAGATTTTTAATTTAAGAGAGTGAACTCAGACATCAGTTGCCTAATTAGTAGACTGAATTACTCATTGAATAGTAAATAAGAAAATAAAATTCATCCCACCCTCCACCCTGAAAAAAAGCCTTACATTTCAAACTTCCCTAAGGTTAAACACACAAGGTATTGTTTAACTATTAGTAAAGTTGAAGAGGATGAAAACGGACACAGAAATGGTAAGAATTATAAAGAACCATAAAGACACAACTGAGATGAGTACTTTAAAATGTTCTGGTGAATGAGGAACTATCAGAGTATCTGGGTATAACAGAACACCGATAAAGCATAAGGGTATTGCAACAAGAAGCGGTACTGAAACAAAGAGAATTAATGATGATTTCAAATAAAGTGAACCTGGAGCAGGGCGAGGGGAGGAGAAATCACAAGGAACATACCAGTAACTGTGGCTCCCGGTTTTCATCTACTGGAGGAAGACCCGTTATTATTTCTAGTAAGACCTAGGAGGAAAAAAAAAAAAAAAAAAATCAGAAGAGAAAATGAAGCATAGAATAATCCTTAGCATATATACCATTTGCAAAAAGGAGCATGACCCCCAGTCTTTCAAACGAATGCTTACTGCAAAAACAGCTCTCTGTTTTTCCTACCTTTATTTTCATTAACTGTTATTAGCAGTGTTGTCTCTGAATTTCAATAGAAGTTTTTCTCACCCTACATTGTATTGATTCAAAGCAAAACGGAAGGATTTCCAAACTACTCAGACACAGTATCTGGCCCAACTCACCACAAAACTAATTGCCATGAAGGAAGGGGTCAAGAGCAATTAGTCTTGGATCTATTCAGAATAGATTCATTATTCTCCCAAATATTAAGCTCCTGTCTTTTTTTGTACTCAGCTTTAAGGCAAATCCCACATGGACAGCATAATTTTAGTGCTTGAAAATAGGAAAACACACTAATTTGGAAAATTTGCTTTGAATATTATTTTCCAGCCTGAGTTACATTTCTTGCAATACTATGCAAGAACAATGTTCCACATGACTTCATACTACATTTAGCTAGAACTTGGAATGTTAGTCTGGCCTTTTGCATGCAAAATTACATTTTAATATAATTATTGTAATTATTAGCAAATGTAATGTTTTAGTCAGCATATTCAAATGATTTTAAACCTATCAAAGTTTAGAAACTACCTTAAGAGCACATATGTTGGGAAAAGGAGAAATGATAGATCAGAGTAGATTGTCTAATTTCAGGTATTCTTGATTGTGTATGCTTTTATAATTAAAAAAAAAAAAAAAGTAATATACTGTTTCCCACATTCTACTTACTACTCCAAAACTGAAGATATCAGATTTAGGCGTTATCTCTCCTCGCAGAGCTTCAGGTGCCATATAGGCTGCTGTTCCAACAATTCTTTCAGTCATGATTGTTTGTGTGAATGTTACAGATGCTCTTGCAAGTCCAAAGTCAGAAATTTTGGGCATATATGTATCAGTTAATAAGATATTTGCACTGGGGGAGAGGGGAGGAGAAAACCAAAAAAGATAATTTTCCATACCAGTAGAGATATATTTATTTGTTATTCATGTAACAAAAATGTAAGAGTTAATTTTGTTGGAAATCACTCAATTTCAAAATTAATTGCTCTATTATAATCCAGAACTGGCTACCCGGATCCATATATATTTTTTCTTGTGCATGCATGCAAAACTAAACAAACAAAAAACCCAGAAACAAGGACCCCCTCCCCCCCCCCCCAATCCTACAAATTCAAAAAATTCTTATAAGGCACCAGTTTTGTTACACCCATGTTTTGGATCTGAATATTCTTTAAGAAGGATAATAGAGAATACTTATTTCTGAACAACTGGTACTTGGTGACAGTACAATTTTTAACTAAATTCCTACTCAGAACTAACAAAAGCAGATTTTTATGTGGGTTATTTAAGACTATGTCAACCATTACAAATTCCCATTCTGAATGAATACTAATACACTCAGTCTTCTTTTGGAAGAGCAAGAGAAAACTTATTAATGCTGGAATAATATATGTGCTGTGTTTCCACTTGATCTCCAGCTTCTACTTCCCTTTAAAAAAAAAAAACTGAATAATGAAGCTCAACTAAAAGACCCAATTGCTTTCATAAAATACTAACTGGGGTGAATTACAGTATAAATCTTCTACTGTTTTTCAAACTCGTAGCACTTGGAACTATTTTAAAATAATTTGATTTAACATTTCTGTAATGCTCCTTCTTTTCTGACCCCCTTAATGGAACCATAAGATAATCACATAGACAGGTACAACATGTAACAGTTACCACAAACAGACATTTTTAACTTCCCCTTCTTGTTCACCAAACCTTTTCAAAACAAATTAACACATCTGTAAGCAACAACAGATCACTTGCTATTAGAACTGCTGTAAAAAGTGTTAAATATAAGACCACTGCAGAAGGCCAAACACTAGCAAAAGCACCATCCACCAAACAGTTTCATATTTAAAGCTCAGCTTTGAAGATTTATGAAGTTGTGATTCTGTTCTTTCTGAGATTCTTACCAACTCTAGTCAAGCCCAAAGAGTGGTTGCTTTTTTTGATACACCAGAAAGAGCACAACAGAAACAAGTTTAACTGCAACTGTTAAGCTTCATGAGATAAATGAAAGATTTCAAGTGTATAACCAAGCCAAAAAACTATGGGTAGCTCAGAACACCCATTCAATCATGTCTCCTCTGGCCTACAGAGAAGCTCTTCTGGTGCCTGTGAAGTTATGAGTTGCTTCCACACACCACAGCAAAATGAAGACCGAAGTAAATCGTTTTAGACGTCTGCTCATATAAGTTTTACCTGGGAGTGGCATCACTATTTAATAACACCACCCAAATTTATTGAACTATTCACACTACAAGTGCAAGAGGTTGCAAAATGGAATCCAAAAGAAAAAAAACAAAACAAAACCCAATCCTGTAATATGGTCAACTCACAGCAGTTAGAAGGGTAGAGTAGCAGAAGGTAAAAAACGCGTCCCTTCCAGTCATTACACTTGTCGAGAGGCTTAGCAGGAAAGAAAGAAGAAAAATTGTCAAAGCAGCAAGCACATTCTATGAGGCAGCTGAAGCAAAAGCTTGTTCCTCACAAGCTGGAAGGCCACAAAGCCAAAGTGGTCTACATTTAGCAGAATTGCCAGAAGCCAGAAAGTCACTGAAACATTCATCCGTGACACACAGTCAGTTGTCCCTCCTTAACCCACAGAAGGTGTAACACATCTGGGGCTCTTCTTCAAAGATTTGGACTGCTTGCATATTAAAAAAAAAAAAAAAAAAAAAATCAACACAAACAGTATCAAGGAAGGGAAAACAAAATGACAGCAACAAAAACACTATAACAAAACCTTCACCTTTTCTGAGCTCTGGTATCTCTAGCAAAAATTCTGGTATAACAAAAAAGTAAACATACATCCTTGAAAAACCCTGAACTACATAAACCTGACTGAAGTAATTTTACTGTCTTCATAGCAAACTTCAGTAAATCAAAGGAGATACTCTGAAGAAATGTTTTAGGAAAAAAAAATAAAAGGTGGGTTTTAGTCTGAAAAATTCCCCGTTTATAAAGTCATTAACAGCTTTTTCATTTGCAGCAGTCATGAAAGAATAAAAATTCTGGGTGTCCTCGCAGGACTCAAATAACTATTTGATAATAACATACTACAATAGCCTCGTAATTATCTTTAGATGTCTGTACTGGTCACGTCCTTGTGGCACAGACAAGATTACAGTGATGGATGTCACTTGCAGAAAAGATTGTGCCCTTGAGTGAATCAATGCCTCTTACAGTTTGTTCTCTCTAAAACAACTTTAACAGAGGGAGAATTAAAAAAAAAAGAGGGGGGAAAGAGGCAGACAGTGTTAGTCAGCAGCATTTACCTTTTGATATCTCTGTGAATATGATTATTTTCATGCAAAAAGTTGATGCCATTTGCTGTACCTTGAGCAATTTTACATCTTGTATTCCAAGAAATTGGTGGAGTGCCATCCTTGAATAAGAAGGGAGAAAGGAAGCAAGTAGAGGTGAAAATCATACATAATGTATGCTCACATAAAACAAAACATAAAAAATGCCCACAAGAACAGAAGTCAGTTTTTTCTGTGTTTTGTGGTTTTCAAGAAAATAGTTAAAAAGACTAAGAGTATAAATTTCTTAATTTACTTGGGTGGAAATACATGCATTTGTCACATTTCAGTTCCCCTGGATTTTACCTTAGATTACTTTACCTGTTGCAAAGTGTTCTTGATAATGTCAGACTCTGAACCTACAAGGCCAGCTGCACTGCAAAAAAATAAACTACCTGTACCTACCACACATTCCACTCTGTACCAGCACTGGTATGAGAGCCTTCTAACAAAGCAAATAATTCAAAGCAGTCAACAGTTTGAGAAAAATCTTCCACTGTTTCAGGATTTACCCTTTTTAAGCATTTAGCTTGATTCATGATACTAACTAGACCTTAGAAGTGAGAACACCTACACTTCAAAACTACTTCGTAATCTTGACAGTGGACAAGGGAATAGGATCAGAGTATCTCATTATACCACCTCCCTCACCTGCTCCTCAAAGTCCAGACAAGAAGATGATGTTAAGCAAGAGTCCATGCCCAAACACATCCAGTGAAATCACAAACTGAAATTACTGGCAAGAACACACATTCAGTAAGCACACTGTTCACATATTCAACTCTATCAGAAAATTCTTTCCGATTTATTGATTCTAATTTAGATTCTTTATGGTTTATATCACAAGTCTGTCTCTTCCTTGTAAAGGCCTCAGTTATTTCTACTTTAGCTATCAATTACCACCAATCTTTTAAGCTCACTTGATGATAATGGCCAAAGTTCCATGGATGAACATTTTAATATACATCCTTGTCAAGTACTGCTCACTTCTACAGATATCCTTGCACTGCCTTAAGTAAAATTTAAGTTTCTCTTCTGCACTGATTCAATAAAAAAAAAATTAAAATTGCACACATATACGCGCGTGCAAGCAAATCACACAAACCAACCTGAGACAGCAGTACTACCAAACATACCAAGTCCTTTCCCCAGCCACTGCTCTCATTCTCCTCCTAACACCAGTTCTTTCCTGTTGGGGTAGAAGTATTTGTGCAGCCTTGCAGAGGAAATATCTCCATGTGAAAATTAAAGGTATTTTTCAACAACTATTTTTTTGACTGATCCAGCCAAAACCCTGACTGATCCCTAACCTGGCTCTTTCTCCAACTACTAAATGCTTGAACCAGTACAACAGGAAGATCAGCGAAACAACCTTTTTTTAAGGTCTAAAGGCATGAGGAGTTGAGGTGGCACCAGTTTAAAATGTTCACCAGATTACAGCCTCAGAAGCGGCATTTACTTCATATAAACCAGAATTTTTAAATCCTTCAACAAACATGGACACTCATCTACTTAGTTCTGAATTTGCTGCTTACTATTAGTACCACTCTAACAAGCAACTGTTTGTCCTTCATACACAAAGCTGCCTCCCCGAAAGCAAAGCAACTTATTATTTATTAAAGGTCAAGGACAGAACATACATCATTTGATCAGAAGAAAGTATTTCATTTACACAAACTACTACTAAAAAAAAAAAAAAAAAAAAAAAAAGATTTCTCATTTATGTAGGCACTTTGGAAAGAGACACACAGCCTATGAACATTGTGTTATAAACACTATCACAAGGGCAATGAACAAAGGGCAATTTCACAATGCAGAATCTCAAGAACTACGAGAGAAGACGCCAATGTCAGGAGTGGGAACAACACTGCAGCACCCTCTGGCTCTGCTCCACACAGGCACAGCAAGTCCAGGCTCCTGTGCCACTTCAGGTACCAGTCCATGACGTTGCATTGTCTGCCTGCTTTGACTTTAATGAGTCTAAAACATTTGTATAAAATGTTACTGGAAGAACACTTGTTACCACATTTGTCTTCTAGCACATGGAACTAAGCAGTAAAACATCGCTTGGCCAGTACAGTTCAGCAGTGTTACAAAAATATTTCATAGATATCTATACTTTACTAAAGTACGACAACTGGAAGCGAGAAAATATTTTACATACCAGACAAGCAAGTCTGTCAAGCAATGAACCATTGGGCATGTATTCATACACCAGGCATGGCTGAGCACCATCACTTGAGAAACCAAGCAATTCTACTAGATTCTCATGCTGACACCTACAGCAAAAAAAAAAAAAAAAAAAAAAATCTATTAATGTATGCTCTGAAAGACTCCCAACATGCAAGGAACATACAAGGCAGAAGGAACTTCATCCCCAATTACTTGTTCCAGCCCTACTGCCCATAGCCAGGTTTTTGCAGTGGTGTTTTCAAATGTACAAAATACAGTCATATTGTATATGAAACATTCTCACTTAACATAAAATTTTTTAAGTTATGCTAGAAAGACAAAAATAAGGGATTACACTAGCTAATGTATTATCTGTCAACTCAGATTCCCATAGAAAGCTATAATAACATCATACGACACCATACTCACTTTGCCATAATTTTTATTTCTTGATCAAATTGCTGTTTCAAGTCCTGAACACTAACATCAACCATCTACAAAAGGAAGTATTTGGTGTTAATACTGCTGACCGTATTAGAGTGCACAGTTGTTCATTTAAAAAAAAAAAATTGGAATTCTAAGCCTTTCTTCAGATGAGTTACGTGTAACAACTAAACTTTTTACAATACTCTTTTTTACTCTACTCAAAAATAAAGTATCAGAACATGATTTTTAACTCCTTGGAACACAATACTACTGGACAAATGGATCTGGTTAGAGCACAATCACCAACTTACTCATTTTATTTCACTGCAGTTACCCACTAATAGCACTCACTCATTACAAAATTAATTGTTCACACAAACCATTGGTTATGATGACTAAAATTATGTGGCAACACCTACTTAGCTTGTGAATCCCTCATATGATTCTGAAAGGGAAACCTTCCAAGCACCCCTTCCCTTCTGCCACTTCTTGTCTGTAGGAGAGGAGGGAGGGGAACTGGGGGAGGACTCTGCTCTTCCAGACAACTTGCCTGAGCCATTCAAAGAAGAGCTACAGAAAAGGCAACACTCATCTCTGCCGACTGCACCACCTCACACCACCCATGAGACTGCAGCACAAGGTGCTCAACCCAACTAATGTTAACGGGGTTAAACTTTTTGAATTGTGTAACTGAACACTTTCCACAGATAAATAAGTCTATTCTACAAAGTACACCCCCATTAAAAAGAAAAATAACCAGGATAACTCACAGCAACGAGCTTCTTGACAGCCACATTTCTGCCATTGATGTAGCCTTTGAACACAATGCCAAAGCCACCTTCTCCCAGTTTATTACCTCCAGCTGATTCTGGTCGCGCATCAAAATTGTTTGTAACAGTTTCCAAGTCACGAAAGCAAAAACTATGGAAATCTGAAAGACACATTTGCCATTTATCACAACTATGTTTTCACTTACGAACAAGTGCATTGAATCAATTCTCTGCTTCAGTTCTATTAAAGCAAAAACTCGCTACCATGCAAATTCTGACATAGTGGAGCCCTACTTCCGGCACTGTTATGAAGACACCGGAAAAAAAATGTAATGCAGATAAATAATTATCCATGCCTAATTTTTTTCACAACTGGCACTGTAGCAGCCTTCTGATTGTACTTTTTGCTAATACTTGTAATACAGGCAAAATAAGTTAAATGTGCAACAGAACACAAAGAGCACTGTGCTATGTCAGATGTAAAAATTGCATCATGCTTCTGGCAGCAACCCAAAAATGGAACATTAGTAACAAACAGACCAATCATACACTTCCATATAATGCTTTCTTTAAACATATTTCTCCAACACTCTTATCATTCATGACATGGAAAATCTGGCTTTAAAACACAATAAGCTAAACAATCTATAAAAAAAATCAGTATCTATAAAGGGCAACAGGATTATGTACAGCACAAAATAAACTGCACTTTAATTATAAGTCAAGTTTTCCATCATGGTGTCAAGGTGGAACTTGTATTTAGCCACCTTATTACCCAGGCTAAATCCACAGTCACACAGAACAAGAGCAAAAAAGCAAGATACCATTTCCTATAGATGCACCAAGATGGGAATACAGACATTACTGTAGTGGATTCCTATGATTTATTTCACATGGGGTGAAGGACAGATCAGCAAAAAAGATTGTACTTAAGTCTACAAAACAGAGTGCCTACCTGTGTTACTAGACTGTGAGCTGCTATTTTCTTGACTTAAGTAGGAAGGAGCTGAATGTTGCTTCTCAGTACTTTGAGCTAAAACAGGCTTTACAGATGCCACTTCTTTTTCCTGTATAGGCAGTTCTTTCTCATGTATAGGCATGGTTTCCTGTGAAGAAAGAGGTAATGTAACTTCTTGTGGCATCCTTACAGCTTCTGAAAATGGAATTTAGAAAACGTGTTAACTGTATTAGGAATCACAAAAAACAAACAGCATTAATGCCAATATTGACTAAGATTAGGAGACACATAAGCATCATGAGAAGGTTATATACTGCCACCATATGTAAACTGTAGGACTCTTACTTAAAACATAGTAAGTTAGTACAAATAATGGAAAATACATTCACTTTCAGCTGTTTCAACCTAACCCTTTCTGATTTTTGAATTACTGTGAAGCTCTTTAACATCTTGGAAACTGAGAACACAGTACAATATGTGAAAGAGTAACAGTTACCTGGAATCAAAAGGCGTGCTGGTGCTAGGAATTGATTCCTAATCAGCAAATCCATGAGATCACCAACAGTGCAGTTTGTTGTTCCCCAGTCATAAAGCAATTCACATGTGGGGCTCTTTCCCATTTGTACAAATGCCTCAAATCTCCTTAAAAGATAAATTAAGATCAACATTAAACCAAACAACCAACCTCAAGAACCATAAAGAAGGGAGGGAGATTAAAGTTAAAGGAAAATACACTAAAAAAAAAAAACAACCAACACAAAAACAAACCCCAAACCAAACAAAAAACTAATAAAACCCCAAAAAACCAACAAAAAACCCCCCCACACAGCACAAAAAAGCCCACAACCCCAAAGCAGCAGAATATACTGAGCTATACTGCACAATTATTTGCAAATGCAGCTAAACCGATCTAAATAAATTAAAACTTGGGGGAATAAACATGGGATATATAGTAAAAAAAACTCGGGGACCAATACACATAGATGGCTTCAACATTTTGCCCAGAAACCACTATACATTTACACAAAGGGCCAACAGAGGAGAAAATGCCAGTGAGAGACAAGGAGGTGAGAGCCAGACCAAACGAAAAAAAAAGTTTTCTTCTATTTGGAATTCTTACTTCATTTGGAGTATTTCAAGATGGGCATTAAGCAAAAATCGAGATCCATTATTTTAATAGATTTATTATTATTCTAGAGAAACAAATGAATGCTAACATCACTGGATGTTAGCCTAAGATGAAAAGCAAGATATTTAAAATCTCATAACCTTTGAAATAGCTTAAGTATTCAACAAGCTCTTTAAGCAACATGGAGTTCATTGAGAAGTAATTTCAGCAGTATTTCATTAACTAAAAGGGACAGGACATTTTCCTGAGAAAGTGAACTAGGAGTTAGTCCTATTGTCTCCTGTGCTGTTCTTGTGAGAAGATGCACAATGAAGTCAATGTTTACCAGTCTCTAGGGTACAGAGAGTCACACAGCCACTGCTGTACCACTAAAAATACATAGGTCTGTGGCTCTGATTAATGCTTATTTCCTTAGTCAATTTTCTTTGACTATAGCTTGTCTGAACTACAGAAAAATTTGGAGTAATTACCCTGAGTTCCCCAAGGAACCGCTACTCCAAGATGTAAGTACCTACTGGCACACAAACTACAATGAGTTACAATCACAGAATGGCTGGGGTTGGAAGGGACCTCTGGAGATCACCTAGTCCAACCCACCTGCTAAAGCAGGTTCACCTATCACAGATCACACAGGAATGTGTCCAGGTGGAAATGTATCCAGAGAAGGAGACTCCACAACCTCTCTGGGCAGCCTGTTCCAGTGCTCTGGCACCCTCAAAGTAAGGAAATTTCTTCTCATATTCAGATGGAACCTCCTGTGCTTCAGTCTGTGCCCATTGCCCCTCATCCTATCATTGGGCACCAGTGAAGTTACAATAATGAGATGGACAGCAGTATTCATGTTAAACACATATAAACAAGGTTATGCTATGTGACTTCTTTATAGGACCTTATATGCATTTGGCTGTATCTGCTTTCGCCAGATGGGTCAGTTATATCGGCTGCTAATTTTTTCCACCCTTCCTGGGGATCGATGAAGTCCGCCAGCCGCCTCACGAGCCCGTAGCCGAGGCAGCGCACGTACGTTGAGGTCGTTACGGGCTTGTTCATCTTCAGCTCCTAGAACACAACCGGGGCCGTCACCGCAATTCTTCGCCAGGGCCGTGACGAGCACGGAACGCGTCAGGCCCGACACCGCGACCGCTTCTCGCCCTGCCCGACAGCGCCCGCCACCGTCCCCCCCCTCACGGCTCCGCCCGCCGCTTCCCGGCCGCCCAGCGAGGCCCGGCCCACCCTGCCACGGGCCGCCCCCAGCGGCGCAGCTCCCGCCCGCCGCCCCCGGTAGGTGAGCGGCGTCTCCCCCGGCCCCAACCACCAGCGGGAGCCGCCTCGCCTCACTGCACCTGACCTCGCCGCCGCCCCGTCGCTTCCTGGCGGTGGCACCCACGCCCAGCCCCGCGCGCCTTGCCTCACGCCAGGTATCCCCGCCGCATCACTTCCCCTTTAAGAGGGAACGATCCAACCCCCGATGGCGCTGGCGTCACCGGCACAGCACGACGGCTCTGTAAGGAGAGAGCGGCCTTCCCATAGGCTGCCCGGGAGATGCCCCGCCCCCTCCGGCGCGCCCCATGGCTGGCCGGGGGGGGATGGGGGAGATAGCCCTTCCTCTCTTTCCCCGCGCGCCTGGAGGAGTTGGTACCGTCCCTGCGCCCCTTCCCCCGTGGGGACGTGGAGTGGGTCTTGGCGCCCCCTGGCGGCGCCGCCGGGGGGCCCCTCACGGCCGGGCGGGTCGGGCGGGAGCGGTGCCGGCGCTCCCCGCTCGCCTTTTCTTTAGTAGCTGATGTTATTTCTTGTCCCGCTTCCCCCTCCCATGTGTTTCATTTCCTCCCCTGGCAGGTGCGGCGGTGTCTGGCCGAGCAGCCATGCTCCCTTCCCTCAGCCACCTGACCCAGCACACCGGCTTCCGCGGCACCATCAAAAACTCACCCAGCGACTTCGTGGTGACAGAAATCCCCGTGCCCCAACACTCGGTTAGCGACGCCCGGGCTGAACCGCTTCAGAAACCCAGCGAAGTGCCGCCACAACGAAGCAGCCCGTGGCTGCAGCCACCCAAAAAATCGAGGACGGAGCCCGCGGGCCCTGAGGGTGAACCTGACCCGAGAACTGGCCCGGAGGGAGCCAGCCCCTTGGATTCCTTGCTGGGCAAATCTACGAGCGAACTGCTTGATAAATTTGCCCGTGATCTGAAGGACGCGTGGGACTTGGAAAGTGGCGGCGATGCTGGCGCTGGGGGGTTCTCGCTGGGGCCTGTGCTGGACAAGAAAGATCGGGCTGGTCTGCACAGCGCTGTGAGGCAGAAATTCCCCTTCCTGGTCACTGTTACGAAAGGCAAGGAAATGATTGTAGAAGGAAACGCTGATTACAGAGAACTTCGTCAGTTAGTGACTGAAAAGGAAACGAGTGATTTCTTCAAATTTTTAGATGCAAAGCTAGAAAATTCTACATTTTCTTTTGAGCCTGATGGAAACAAAGAGCACAGAAAAGTAGTTCACCATTTTATCAACAGAAAATTTGGAAAACTTTTAGAAACAAAATCTTTTACTGTGACAGATGTCAATGATCAGCCAAAGATGTCAATAATGGTAAGATTTCGAGAAAAAAGTTGGTCCAGAAAAAGGTCTGCTGATGGTTTCCAGGAAAAACAAGATCTTTATACAGGTAAATGTTACATTTTTTAGTGAAAGTGTCAGGCTTTGTGGTGTTCTTTAGTAAGACTGAAACTCAGAATCATTTTTATATGATATATAGGCCTGGCTGACCCCTTGTTTTTGCTGAAATAAATAATTATTAATGTGGTATAGTTACATCACTGGAGAATGAGATCAATGAATCAAGTTACTGCAGTGATTTTACATAAACTCTTCAGTGATAATAGTTACGGTTCTTTTGGGTGTAGCACTAACTCTGCGTTATTCCCTTGTGTTAGCTTTCTCTTGAAAGTAATTGGAGGATTCTAGAAGATGCGATGCAGACAAGTTAGTAAGGTCAAATTTGACTTACGATCTCATTCATTAAAGCAGTTGGTTTCTGATATAGAGAATGTTTCTAGCAGTAAGTCGCTATGTGTTCGTTGAATTGTATTGCATTATATCAGGTACTATTTCTAAGAGCAGCAGGGATTTCTGGGTGCTCTAAGAGTGTTGTGTTCTGTGTTTTTCAATATTGAAAGAAAAAAATGTAAAGTCCAATTTCCTTTAGTTTTGTGGGGTGGGATGACTGTTTATTTGCAGTTTCTATGCTATTATATTTGGAAGGGAACAGAGCACCTGTACGATTTAGAAGTGCAAATTCCTAATAATTCTGAGATGATTGTTTCAGGTTTCACCCTTCAGAAAGAAAATCTAGAAACACTAGAAGCGATCGGTTTCTTGGCTGCTGAACTTGGTGTTCTTCCTTCAGACTTCAGTTATACTGGCATCAAAGACAAGAAGGCTGTTACTTACCAGCCTATGGTTGTGAAGAAGGTGACTCCTGAGAGGTACATACAATATGAGTGCATTCAGTTTAACACATATTTTTGTATGTTAGTATCAATCAGCATGATATGAACTTCTGAAATGATGTGTCTTTCCTTCTCCTGTATTAGAGCACAGTGGAAATGGCTTTAATATTTTGTAACTTTAGGGCATGTACAGCTTAGTGCTGAAATCCCCCAGTGTTGGAATTTATGCCTTTCTTTGTATTTTTCATAATACAAATATACTATATCATCTGGGACAGTATCTTTCTAATTCATGCTCATGGGATCCACTTTACAGTTTCTTAAATAGCTGGAACGGAGAAGCAGCCTGTACTATGTGATGCAACAGGTTTCAATGTGCTATCAGAGTGTTGTCTTGTGGTCCATAGGCAACAACTTACAAGCTTCATATAGCTACAAAACTAAAGTAAATAATTACAAATATACTTTGGACAGATGCTGTCTTTTAGTGTTAAGTATCAACTTCTCTATTGTCCAGCTTAGAAACATGAGACTAAATAAAGAAAATATCACCAAACCTGAGGGCAGAAAATACATTCTGAATAATACAGTAATACAAGATGTCAATAATAGAATACATGCCTTCCTTTTCCTCGTGTGGTTTTTTTTTGTTGTTGTTGTGGTTTTTGGTGTGGTTTTTTTTTTTTCCCCACTCTCTAGCCAATTCAGTGGGTAAAAAATATTTCTTAAGTTCTGCCATAATAGCAGTAAAAAAACAGACCTTAGTTCTTCCTCGGCTTTAACTTTCTAATGGGTTTTGGCCTTAGCAACAAAGTAAACTTTACAAATAGAGGTTTTAGGATTTATTACTAACATGTATCAATAGTAAAATTCCACTGCATACTGCACTGTCAGGCCAGTTGTTCAAGTGATAATTAACAAAACTTTGCATTAATGTTTAATGATTAAGCAAAATAGTTAAATGCTTCCAAGCCACCAGCAAAACAGGGAAAATAAATAATTTTTATAAATACATAATGTATAAGGTTATTGAAATATTGCTTAGAATGTAAGCTTTTATGATTTAAGTTTCCTTTTATTTGAATGACTATTACTTACACATAAGAACAAAGACATTGAGTGGATACTTTAAAGGGCAAATACTTGAACTGTCAGCTGTGTTTCCAATTACAAGCATGTGCAAGTGTAGCCAGAGAATCAGTGTGCTGAGTTTGTTTTTGTTAAGGCTGACCAAGAAAGAGCAATTATGTTTTGGAATCTGCTGGAGCACATTACTTTTTCTTTCTTTTTTTTTTTTTGTTTTTTAAGAAAGGCAGATTTTTACTACTGAATATTAAATGACTTGTTTTTCAATAAAACATGCAAAATTTGGTGCAGTTGCCTTGAGAAAGTTCAGTTTGCTTCATTCCAATATCTGTCGAGCTACAGAATACAAGTGCAAACGAAGCAAATATTTTTAAATTATTTCTGGTCTACAAGTTGTAAAACTTCTATCTCTCCATTTGATTTGTTTTTGTCATAACAATCTGTTTTAACTTTTTTTTAAAGTGTTTTTAATTATAATGCAAAAGTGAAGACGACCTTATTAGAAGTTAGATAGCTTTAGTAGAGGATGGTTCATAATTTCTCCCAATTATTTATGCAGGTTGAAAGAAATTGGGAGCAAAATGGAAAAAAAGGGCATGAGAATACACAACATACATTCAACATGCCAGCACCTCAGACTTGGTCAGCTGAAGGGAAATCACTTTGATATAATTGTGAGAGATCTCAAACACCACAGTCATGACCCTTCTGCAGATCTGAAACAGAGAATATCTGAAGCAATGGAAAGCGTTAAGGTAAAAAAGCCTCATGGTTGCCAATATGAACAGAGTTTTAATTCACTGCTGTAAAAAACAAACAAAAAAAAGGTACTTTTAAAGAAAATCCTTGTAATAGCACAATAACAGCACTATTTCCCAGTTCCGATGCGTTTCGCTATTTTATGTCTTTCCTGTGTTATTTAAGGAATCAGGAGTAAAGCTGCTTTCCAAAGAAGGACCATAAATGAATTCATTCTGTGTTACACACTGCAGACCCCATAGTGGTGCGGCAAGACAGACACAAAATGTGGTAGCAAATGAGGATGGATATATGAGCTATTGCTGTAACAGAAGTGATGTGGTTTGTTGTGGCAGTTGACAGGGTGAAAGAATATAGTTATATGTGTCAACTGGTTGGCTTTTTCAGTCATGTGAGGAGCATACATGGTCAGCTCGGGGCAAAAACTTTCATGGTATAAATACACATGAAATGTCCATAGCAGACAAAGAAGATCCCCTGAAATTCAGTGGATTCATTGCTGTTATCCTTAGTCCCTGAAGAGAACCCCGTCATCAGACATTCTTAAACCATTGTGAAAAGTAAAAGCAAATCATGGAAAGGAAATCTTTAGGTGTTCTGTACAGGAGCCATTTTCTTTCCCTAAGTAATAACCATGATACAAATCAGTTTAACATGATTAATCCAGGAATAAAGACTTGAATGAAAGCTACCCAACATGCAAAAGGAAAATACATTACATGTAATTTGGAAATCAATTTTATTTTGAAAAAATCCTTCAGCTGGTACTTTAATGTTTTTCTCTCTCTGTGCCATGTGACTTTTTTTTTTTGTTTGTTTTGCTGTTTGGAAAATGAACACAAATTCCTATGATTGTGTGTCTTGCTTTATTTGATTTAGCTTACTGGTCAGATGATGAATGACTAAACCACCAGGTGTGTTAATCCAAAATGAGCATTTCTTATCTTCCATGAAAACAATTGTGTATGAGAGCAAGGTTATATAAATTGAACTGAATCACCATTTCCAAACCAAATACTGTATGTTTTTTGCTTGTCTACTCCATGCATACTTATTATTTTCTATAAAAGGTTGTTCTCATTGGGTCACATGGCTGTTATTTTACTGCCCACATGTGACCTAGAACTCATCAGACTTAAAATCCCAGTTAGAAGAAGTGCTCACTCTTGGTCTTTACTATTTTAATAATAATACTACAAATGATCTCACGTGGAAAAAGATTAGTATTTTTAAGAAAAATGTGCAGTGGTTGCAGTTCATTATGTGTGCTATGGAGCATTTACTTGAATAGAGATTTAATAATTTGGTGCATATAAAAAGCTCGATTACTTTGACTTGAGCTGTAGTTGTATATAGCTATATAGAAATAATTTTGTTTCATTTACCTATTTTTTTATGAAAGTGAAGGTGATGATAGAACTTGATTGTTTTCTTAGATGTTTCTAAATTACATGGTAAAATAAAGTAATAAATCATGAGTTAGGAATTTGTTACGTGTTACTTGAGATTAAAAAAACAGTTTCTATGCATTTTTGATTTAAATGTCGGTGTATGTGTGTTGTGCACTTAGTCTTACTAATTCTACCTGCTACTGTCATGCTTTTAACATATTTATTCTTTATCATTCTAGACAAAAGGTTTCGTTAATTACTATGGACCTCAGCGATTTGGACAGGGACAAAATGTTCAGACAGACCAAATAGGATTGGCTTTACTGAATGAAAAAATGGTATTTTAATTTTGTAATTTAAGTGGTTACTGTCAAGTTAATTTCACGTTACTGTTGCAATGTCTAGTGCTAGAGTTGACCTTCCCCGTGAACAATTTCATTTGTGAGATAAGTCCGTATGTGTGCTGTAAGTAATTGCCAGATCAGTTTTTAAAGCTATATAAGCATGAAGATCTTGACACTGAAACAAAAAGCCTCTTTTAAACAGCATGTGCAGCTGTAAATATTTCTGGAAGTGATTTTTCTGTCTATGATTGGTATGTGATTGTGATCATCATTATGCCACTTGGCAGGAAAGTGGCTGCATTCTTACAGGGTTTGAACACTAAAATGAAGCAATCTTTATACAATATTTATTCATGGTCCTGATTGCCTCCTAACTTGCAGCCTTTTTATCCTGCTGGGGGTCTATATGCTTAAAAATGTCGCAAGATCTTACATGGGATCATATGAAAGGATTTTCTTTTTCAATTCACCAATAATGTATCTGCAATATAGCAGAGATTGCTGCTTTCTATTATTCCTTGGCTACTTTCCGAAACTCCTAGTTCTGAGTGATTGCTCCCATGTAAGCTAAGGAGAGCTTATTTCATAAATAATAATTCATAAGATAAGAGTCTCATACTTTTCAATGTCTATGGGATAGTACTTGGCACAGGTCTAAAACAGAATCAGACGCTACAAAGTCAAATGATTACTTGAGTATCCTTTTCTTCTAACTGATTCTTAACTCAGTTACTTTTTAATTTAAAACATGTAGGAACTACTGCTTATATTAAAACTGTGCCAGTATGTGCTTGCACAGTCCAGTACAGAGGGGGACAAGAGCTAGATGTCACAGGTTGGTACAAGTGCTAGCAATTTTTGTGGCTCCACTGGTGTTGCAAGTAGCAGAGGTTAATGTAGTGTTTTCCCTGTCACAGTGTCATCTAACCTAATACAGATCAGTACAAAAAAGAAAGATTGTTGTCTTTGTGTGTGAGACTGGTGGAAAGTGTTCAATCTAAATTTTGCTTGAAATATGCAGGAGGGAAAGAAGGAGCCTTCGCGTTCAGGATAGAACAATGGCATTACAAAGCGGAGGAGTTCTAACTGGATGTTCAGGAAGAGTGACTGATTTCTAATAGAGCTTTGAAAGCCGTCTTCTGTCTTTAGTCTTCTTTCTTTAGCCTGAGAAGGAACATGGCCACAGTGGTTTGCTGTTCAAGGCATCTCCTGTGAAAGGGAGAATATGACTTTGACTTTAAAGAGCTGATGCAATTTTGAGGGCTTCCAGAATATGTTAACACAGAATTGGATGCACGATTGTCTGATTAGTTGACAAATAGTTGTATTTAAATGAAAATAAATAAATAAATAAAATATATATATTGTTCTTTAAAGGTGAAAGCAGTGAAATTGTTCTTCACACCTGAAGATACCGATGACCCTGTAAACAATGCAAAAAGATACTTTCTTCAAACTGGTATGTCTAGTTACATTATCTATATATTTATTCAGGGTCAATATTATGAGGGAATAAGGTGTTGCTGCACAGAGAGATACTTTTTATTTTGTTGCTGCTTTATACCACTTACTTATTCCACAGAACTTGGTGGAGCTCCACAGTTAAAAATTAGGTAAGCATGAGGACCTAAATGTGCAAAATAGTGGAAAACTAATGTACGTCAGGTGCAAGACAGTATAAAAAACTGCTGAATAGTATAATGCTGTAAAAGGCTAAAATAATTTTATCAAAGGAGTTTTAGCCTCCTTCCATCTGTCTGCTTTTGGAACATAAACTTCTCCTTCCTAATAAAGAAAATGTACAGGAAAGAGGTACCCACCTCATACTCAGCACTTAACACACATCAGCATCTAATTTTCTGAGATTTCTATAATAATCTTGGCTGTTGGTTTTTGCACCTTTGAGCTTTTCTTTTACATCTCTTTAATTATGTATCTCTTCCATGCTTTCCTGTGATCTACCTTTTTTCTGACTTGAACTAAAATTTAAAAAAAGATATGCTAAACTCAGAAATGTGCCGAGTAAAATTCTCTCTTCGTTGTACTTATTGTTTTTATCATTCAACTTAACTTTCTCTCCAAAGCTAAAAATTGAAATTGCTCTTGGCTTCAAATATATTTTTTTCTTTTAAAATATTCCACATCTATTAGCCTGCTTATCACTGTAGATTGACAGAACAGATATGATATATGGCTTCACAAGACACATACCTGTTTAATTTCACAAAAACCATAAGATTAGTCATTCTGTGCTGTACATTGCTATATGATGCATGGAAAGACATTCATGTGGGCCCTGAAAACAGCTGCTTGCCTTTTCCCAAGAGCAAAAGGTAAAAGACTACGCGAAAGGCTTTGTCAGATAATCACTTGTAATGAGAAGATATGTAAACCGTAAAATTATGAATATGCAATATTTATATAATGTAGTTCAAATCTGATCAAATGTATTTTCATCTTGGTGCAGACTCAGACTTCCCAGTGGCCAATGCAATTCGTACCTTTAAAATAAAGATGTGGTTTTTACCCACTGTGAAATACATGTTCTCAAATGATGTGAAGCAGAGGCTTAATGCTCTTTTATAGCTTGTTTTTTACTTTCAGTTACCTGATCTAAAAAAAAACCTCAGCAGTGATTAAGTAAGTTTTGTGTAAGACTTGATAGACAGTGTAAGATTAAACTTGTCTAACATGACACATTGAAGGAAAGGGAATAATAACCTAAAAGTCAGCATGAAGAGGTTAGACTGGCAACTACCTGATTATTTCATCTTAAGTGTATTTTTTCGTGACAGGTAGTACTTGAAAAATCAGGGATTACTTATATGGTTATTTTTGTTTATATCAGAAGATGCAAAGGGCACACTCATGATGCTGCCAGAATTTAAAGTGAGAGAGAAGATGTTGCTACGAGCCTTAAATCGCTATGGTGTAAATCATGAAGGCTGTACCAAAGGATGGCTCAATATTCCTCATTCCATGCGCATATTCTATGTCCATGCTTATTGCAGTAAAATTTGGAATGAAGCAGCATCATATCGGCTGAAGATTTATGGTACAGAAGTTGTTGAGGGTGATCTTGTCTTGCCAAATGAAGATGATGAAAGCGTTTCCCTGAATGACAAGGTGAGTCTTCACAAAATAGTTCTTGTAGAAAATAAAAATAGCTTCATGCACTTGAATACATACTCAGACATACTGTAACGCTTTTATTTTGGTTCATTCATTAAAATATTTAATATGAGTGACAAAAGTGACAAAATTGAGGTAGCTTTTTTTGGTTTACTATAAGTAGACATATAAGCTAGATTTATATTAGCAGCTTTTATCTGTTCTAATTGTTCATTTTATTCAGGTGAGAAGAAGAAACAGAATGTCAGAATTGATTTACATAAAAATTTAGCCTGCATGGTATATAATGCTGTCCTTTGGATCTAACCAGGTGTGCCTGTGTTATCACACAGGTTAGATCTGAGGCTTGCTCTCCAGGTCAGACCTTCCCATTGTATAGGTATGAAAGAGTGCAAGCCCTTGGTGAAAGGTGGCCTCAGGCTGAACTGGTAATCTCATTGTAGCTGCACACTCAAAGCAGTTTAGCACGGTTTCACTTACGCAGGCAATTAAAACAGATTGACAGTGGGTCTGAATGGTTAGCAGTTGTTCAGAAAATGCAGCAGTCTTCTTGGGAAAGGAGTGAAGGAAAAGGGAGCGCTACTGCTCGCCCACGGCACAGCCTGGGTGTTGTGCATGAAGGCATGGGTGGGCCAGTGAGCAGAACCCAGCAGTGGAGTCTCTGGTCCCAGGTCTCCACATGAAGAAGTCTGTTCTGAAGCCATCTCTTTGTTCAGGGCTAGCATACCTTTTTCTTCTGGTGGAAGCAATTGAGTCTCTTCTGCCAGGTAGTAAGTGATAGGACAAGAGGAAACAGCCTCAAGTTGCACCAGGGGAAGTTTAGATTGGATATTAGGAAAAATTTATTCACAGAAAGGATTGTCAGGCATTGGAACAGGCTGCCCAGGGAAGTGGTTGAGTCGCCATCCCTGGAGGTGTTTAAAAGATGTGTCGATGTTGCACTTTGGGACATGGTTTAGGGGTGGACATAGCAGTATTAGGTTGGTGGTTGGACTCTATAATCTTAAAGGCCTTTTCCAACCTAAATGATTCTATGATTCTATTTTTGTCCTGATCATCAGGTAAAGCATAGAATTTTGCAGTATTTTACTGGATAATAAACCGGGGTGTGCAGAGATAAAATGCAGCTCATTTCTTTCGAGTGAACATTTACAAATTCGAAAGCAAGAGCACTTGAAAGTTACTGAATAACCTCCAGTCCCTGTAGAGTAGCTTCTGTTTCCATTGTGATTTTTCTTCAACAATATTTTTGAAAGTAAATGTTAATAAAACAAGTAGATCAAATAAAATGAAAAGCAGAGTTATCAAATTCAGTATTGAGTTATTGAGTTTAATATAGAAATATTCCTATTTAATATAAAACATTTTTCTTAGTATCTATGCATTTGCTGAGGTAGCACAAGATTGCATTGGCACAGTTAACTTCAAACTCAAAGAAAATGAGTTTGGAGTGATAGTTTGCTGATTAGTGGTAGCTAGCATCAGTAAATATTTAATGCAACGGCATTTACCAGAAAACAGAATATTTTATCTTAAACATCTCTTCTTTTTTTCATACCTGAAATAGATTATTGTCCTCATGGTAGTCAAATAACTTTAGAATCTTTTATGAGTCTGGGAGAACAGTGCATAATTCCTAAAATAGAGTATACGTTTTATTAAAAAGAAAAAATTATTCTTAAATGTGTTTTCAGGTTCATGTAGTCACTGCTTCAGAAGAGTCAGACAACAAATACTCTATAAACCAAGTAAGTCTGTATGAAAAATTCTGAGTTGTTGATCTCTTTATTTTATTAAAATTTTTTGTTTTAAAAATAATATGATTAAGTTAACTGGTATGGTCTTCTTCCTTGCCAGAATGCACATTAAAGAAAACACATATGAACTCATTTCCACTGTCATAACAAACAGGAGGAAAGAATATTTACTTTGTGATGAAAAGAAGTACAGTGTCATTTGCATTATGACAATATTTATCTTGAAGCTGAATGTAAATACTTTGAAATTGTTTTCAGTCTATTGGGAAAAACATTCAAGAGCCGTCGATGTTCTAATTTTTGAAGGTTCAGAATGCATGTCTGTGAAGTCTTACATAGACAACTTAGTGTCTTTATTGTTTTGTCTTTCCCAAGAAGCAAGAAAATTCATGTTAGTATATTTCTAATTTGTTTTAGGAATCATAATG
Source organism: Streptopelia decaocto (assembly GCF_964273445.1). Lineage (NCBI taxonomy): Eukaryota > Metazoa > Chordata > Aves > Columbiformes > Columbidae > Streptopelia > Streptopelia decaocto. The sequence continues at coordinate 32,576,694 of NC_138663.1, read as the reverse complement.
CATTGATTATTTTTTCTGCTTTAATTATATCCAATATACCTGCCTTGCACAGCTTTATTTCACAAGAGAATCTGCTGTTTTACTAATTCAGGCCCCAAACCACAAGATTTAGGCAGATTTAAAATTGTAATTTCATTTATTTAAAAGGGAATTGGTGGGCTTTGTTTCACATATGTTTGTTGTTTTATTTTTTTTTCTTTGAAGGTGGTTCTTCCAATGGTGGGACACAGTATCAAGTATCCCAGTAATAAAGTTGGGCAGTGGTACCATGAAAGGCTTTCTAAGGATGAGCTGCAGACGTGCAAATTCAGAGTGTCTCCATTACAGCTGAATATACCTGGATGCTACAGACTCATTGTGAAAAGTGTTCAGAGTCTGTCATATTTTTTGGAAGGTAGTGAAAAAGGAATCGAGAATGAAGACAACCACTTAAGTGAATCAAAAGTCTCTCTTCATATATCATTTGACCTTGATCCTTCATGTTATGCAACAGTCTGTCTGAGAGAAATAATGAAATGTGACTTTTAAGATTCTGTTTAATGAAATATTTGCAGGAATATTATAAAATTGTGATATTTTATATATAATGCAAAGAAAATAAGGCTGAATAACAGATTCAAGTCAGGGACAGGAAAATTTGTAGACTGAGATTCATACTGATTAGAAAAAAACCCCACCAAAATATTTTAGAATGTTCCAAAAACATTCCAAACCCTAAATGCAAACCCTTGAATGGACTGGAGTAGAACCACATGTTATGCCAGGCAGGTTTAACGGAACTTAAAGAAGCCATGGGTAGCAAGCATGAATTTCATATTTGAATAGACATCTAACCTGCAAAGTTAAATCCTGGAAAAAATGTTTGTAGCAAACAAATGTATCTCTTATCTCATAACCATATTTTTAAAAATTATTTATAAATGCTGTTCAAGCAATCATGTTACAAGTTTGCAGCCTACAAGTACCTAACTGAAAAGATGCTATACTGAGGTTCACTAAATACATTGTGTTCAGGCCCTAAGTGTTAAAAAGTAAAAGTCCTGAGTCAACAATTACAAGTCATCTTGTACTTTATCAGGCATCTGATGAATCCTCCAACTTAAATTAATGCTAACAATTCCAGCATTAAGTAGTTCATGGCTCCTAGTGCTAATTAGGTAAGTAAGATGAGGTGAGTAACGTAACTGCAAAACCATTTATAATAAAACCAAAACATTTTTTTATTGTTTACGGGATGCAAACTCTATTCCTGTTACCGTGAAGCCTTTTGGTAGCAAAAAAAAAAAAAAAAAAAGTTAATGGAACTTCCCTGGAAAAAAAACCTTTTATATTTTTTTCTTAATTAAAAAAAAAAACAACTTTTAACTGTGATAAATGAGTGGATTTGTGAAAAAGGCGAAAGCAGAAAATGTTGTTTACCTTGACTTTAACAAAGCATTTGCACTGTCTGACAATATCCTTGAAACCAAGTTAGGACGTTATGGTCTGGATGGGTAAACAACCAGATTGGTGAAAAAGTGATGGGATGATGAGGCTCAGAGAGTGGTGGTTAATGGGCCATACCCCACCTGGAATAAGTACCACCGGGGTCTCTCTTGGGCCCATCCTGTTTAATGTCTTTATCAGTGACCTGGAGGAGGGGTTGGAGTTTACCCTCATCCAGTCTGCAGATGACACCAAATTAAGGGAACAAATGGATCCTTTGGAGGATCAGACTGCCCTTCTGGGTAACCTAGACATGACACACTGGAGGAACCAGCCAAGGAGAATGTTATGACACACAGTAAGGACAAACGCAACACAACACGTTGCCTCTGGGAAGGAAGCACCTCTGAGCAGGCCAGGCTGGGGAGCAGCTCTGTGGGAATGGCCCTGGGGGCTCAGTGGGCAGCTGAACATGGACCAGCCCTGTGCCTTGGCAGCAACGGTGACCAGCAGCCTCCTAGGATGTGTTAGCAGGGACAAAGCCAGTACATCAAGGGAAGGGATTATGTCTCATTTTTTCAGCACTTTTTAGACCACATTTAACTTGTATATCTAGTTTTGTTCCCCAGCACAAGAAAGACATCAAAAACCAGGAGCAAGTTCAGTGAAGGAATTCCAGTCTATGAGCAACCTGATCTAGTTGCAGATGTCCCTGCTCATTGCAGGGGGGGTGGGCTAGATGAACTCCCAAGGTCCCTTCCAACCCACACTATTCTATGATTTGAGGGCTAAAGTGCTTGCCATTTGAGGAGAGGCTGAAGGAATTGGGCTTCTTCAGCCTGGAGAAGAGAAAGCTTGAGGAGGAACCAAGAGCAGCTCCCCAGCACCTATGGGGAGGTTAGCAAGAAGATAGAGCCAGGCTTTTCATAGTGGCGCACGGCAGGAGAACAAGAGACAATGAGCTTAAATTGAAATGAGGGATCCAGATTGGTTAAAAGGAAATACTTTCCACCCCTGAGGACAGTCAGGCAGTGGAACAGGCTGCCTAGAGGCTGCGCAGTCTCCATCTGAGGATGTTTCCTGGACCCAATGGGATAAAGCTCTGAGCAACCTGATTTGAGCTCAGGGTCAACCCTGTTTTGTGGAGGCAGTTGGACTAGAGACCAGAGACCTCTTTCAACCCGGATTATTAGCCTGTTATCCTAAACAGAATATTGCAAGTGTTTATCCGATCTGTAGATGGCAGTATGACTTAAAACTAAAATGGAAAACGCTACTCATTTTTACTGAGAAATAATAATATAAACTGAATTCTGTTTCTCGCATCAGTCTTTCAGTTGTTGCTAACAGCTGAGTAAGATAAAACTCCCAAGGTTGATAAATAGACCTAGAATTATAGGAGTAGGAAAAATCCAAATGTAGAAATATAATTCACATGATTCCAATGCTTTTACAAAACTGTGTAGCAATGAATGATCCAGATAATTCACTGCTTTAGATAAGAGGATTGCTTTGTAATTCTGCGTACGTAATTCAAAATTTGACCCTTAGTTTTTATAGGAGAAAATAGAATGTCATGCAAACAATAGCTACAGAGCCACTGTAGGCAACTTACAATGCTTGCTCTATTACAATGCTTACTCTACACCGCAAGTTTATCATATACAGCCAAACTGATTGCAAAATCCGTCACCTATCTGAGACAGCTTTGTTCCTGTCTTTGCTTTTCAGTATCACCTCTTCTGTCTTCCTTAAAAATATCCCTCTTCTGGAAAATTATTTTTAACTCAAGTCATTTTGGTAGAGCACAGTTCAAAAAGAGTTGTCCTGTCACCACTGACAGGGTAAAGTGCTCCAGCGCAGGCACGAAGCTGCATGTAGTTACAATGACCAGAAGAAATAAATTAGCATTGAAGTTCCATTTAAAGAGACCATTGTGGTCGTCTTCAATGTGTCTCAAAATAGCCTTGAAAACCATCTCACCGCATACAAGATTGGAATACATAAAAGTATTAAAAGTTGAGCCTTGATTTGGAAAAACACAAAGGGCCTAATTAAAAGGGTTTTGACTGAAAGGCACGTTATTTTAAAACGCAAGATCAGAAGATGGTGTTAAAGAGTTCCCCTATAATCATTTTAGGCTCATTTGTCAGTACTTCTATCGAGCACTAAAAGGACTAATCTTCTTAAGCAAATCATTCTTTCAGCAACTTTGAGGTGAAAGAGCTAATTATGTGTGTCCATGGGTTAAATTCCTATAGTAGAAATGTTTTACTAGGGAAAGGTCAGGTTAGCTATTAGAGTGTTATATGGTAAACATCCTTATTTCAGTAGGCATTTATTTGTAATTCATTCTCTTAATCTTAGCAGCTATTTTGCAGGATTACCTACATGAGCAGTTGAATTTAGAGAGTTTTGTATGAATGCAATACTCAGCTCCCTATGTATAATCTATATAATCCAAATATTTGTGCCCCTACATTTAGAAAAGAAGATAATCATTGTGCACTGATCTGAGTTTAAAGCAAAGACTGATGTGTTAGCTATCTCTCATTTTACTAAGCACTTCTATTGCTACCATCTCTTTCTGATAAGCCGTAAAGCAGTCTGCTAATACTAATGAAGACAGGTCTCTGACTCTGTTTCTAACAAAAGAGGTTTTAAGTTCAATGGCCAGTTGAGTTTTTCAGCACAGATGATAGATAATTGGGCATTTGAATGGGAAAGATGCAAATGTTCTCTAATCTGTGAAATCCTGTTACTTTTAATTCATTACAAATTTGACAACTAGTATTATCCTCAATAAGCATGTACATTTTTTGAGATCTTTCAGAATGAGATGGCTTAAAATTACATTCCTATCATAAAGGCAGTTCAGAAGCCAGGTAGCTGTGTGATTATTGGCCCGGCTCACTCATTAAAACTCCATTAACTCCTCCCTTAGTGCCAGTGCCTGTCAGCTGGTGATTTGACCTCTTACACCCAGCCGATGAGCACAAACCTCTTTTCCTTTCTCTTGCAGAATTTCTGCCCATAATAAAAGCTGAAGCTGGGAAACTATTAACACTTTCCTTTCTTTCAGTCTGCAGTCATGCCTTGCAGCCCAGTGGTTCAGATCTAGATTTCTTTTAGAGGAAACGAAACCAGAAAGTGAACTCCAGCTGCATGCCAAGCATTCTCTGCATCCAAATGGAGGAACAAGGATCCAAATGAAAAGTTGTTCATTTGAAAAGCTTCAAACCCTATAAATGGGTGTGTTCTGTGGTGGAGCCTACAAAATATTTAGCCCGAAGTCAAGTCACTGAACCGCATATTGTGTAGGTACAGGATTCTCAGCACTTCCATATGTTTATCTGTCTGTGTTACACCAAAAAGCTTGCTCACGAAGGCATTGTCTGAGAATATGGTGTTTGCAAGAAAGGCAGAATCAATGAAGTCATACATTTGCACCATCTGAAGTTACTTACAGAATCATAGAATGGTTTGGATTGGGACCTTAAAGATCATTGAGTTCCAACCCCTCTGCTCAGCAAAAGTCAGTATCTTATATTACAGTGTTTAAATGTGTTTTCAGCTTACACGTGAATCATAGAATAATTTTGGTTGGAAAGACCTTTAAGATCATTGCATCCAACTGTTAACCTAACACTTTAAAGTCCACTTCTAAACCATATCCATAAGAACCTCATCTATATGTCTTTTAAACACCTCCAGGGATGGTGACTCAACCAGTTCCCTAGGCAGCCTGTTCCAGTGCTTCACAACCCTTTCCGTGAAGAAATATCTCCTAATATTCTGAACCTCCCCTGGTGCAAACTAAAGCCATTTCCTCTTGTCCTATCACTTGCTACTTGGGAGAAGAGACCAACACCCTCTATGCTTCTACCTGCCTAGAACAGTAAGGTTTTAAATCAGCTTTAGAAATGACTAATTTAAAAATTGATTCTGTCTTTCAGGATGTTCCTGTAATTGAAAACTCAGGAATCCCCTCCCACCTCCAGGAAAAGGCACTTGTCTTTTTACTTTCACCTCTCTATTCACATTTCTACTGAAACCATTAGTATGTGTCTTGAGTTTATAAACCTAATTTCAGAACTCTGCATGCAATGAACTGTAATAACACATGGTCAAACCACTCACTTGTGAAGGCACAACAGGAACCATTTAGTGATTGTTTTTTTTTTCAGAAATAAATACATAGAATTAAACTGGATTTGGATTTAATGCGCTACAACTGCAATGATTTGGATCAAGGCTCTGTCTTGTACCTTATCCTGTCTGCAACAGTTCCTAGAAGTGGACATGTAGGAAAGAGTAAAGCAAGGGAAGCACATATAATATTTATCTTTCAACTATTTTCAGTTCAGGTGATTTCCTGAGCCTTAGTAGTTTTCCTATTTAATAGCTCTCAATAGATTTCTTTTCCAAGCATTTCTCATCTTTCCTTGTCTACTCTTCCTAGAATTCCATGTTTGCTGCCTGTTGTACGAAGATCCACCTTCCTTCTTTTTTTTTTTCCTTTGTTTTCAAACTGCCCTCATTTAATGATCCTTGCCCCTTGAATTTCAATGCAAGAGACAGTGAACAGTTCATCCCTATCCATCCTTCCCACATGTACCCCCTAAATCCGTTGCTTACTGAGCAGTGATGCAGTCTCTGCTCCTATGGAAGCTGTTCCATAGTTATCATACTTACTGTTCTATGAACTTCTCCTGGTTTTTAATATACCATTTTTGAGATCAGGGACTGACACAGTGATGCTTGATTTGTCCTGTATCTCTCCTAATATGTGATTTACTTTTTCATACACACTTCTTCCCCAAGCACTGAAGCAATGTATTTTTGGAACTAGCTATAATGACCCAAAGATTCCACCCCATAGTGGTGATTTCACCCTGGAGTCAGGTGGAAGCTCATTATTTTATGTGTGAAGCTGAGATTTGTTTTGTCTGTGGGTCACTTTACATGTGTCTGTGCTCCAAATTTCATCTGCCGTTGTATTCCCCTGTCACTAGCACCATAAGGATTTTCTGCAGTTCCTCACACTCTACCCTTATCTTTGTTACCCAGAGAAACTCAGTATCATGACCCACCTCAGTTGCCTCTGTGCTTAATGCACACCCTGAACTGCATTCCAGGGCCCTCCAGTTCATGCAGTGACTGTGTAAAGGTGCTTGGTGACGGACTTTGTCAAGTGCCTTCTGGGAGCTGAAGTGCACCATCTCTGCTGCAGCGGGCAATTCCATGCAGCTCTTGACCTCTCCATAGACCTCCAAGAAGGCTGTACAGCAATGCTTCACAGAACCCATGTCAGCTCTTCCCCAGCAGATCATAATTCTTTAAGTGTCCACTGCTTCTGTCCTGTAATAGACTTGTCCATTACAGTTCTCTGGCTTATAGCCTTATACCTCCTCTCATTTTTTCATCCCCTTTATGCAGTATATAATTTACAGTTCTGTAATTAGTAGCTTAAATATCTACTATCTCATAGAATAACTGCAGAAAATGCGTACTGTTGTTACCAGTAATCTGAAGTTGAGTTGAAGGTATGAGAAATACACTAAAGGAATGCCAGCTTAGAGTATTTTTTTAGCCTCATTAAAATGCTCATGGATTTTTAAAGATCTTGGTTTGGATCTGTACTCTGCTCAGTTCAAAGCAGAAATTTTATTCCATATTTCATCATAGCCAGTTAATTACACTTATAGCCTGTAAAAGTAACTGTTAATGAAGGCAGTGTCAAAGTATGACATTTTCGACTGAAAGTAAGAGAACGACTTTATTGCAATTTGAATATGGGAGACAAAAGCTCAAGTTCTAATTGATGTGGAAAAGATTTTGCTTCTGTGTGCTGTAGTCGGCAGATTGTTCTGCAACGAGAGACTGACACAGCTGTGTGCCCATGCTCGGTGTTTCAGGTCCTAGTGGTAAGATATGGGAAAGGCTGTCCCTAATGAGAATCTTGCTTCTGAACATCAGCGGTTTGGGATGGGAAAGCAAGGAAATGTTTAGTTCAGTTCCTATGCGCCAGCAGCAGGAATGAGCTAGTGAAGGAATTCAGACTCCTCAAGGATTTGCATGTGCTAAGTAGGAGATTTGGGAACATTGTTAATACCTAACCACCGCTGAGAACCCAAGCCTTAGAGGCAACAACTCATAAAAAATCAAGTTAGGCACCCAAATCAACATATCATTTTTCAAAGTTCAGCCTATAAGTTTGGCCTTAACTATATCAGTTAAAGATGCATTTTTTTAACCCTAAGTTTATACCTAAAGATCTGATACAACATGCAAAAAACGTGTTGAATTGTCCCTTTGAGAAATGCACCTCCCCTTTCCCCTTCCTCAGCACAGGTTAAAATGACAGGTGAAGGCGATACTTATCTCCTCCCTAACCTGCCCTTTGGGTGCTGTGTAAAGCATTTCTGGTGAAGTCATCCAGCATCTTCCCTGGGATCCGTAGCCCAGATGACAACCAACCCACGAAGGCAGCTAAAAAGGTACGCTTTATTTCCCGTGGGAAACAAGTTTCAGGAAGGAAGCATGGAGTCCTTCTGCCAGGAATAAGAACTGAATCTCTCCGGGCCCTGAGGGCACCCACAGTCCTGCCTGTCCCTGCCTGTCCCCCCACCCTGCCCATGGCTGTCCCCGGGCAGTGCCGGATGCCCAGGGATGGGGCTGCCCAGTGCCCCCAGCTGCCCTGCTCCTGCCTAGTGTGGTGGGACAGGCTCTGCCTGGGCACAGCTGCCTGACAGAACCTCTCACTCAAAAAATTTCCCCCATCATAAAGCTCTGGCTGCAGCATGCATCATTTATACCATATGTGATGCAAACAGACTGTATAATTAATCCCAGCACTTCCTTTGTGAAGCCACCTTCTTTTACACCTTGTAAATAATGCTCATTAGCTAAATGGTTGACAAATTATTAAACTGTGGTAGTAAAAAAAATCCTGGAAAACTACAGGGCAGAGTTCACAGCCTCACACTGGCTGTAAGCCCTAATTCTTGGCTAGACACCTGATACAGATAGTGCTTATCTCCTACCAGCATGTCCAAGGCAAAGAGTAGTTTTCTGTTTCACAACATTTTCACATAAACACACACTCAGGCATTTTAGCAATGCCTCAAGCAGCCCACCAGTTACATATTCTCCCAGAATAGTGTATGATATATGTGATAATGTTACTGTAAATGAACCCTCATCTATTTGTTTTTCCCAAGGGGAAAAAAAACCCAATATACTCTATCAAATTAAAAAGCTCTCTTAAAGACTGAGAGTCCTCCACCTCTCTTTTACTCAGACAGCGTCTCACAGCCAAGCTGGGGAAGTATATCTCAGAGTTTGTAAAACAGCATGAGATAATTTTCTAGATGAAAAATAAACTTTTGGGGTGGATGCTTTCAACAAGTGTTCTGAGATGTGTGAAAAAGAGATGATTTTGGAGGCTGGGATGACTGCTATATCGGAAGAGGCTATTGATAAGATTGATACTCTGTGGAGTGGCATTGTAAAATGCAGGAGAGAGATGGTCTGAGAGAGATGGTCTGAGTAGGAAGCAGTGCTAGTAAAAGAATCATAGAATCACAGAATGTCCTGAGTTGGAAAGGACCCACAAGGATCATTGAGTCCAACTCCTGTCCCTGCATATGACAACCCCACAGTTCACACCATGTGTCTGAGGGCCTTGTCCAGTCTCTTCTTGAACACTGTCAGGCTTGGGGCCATGACACCTCCCTGGGGAGCCTGTTCCAGGGCTCCACCACCCTCTGGGTGAGGAACGTTTTCTCATGTCCAACCTAAACCTCCCCTGGTACATCTTCCTGCCATTCCCTCGGGTTCAGTCATTGGTCGCAAAGGGAAGAGATCAGCACCTGTCCCTCCTCCTCCCCTTGTGAGGAAGCTGTAGACTGTGATGAGGTCTCCCCTCAGTCTCCTCTTCTCCAGGATGAACAAACCAAGTGACTTTAGCTGCTCCTCATACGGCTTCCTCTCCAAACCCTTCACCAACTTCGTAACCCTCCTCTGGACACTCTCCAGTAGCTTAATATCCTTTTTATCCTGTGGCACCCAGAACTGCACACAGTGCTCCAGATGCAGAGCAGAGCGGGACAATTGCCTACCTCACCCGGCTGGCCATGCTGTGCTGGATGCACCCAGGACACGGTTGCCCTCTTGGCTGCCAGGGCACACTATTGGCTCATGTTCAACTTGCTCTTGACCAGAACCCCAAGATCTCTCTCTGCAGAGCTGCTTTCCAGCATTTCATCCCCCAGTCTGCATGTACAGCCAGGGTTGCCGTGCCCCAGGTGCAAAATCTGGCACTTGCCCTTGTTGAATTTCATGCATTTGGTGATTGCCCGCTTCTCCAATTATAGATATATCAGAATTATATCTGGAGGTGAATAATATGGCAGAAGAAAGTGAGACAGGAAGAGGTAAAGAATTAGATCTGCTTGTGTAAATTGATGTAGCCCCATGTAACTCAGTATTTCTCTGTACACATACATCAGTTCAGACTGTGACTTGTATGGACACATCTATTGCCTTTGCTTGAAAGAAGGAAACCAGCTTCTGAAATAGCGCTTCTGTTAAAAGTTCGGGTAGAGTAGAATAATGAAATCAAGAGTATTTACAAAAATATAGTTATGGGCTTGATCTGATGCTGCCTTGCAATTTTTGCAGGCATTTACCCCTATTCCAAAACTGATGAGATAAGAGTTTTGCAGCTGTGGCACAGAGGGGTGAGCGATGATGCGAGTCTGGAAATAGAGGAGCGATGGGCTGCAATCAGGAACTGGGGTCAGATCCTTGTCAGCCTGACTGACAGGAGCCAGTTGAGATACTGCAGGGAATATGTAGTACCACAGTCATGTGAGCTGTCAAGGAACATGCTTATTAAAGGGCAGTTTAAAATAAAAGATAATCTAATGGAGAAAGAGCACAAATTTGGTTTATCTCACTATAAGTATGACCTCAGTGTGATTATAGTATTCTCAGCTTCAAATGGATTCTAAGGTTTTGGTTTATGCCACTTTTTTTTCTTTTTTCAAAAGAAGTCGAAGGTTGTGTCCTGCTGTTAATTTTAGTACTTTTTAATTTAATTTAAACTTAGTACTTTTTAATCAGTAAACGGGAGAAAAATGTTATGCCACAACCTTCCCCTTTTTGTCCCATCCAGACTATGCATTTTTGTGGTATTTTACTCTTTTATTTAACCCTGACTACTTCATCTCACCTTCCATTTAAAGCTTTTCCTCTCATGTACTGAGAAGCGTCTTCATCACAGGAGGAGCAAATAACTCGTGCCCTGCTAAGCTGCAAATGTGACCCTTTAATATTAACCATTCCAGCCGGAGAACCTGCCATGCTCCTTCAGCATCCGCCCCTGCCCACCCCTGCCCCAGGGCTGCCATCCAGCTTCGTGTAGTGGTGCTGGTGTCCCCTTCCCATCTCACTGGTATGGAAAGAGCTGATGTCAAGTAAAACTGCAGGATGGAGGTTCAGTTTCACAGTAGGGGAATCGGTTCAGAAAGTCACTGCCTTGTTTTCTTAGTGAGCTCAGCGCTTCAGCCCTTGAGAGCTCTCCGGTACGGGCTCACAGGTGTCAGGCAGAGCAAGGGGAGACCCAGCAGTGCCCAGATCTTGTCCCAGTTGAATTTACACAGCAAAGATTTTAACAAACATAAAAAAAATAAGCTTGCAGAAGGCTGGTATAATCACTTTGGCAAGGCAGCTGGCCTACAGCTGATACCTTTTCTCTGAGGACCTTTTTGATGCTGATTCTGTCCAGGAACTCTGAAGTGATTTGTCATCTTCAAAGGACAGGTTTGTCTTTAGTGCTTTTAAGGCTTAGTTGAGCAAGCAGATGAAGTGCGGTTCCTAAAATGCAGTAAAAAGTGGCACTCTGTTCAGAATAGAAAATATTATAATGAATTGAAAAATGAGAATCAGGTGAATGTGAAAACTTTTCATCCTTGAAAACCTCTCCCTCCTGCCCCATATATTAAAGCAATGCAGATGTGGAAGGTAAATCCCTTACTGTGTGGGACAACTATGTTTTATGCTTTTGTCTCTTAAGCTAACATCAGGAAATAATTGTAAAAATATTGTATCAAAGATCTTTCTTTTGTCACATGCAATCTTTACGTTTTAACATCATTTTCTTCCAATGTTATAGTGCTGACAAAGGAGACATGAAAAGAACTGATTAGCATTTCTGCTGTCAGAACTTCAACTGTCTTCTGAAACACTGGTATTTACTAGCCTCTTTTATGTTCCCATTGTAATATATAAGCAATTTGCTGTGTCTTCTAACATTCCTATTTTCAGACAGACAAATTGTGCAGGTGAAACAATTCATAATTCAGTTTACTATCAGCATAATTTTCCATCTGAGGTAAAAACATGACAAGAAATTTGATTCTAGGATTTAAACTGCTTTTAAGCATTAAACAGGAGATTTCCAGGCTGTCGTTTTTTTAACAAGTGAGTAAAGAATAAAACAGCGTATTGTGCTGAGGTTCTTGATGAAAGACCATCATGTGGCTGTGTAGGAATGCTGAGGTAAAATCACAGCTAGACAGACAAATTTGCCAAAAATATGTGTGTGGGAAGGACATTTGATTTTATGTGCCATGGTGTCTAACCACAAAGGTTACAAGAAAGACCCACACAGACATGAAGTGCACCGAAACAAGTTGTTCAGTCAGAAGAATAGCTGCTTTTCAGAGATGTGAGTATGGAGGAGAAACTGTGAAAATGGTGAAGTGTCACATTCCTTGTGTTCTGTATTTCAAAAAGCACTTAGAGACATGCTCGCTATAAAATAATTTTATATGCATCCTTTATTTCTAGAACATTGGATTGATACAGTTCATATTAATTGGATTCCAGTAGAGACTGCACATACAGATGCACATGCACACTTCAGCGAATCTCTCTGCCCTGTTTCTGATTACCCCGAACATCTGAGTCTAAAGGGGTTTTTCAGGGCTCTTTGCTGGCTCTTCATGGCAATATCTCTGCACTGGATCCCCACATTCATGTGGAGCCGCTTATCTCAACTACATACAGATTATTCTTCTACTGGAGTATAACAATTTGCATGACTGCCTAATAAGAATCAGAATGTGGGCATGATTTACTGCAGTTTTTCCCTTTTTATTGCTTAGTTACCTATTTTAAAACAGTGCCATATAGAGTTAAAAACAAGTATGTATTAAAGGAATCTGAAATGGATTTGCTGCTTCGTGGGGTTCACAATTAGCGCATCATACAACTTCATTCCATAGATGTTTCTTTTGTATCAGTTACCATGCACAATAGATTAAATAGAGTTTACTGGAATTTACTAGATTATCGTGGTACATTTTAGTATTGAGACTGGCAGGAAAATGTGCAAAAGACTATTTTACAGGGCCTTAGACATGATATAAAGGATAAAGGGTAAGTTCCCAGGGCAAAATCCTGGGAGGAACAAAGAGAAATTCAGGCAAAATAGTGAATACTTTCCTTTAAAAGCTGAGGTGTTCCTGACATTTCAGAACAGCCTCTTTAAATCAGGCCTGACTGGAAGTCTCACATGAAGCTGGCTGCAGAGACCTCCCAAAGGAGAAGGTTTGGATGTTCTAGATGTTTTGTAGCGAAGCCAAGCTCTTTTTTACCCATTTTGTGTGGGTCAGGAATATCCCGAGCCAAGCATGCTTACAGGCCCATCCACTAGAAGATACCCCGAGGCTGGCTTCTTCTGAGTGGTTTTAATGTTCTCAGCCAAGCTACAAAAGTCCACAGTCAGTAATGTGGGTAGACCAGGCGTGGCTTTCCCAGCCTTGAGGCTGCTCCTAACCTTACTGTGTCTGTAGGGAGGTTATGTGTAGACATAATTTGCAATTCCACATTAAAGAATGTTTGGGGTTTGTGCATGCTTTTCTTAAAAGCCTAAGAAATTACTGCCTAGAAAGTGCACTGAGAGAACATTATGGTAGCAAGAAGAAAAACACTGAAACTGAGACTCCCTATGCAATCTCAATTCAACCTTTTTCTGTGTCTCTGTTATTATACAGCCCTTTATTAATTATTTTTCCCACAGGAAGATGTGAAGGACGGATAGAGTTCTGAAGAAGACTAAGAATTGTGTAGTGAAAGAGGCTTTGTCTTCTGATCTCTACTTATGATGGAGTGGTCTATAGAGAAAGGAAAAATGGTCTTTTGTTTCAGGCAGTTGAATACAGAATTGTAAAATGTGGAATTGCAGCAGCTGAGTGCTGTGGGACTAGATTCTGTCCTTGCCTGCAGCACAGAATTCCTGTGTAATATTTGTCAAGGCATTTACCCACAGACTTTTACGAAACGTGTCCTCACATTGAAGGAACGCTCTTTTGGGACCATAGGATCTGATCTGCAAAGTGCAGAGCCATGAAGTTGAAAGTAATGATACCTTGGCTTTCCTTTTTGTGAAAATTTAACTGTAAGGATCAGACTTGGCACCTCAAGTCGATGGAGAATATTTCCTTTAATTTCTGCTCCCCTATCTGGAGATAAATGGTTATTTTTTGAAGCTTTTGTGAAAAATTATTTATTGTATGTGAGGCATGGATGGTGCTACAAGAAAATGCTCATGAGAAAATCAGTAAATCTGTTCAGAGAAGGGTTTCAACTCTTGCATGGAGCCTAGAGCTGTGCACTGAATACTGAATGTCAAAGGACACTTTCCATAGCTTGTCTGGTGTTTAGGGCTATTCTATCCCTTGGGTGAGACTGAAGACCTATGGAAACACAGGATGTAACAATATTATCAAAGTTATCTCCTAAAACTCTGTCACGATGGCATTTAGTGGCATTTTCTAACTCTGCATGCTTGACCTTAACATTTCTGTTGCAGCTGCTTCTGTTCAAGATTGTTATATGCTGGAACTGGTAGTCACACAGCTTTAACAAGCAAATAAAACAGATACTGAGGCAACTGGGTACTACATCTCTTTTGCATATAGGCTCTTTTTTACAGAAGTAGCCCCAAGTGAGTAATTTATTTTGATTGAGCAAGCATTTGTTATTCAGAGATAATCTGAGAACCTGATCTAATCATCACTGACATCAGAGTTAAGTAGCCGGTTTGTTCACAAAAGGTGATGGAGCTGACTGCTATGATGTGGCCCTCAATTCACAGTTTCATGTGTCTGAATATATATAGTCATTATCTCAGACAAAGAAACATGCAGTCATAAGATGGTGACTTTCATTTGCTGCCAATTTGGGCATAAATTAAAACAAATACGCTGAAATGTCTGTATTTTTCCATTGGTTGCTGATTTTGTAGCCACCTGCAATATCTATTTAGATGAGCTTTTAATTATGAGAGATAATTGAATGAAAGTGACTGACAGGAGCAATTGGAGCTAAATGCAGAATTCTGAAGGTGAAAATTTCTCTGCCCTTGCTCTTTTGATCCAAATTGTGGTTTTGTCAAGCAGAAGGTGATTTAAGAAATTGAGAACACCTGATTTAACTGAATTATGAGAAAAAATGAAACACCAGGTGAGGAAACCCCCATCATTATGAAAACAATGCCATCCCTTGTATTTACACTATAGCTGTCTGAATCTCCAAATGAAGGTATTAGCTGAGATCAAAGATATTCATGCAACTGGAAAGGGAAGACCAAAACTCAAAGTAATAAGCCAGGTAACTACACACACTGACAGCGCAGTGATTTTCATTTAAATCAGCAATAGCACTAGTATCTTATTTCTGGGAGCTATAGCACCTTTCATTTAAAAGGATTTTCTGAAATATCCAGAAAGGAATAATTTCAAGTGGCTGAACCTCTGTAAGGCTGACACCAGGTTATTACCCAGCCTGCAGAAGGGTGTTGGGTTGCCCTGATGTAGCTTTCTTTGAACACGTCCTATTCTGTGAGAAACAGAAAGGATGAACGGCAGTGAAGCCTTTGGACTGGGACTTAGCAGATCCAGGTTCCCAAGCACTACTGCTATGACCTTTGGCAGTGCTCCTAAATACCTCGCAGTGCCCAGCATTTAATCTTTTAGTGCCTGTGTTTCCTTCTCATGTTTTGGAGGTAATAGAAAGCCAATTCTCTTCACACTGAGGAAAATACGGGATATGGAATCAACATGAAACCTTAATCCATTTAGCATTAAGAAGAGCTCAAACCACAAACTCTCTGGTTTTCATGAGTCAGTCGCTTTGAAGAATAAAGTCAAAATAATAGTAGACACCAGTGGAAAAAAAAAAAAAAAAAAGGAAAGACAGACAAAATATTGAATACCAGCCTGAGAGTCAATTCTTATTTTAATCAGTTCTCTGGGCCACATGCAGTTAGATCTGTAGACAATACTCTGCAACTTTTTGGAGGAGAAGAAAACAGTGGCCAACTGATTCAAAAGTGATGATACAGTTAAGCTGCATATCTTAATATAAGTGGCTCAGAAGATACGGAACAGACTTGTAATGGATAGCCTTGAATTAATTTGATAATAATTTGATACTATTTTCAATTTTTTAATTACAAATGACAATGAGGAGTGCTGGACTGCACAGCATGATTATTTTTACATTTGTATGTGTTTCAATAAAAAAACTATGTGATTGAACTAGAGCAAATCTAAAAAAATAAGGCTTCATAACCAACATAGCCAATGTGCTGTTTGCCAAGGAATATCTAATGCTCTCAGCTTGGAGCCCCTGCATCCGAGTGAGCCTTTGGAGCACCTCATGCACTCCTGAGGTGAACCAAGCATCTCAAAATGAGGTCCATGAAAGGTCCATGAAATCTAGAGGTGTTTGGAAGATCCGTATCCTTTCATACTTTCGTGCCTGATTTGGGACTGTAAAGTGACACATTCTGGGCTGGAATTTATTGTTATAAGCTGTGTAACTTCTGCTGTCAGATGCCTACATGGTTTCTTCAAAGCTTGTGGGTGAGCCATTTCTTTCTTTAAAAAGGGAATTGCAGAAGACAAACAAATCACCTGGCATATTTGTCCTCCTTGACTTGAGACCATTCAATCCCAGATCTCCCATCTCTTAGTTATCCTGAGGTGGATTTGTCCTCTCTATCTGTTTGTCAAGCAGTGCCACTCTGTGATTCATTGTAGTAACAGATGGCAGCAAGAGTGAGAAGAGTTCTGTAGTTTAATGACAAGATATTCCTCTGGAAGAGGATACCTACTGAAAAAGATTGTTCATAGATTTAACTCTGGAGTTATTTAATTACAAATAACATTTATTATCTTATGGTCAGTGTGGGAAAAAAAGGAAGGGAATGGGAACTGTCACAATAAGGACAGGTCACTGGTTTGATGACTTGGTTAGCTGCAATGATGGGAACAGACTATTTTATCATCAGAGAGGATTAAAAAGAGACAAAATAATGCAAAAGAAAACTTAAGAAGTAAACTTAGGAATAAAAAATAAATCATCATCTGGTCAGAAAGATGTTACAAGTCAGTTTTCTTTGGCATTTACTTAATGTGAACCCATTATTATGTGGAGGGAGTAGGCGTAGGTTAAAGGCTAGTAAGCTGTATTCCCATGTCAACTCAAACCAAGATAATAGGAATGGCATATTAAGATTTTTTTTTTTACTGGCACAAAAACCTCCTTATTTTTATGGCAATGAGAGTAATCCTGTATTATTAGGGGAATTATTATTTTAAAGTAAAGCAGTGGGCTTCCAGTGCCTGGCAGTCAGCTAATACCAGGCTGCCAGGGCACCCTGCCAAAGCACCAGCACACTGGGGCTAAACCAAATCAAAGACAGGCTGCAATAGAAGGTCTTTTGACTCTCCTTGCCAGTATTGCAGTAGCTAGCTGATAAAAGTTCTCACTTTGTAGATAAAGTCAGCCTTTGGCTTTGGTTTCAGCCCACTGGATCCATTCTCAGGGCAGCATGTAATATCCATAAGAAGTCCAGGCATCCATCAAGGAAATGAAGATGAACCCAGCAGCCTGAGAAACCTGGGCACAGCAAAGATGGGCACATCCTCTTATGTCTGAATTTGAATTCTAGGATCTGGCTCTAGAAGACTACATTTGCATCTGAGCTTGAGCAATTTACAGTACAAAAAGGTTCCTAGAGAAGATAATGAAACCAGAAATCGCAGGAAAAATGTCTTGTAGGAGTGCACAGCAGAGGACTGATAATGCTGAAATGATAAAAAGATACAGGGATATTACACTGCTGTTGAGGACATGGAATGATATTTCTAGATTGCAAGATAAAGCAACTTCATACTTCATACAGCCACCCACAGAGCTACGATGTACACATGGAAAGTGACCTGCTTGTGGAGCAATTTGTTGTAACAGTTTTGGATTTAATTACGGTTGCCAAAGAACAGCCTGTAAAAACTCATGAAAGCTTTGCATGTACAAATTATTCCAGCAGAAATAGAATAGAAAATACAATTAAAATAGAATCCTTTTAGAGAGAACAATGGAAATCTCAGAAATATTAAAATTATCAAATGGCAGAGATCATAAGCGAATATGCCAGGCAGCTGTGAAGAAAAGGGATTTCTAAACCAGAAACTGGGAAAATGCACTGAAATTCTGCGGAGAGCTGGACAGTTTCGGTCAGTTTACCTTTATGATGTCAAAGATTAATATATTTTTTGTATCTTTAAGACCTCATGAAAACCACACATTTTGGTAGCTCAGATGCTACATGGAGTCCACCATTACAATTCCAGCTCCTTTGATCCTTGTCATTTGCCTCAGTTGAGATGTGTTTCACTTCACTTTCCCTGGAGCAGTTTTATCAGCAACAACATCTTGTGGCATCAAGTCCTAGAGCATCACACAGCTACAAGCGGTGTGAAGAATGACCTCCTTGTTTGCTGTGAGCTTCTCTCCCTCATTTGAGGCCCCATGGTTCTGTAGGAGAAAAAGCAGTAAACAGTAATTCCCTGTTCACCTTATCCAGGCCACTTAGGGTTTTGTAGTCCACTTCCACATCAACCCATGGTCATGTCCAGTCTCAAAGTTTTTGTCTGCTTTGTTGTTTCCCATAGGAAAGCTGTTCAACTTCTTTGAAGATCCTTGTTATTCTTCTCTGACCCTTTCTCATTTCAGTCTAGTCTGAGCAGAGCTAATTGTCTTTGATTGCTGACTTTCATCAGAAAAAAGAAAATTAGCTGTTGTTATTTGCTGTGCATCTAAATATCTAAGAAGAAAGGAGTTCTACTCCCTTTTCCTGACCCTCCACAAAAGCATTCAGCTTCTGTTGATGCTATAAAAAATAAATAGATAAACAAAGATTTCTAACCAGTATAAAGAAATTTCCAGTTGGTATTTACGACTGCTTCTCAATCATCTGCTGCAGAGGAAGTGAGCTGTTGCCAGTAATAAAACATCATAATTTACTTTTACTGTGTTTTCAGTAATGTATTTTACTTCATTGCAATTATTTTTTGTAATCAACATTAAAATAAAACTTCAATTAATGCAGTAAAACAATAAAACAGTAAATTATAAAATTCCTGATATTTATTTTCTGTAGTTCAGCAGAAATTAAATGAAATTTTTGAATGCCCTGCTTGAGAGTTATAACCCCAATTTTTAAAAATTCTGCACCAGGATACCATACTAAAGAAAGCCATGAACACCCCCCCTTATGGTGCTTTATTATTATTTTTTTTTTTTTAATTTTTTTTTTTTTTTTTTAATTCTTAAGCAAAGAGTAACTCCCCTCCCCTACCTTTGGAACGTATAGAATATCTGCATCAGAAATACCAAGGTGGTGGCTGTGGAGCATCCATCATGCGGCTGGAGCTAAGGACCGAGGATCCAGACAGCGCTGAGACCACCTTGGGAGTTTTGATGTTCCTCTGTGCTCCCTCCGAGAGGGACAAGGGATTCCACTCTGGGGACCAGATGCTGAAAGCTAGTGATGGTGAATTTAGCAACTGAGATGTTTTAACATATTTCAGTGCCCAAGTTCCTTTTTGGATCTAGCTCTCTCTTAGCATGTAGAGTGTGGTGTAACAGTTACCACATTCATTGACAGAAGCTTTGATGTCTCTCATGCAGCCTGCTTAGCAAAGGATGGGGAGGGAAAGGCTGGCTGGCCTTAAAGACTTTTGAACTATTTTCATGTTTAACTCTCTTTTTTTTTTTTAAATGTTTCAAATATGAAGCATCACCAAAAAAAATTACAAAGAACTGCATTATTTTAGGATAAAAAATTTAACAGTTTATTATTTCAACAAATGATGAAAGTTGGTAATCAAAGAACAGACTCGGTTTTGTATAATGTTAATATTCTTTCCCTCTTGTATTGTCTCTAAATGTTGATATATCACTTTTCTGAGGAAAAGGTGGTACTGCAGCTACTGGTAGTGATTATTAGATAAAGGTTACAATTGTGTGCTTACTTTATTCCCCTCCCCAAAAGGGGTCTGATTGTTAAAACATTCTCTGAAGAAGCTGTTTCAAGCTTTTCTCCTATGCTAGACTTCATCCTTGGTGATTAGCAGCCTCTTCGCTTTGAAGATTTAGTGCAGGCAAACTATACTTCTGTGACCTTTCATTTATGTTCTGAACTCTCTGAAAATTCTTGCTTGGCACAAAAGAAGTAACACACATGCCAGCCTGACAAAAGGAAAGCAGCTTTCTGAAATGGAAGGATGTAAATCAGGAAGCAATTCCTCATCCTTGCCTATTTAGATATTCACTTTTTCTTTCTCTAGCTCAGAAAATATAGTTTATTGTTATAAACTGCCATTCAGAGTTGAATGGCGCCCTCATGGTTGAGGCTTTGGCTTGACACAACTGAAATCTGTTTTCAGTCTGTGGCTCTGATTTAGACTTGCTGTACAGCCTGTCAAGTGACCAGGGACAAGAGTAATCAGCCCTAACAGGCATCAAAAGATAGACTTTTAAATCTGAGTGAGTCACTGACTGACTGCTAATCAGAATTGGGTTCTCTTTATAGGTACAGATTAATTTTCTTCTAACAGAGACAGTTAGAATAGACCAGATGAATGGCTTTGTGATGGTGCTTATTTATCTTCAGTAGCTATGGAGGGACTTCAAGGTGACACAGTTCTTCTTAGAGCTGGACTTTTGAAAATATGATGTCTGGTGAAAAGAGTCCTACTTAAAATCTCTCTATTTCCCATCTGTAAAAATGTAATTATGATAATACTTTTCTATTCTTTGTTTGCCTCTTCTCTTCAAATAGGAGATTTCTGGGGAAAAAACAGATGCTTTATCATGTGAATTTCTGGTGCCTACCCTGGATGTGGTGTGGAGGGAAGTCATATGTCATATAAAAAATAAGCAAGAGCCACTAACTTTACCAGAACTAACATTCTGAAATATGATGCATATCAAAGATACTTGCAGGATTGTTAAATAGTCCCAGGAAAGATTGCAATGCCCTGGAAAATATCCCTGATGCCTGAGAAGAACTCTACTTTCTGAGCCTTTGGAAACCTTAAAGCTTCTTCAGTAAAATTTTCACCCATTTCATCTTCTGAGGTCAGAAACTTGATCTAACACCAGTGAAGTACCTGAGTGTGGTCACTGAAATGAGATTTTTAATTTCCCATAGCCAATTGCTGAAAGGATGGGAGTGAATTAGCTGGTTGGAATGAGCTTAGATCTTGCTGTCGATAATCCGTGTCTTTCTTTCTGAGAAGGCACTACCACCTCCGATACCCATCAAAACAAAGTTATTCTATAATTACTTCCTTTTAGCAGAGCTTTATCTATAGCAATATATGTACAAATAATTCATTTGCATTTCTAAGATCTTGCTCAGAAAAAGCCATATGATGACACATATTAATATACTGAAAGCCTTTCTAGTGGTTTTGTACAGTTGTTAGTTAACGATTAAACCGTATGAGTCTTGTTTCCAATCTCCATCATTGGATCGAATGTGATTTCTCGTAAGTTCTTGTCAAAACAGATTTATTTCCTTTCATCTCTGCTGGTTTCTAAATATTTCAAAACTGCCTGAATGATATGCTTGTTGCTATCTAGATTTTCCCTCACAGAGAACCAGCGGAATACTACAGTTAATGAGTTTTCTTTGACATTCTCCATAAACGGATAAATCAAATCAATTAATTCCATCTGACTTTCTCTCATCTAACTGCAATAACTGGCATAAGGCTAACTCAAAGTATTTCTAAACAATGAAGAGAGTGAAGTTACTGAAGTTCACACACGTCTGCTGTTTGCCTGCATTACAGAACTGGGTTTAACTGGTCTGGACCAGTCCTTGTAGAACTAGTGCCTGAGAACACAATGGGTGGCTGGTTAGTGTGGTTTGATGGATAATGTGCCTTCCTCTGAACTAGCAGATGTTGTCCTTTCTCTCCTCGAACTTCACTCTCTCAAAATAAAATGCTGTGGAGTGATAATTCTGGTCCAGGAGGAATTGCTTGCTCCTGACATTCCAGAAGAAAAGTATTTCATCTTATAAGGTGAAAAATGATTTTTAAGAGAAAAAAAAAAAACAAACCCAAACCAAACCAACCAACCAACCAAACAAACAAAAACAAATCCAAGAGATTGAACTAGGGGAAAGAAAGGATGGGGAAAAAATAACATCAACATTCAGGAATGGAGCGACACGGGAATGAAGTAGGAGAAGGAGCTAAAAGAAGAGCAAGACGTGAAAATTACTGTGCAGATAGCTAAAAGATTTCTCAGAGGAAAGACATGGAAAATAAAAATATAAATGAATAAAGGAGATTAAACCACGTGTTCTGAGGTAATTAGAGATCATATTTCCATGCAACGTGATGAAGATTTTATTTATAACGACACACTCTGCCATCACTTAAATAAGTCTGAGCTGATTCCATTGACATCATTGGCTTTCTATGTCATAGTTTTCAAATTAAAAAAAGTCAGAAAAGTCAGATGACCCCCCCCTTCCCCAGAATTCATGAGCTATGCAGCCATATAAATGGAGAGCTGAATTTAGGCAGAATTTAGTGAAGTAAACCGAGTCAGTGCCAGTAGTGATCACTTTCTGTGCTATGTTATTTTGGGATTAGTATCACAAAGACATGAGGTTTGTTCAGAGTAAGTATTCAAATTTTCCTTTGTGGTGTTAATTCCGTCATCCGAAGAGGTATATTTTCTCGAAAAAAAATAATATAAATGTAATAAAAAAAAAGCCCAAGACTGACCATTTTTATTATTTTGTTAGTAAAGCAATATAATCTACACTTAGTAAATACGTAGTTATAAATAAATCATCACTCAGTAATATATTTTAAGAAATAAACAGCTTTTCACTTTTTTGAAAAAGCACTACTCATTAAAGATTTTCATGTGTGCTTTTCCCATGTTTTTCTTTTGGGATCAATAGTGCCCTGAGGGTTACTATGCTCAATTTGTCTTTCTTGCTGGAGGTTACCACAGGTCCTAGAGACCATCCCTCTGAAGTGGGAACAAAGGCGATACTTGAGCATATCCTTTCTAATTGAAACAAAGCAGTGGGAAAGAAGTTGCCAGACTCTGGGACTGGGGTGAGAGGTTGGAGTGTAGGAAGAGTGTAAACTTCTCTTTATATTTTTTGATACACAGAACAGAGATAAATAAAGAGCAGCTATTGTCCAACAGACGTAGTCTAAGCTAAGCCTTTATCAATCCAATCATCATTGCATTAATGAAGTGGGGTAAAGAGTTTGCCCTGCAAAAAGTGACATTAAGTCCTACCCTTTTTCCAGCTCCCTAATAATTTCCTTCCTTGATTTTCTTTTATTGCACCGTCCCTATTATTAGATGCCAAAAGTTCAGAGGATTTGGCAGACTGCTGCTATCATGTGGCAACCCCCTTTGGTGCGCGGTAGATATGTTGTGGCTTTACATTGTGTTTCCCCTTTCCACATGCTTGAATCAGAGGACTCTTTTTATCCCGTACAATGCTGAAACATTGCCACAAAACTGCAGCTGGAGCTGTAACGAACACCGTAGGCTTGAAGACCAGGCCTCAGAGCAACTTTATTGGACAATGAGGCAAAATGTTAAAAAGAAAGGAAGAAAAAAAGACAACAAGCACAGCAGGCTTTTTTCTTCCATTTAGCAGAAGTGGAGTTTCCAAGTGGAGCTGCAGATTTTACTTACTAGCGGATTGTAATACTTTGCCAACAGCAAGCACATTTAATACCTCCAATGTGACTATTAAAAGTTTAATTCAGAATATGTCAGATTCTATTACTGTAAGAGAAGATGAAATCAGCTGTTCTCCAGACCCTGCATGGGAGGATGGTTTGACTATTTGCAGCAAAGTGACAAATCACATCCATTAACTCTGAAATTTTCAAGGGAGGAATCTTCCATCTTACACTACATCTATTGAAAAAAGATAAAGTAATAAAGGAAAGCTTCAGAAAAATGGTAAAAACAATTCTTATATTTAGTAGTACAAGTACTTTAAAACTTCATGGCAGCAAGAGTGTTTAAATCCTTTTCTGACAGACATGGAATGTATTTGTACTTTAAAAGAGGTTGGTAGACAAATCCAGCTGTGAGCATGGATTCTCTTTTCTTCTATTATCATCTGGAGAACAAGATATTTTGTGTCAGAATTGATTTCATTTATGACTGGAATCCTCTGTTTTCCTCTCAATAGCCACGTGGAGTTTAATCTTTCTCAAGATTGAAAATAAATTTGTTTCCAACCTTATTACACTGGAAGAGGATTTTTGGAAAAGTGATTTTAACTAAATGAAAGAGTTGCTGTGTGCATCTCTTCACTCTCATTCTCATCGTCCTTGACTAAATTCCACTTCCCATGTAATCTATTGATGAGTAGGTTGTAAACCAGTTAGGCAATTCAGCTTTTCTCCTCAATTTCACTCTTTCTAGAGGAAACAGCCACTTAAAGAGAGACTACAAACTTGCATACAGGTTAAACTTGCACGAAGTCAGATTTTAAGCAGAAAAATGTAAAATAAAATATACTGCTATAAAAATATATATGTTAAAAATTTCTTCTGAGCTCTCCCATGATTGAATCAGCTTGACTCAGCAAAATCTTAAGTGTCATGTGCATTTAACTCTGGCAAATATTCTTGCAATGGAAATCAGTATGTCAGATCTATTTTTGAGATGTTCATGTCACAGAACTCAATTGTACTGCAACAAATGTTTTATAAAGAGAAGACCTGGATATGTAAATACTGAAGAGGCTTAATTTTTCCTGTTTTTTTTTTTTTTTTTCTGAATCCTGTTTATGCTGGGGATACACAGAACTTCCCGCTGTACAAACTTTTACAAAATGTTCATTTCTAACGTCTGTCACAGCTAAAATATTTTTTCAGCAGTAAATATTTATCTCATTTTTATTTAAATAGAATTTTGTTTGAGAGCTCATGCCTGCAATGTGCTGGTAGCATTCAACTCTGAAGTTAAGGGAAGTCTCACTTTGGAGGACTGCAGTCAGAATAGCTGAACATAAGCTCTGGAAAGACAGTCTAAGAAGATGATGAGGTGGACTCCAACCTTCATTAAATGAGTATTGTCCTTTACAATATCATGACTGAGATCAGAATTTGGCCTGCAGCCTAAGGAAAACATGGTCTCCCATGTTGGAAGCCACCAGCCTAGAGTGAAGTTGTTAACACTGGCAACAGAATGGAAGAAGAAAATAGAAAATGTAGCTGCTGTGATTAAAAAGATTTAAGAAAGCCTAGAACAGTCCAT
This sequence comes from Streptopelia decaocto, assembly GCF_964273445.1. Classification (NCBI taxonomy): domain Eukaryota; kingdom Metazoa; phylum Chordata; class Aves; order Columbiformes; family Columbidae; genus Streptopelia; species Streptopelia decaocto. The sequence goes on along the minus strand of NC_138663.1, from coordinate 32,551,578 downwards.
GGGGTAGAGAGAGGTCAAGATAAAGCCAAAATGTGCCTCAGTGCCCCCTCCTATAATAGGAAATGACTGGATAAGGGGTCTAGAGCCTGACTGAAGACGTGTGTGAAGAGGCTGGACCTGAAAAACTTATTTTCACAGCAGAAGAGGATCCTACCCAAGAAGGAAAACCCTGTGGAAAACCTTACTTCATTCTCCTTAGCTACCAGAACAGATATTCAAAGGATGATATGACCCTTTTCTTCACAACTAGCTCTGCCTTGTTTTTTTGTGATTGATAAAGAATTATGAAACTGGATTTTCTTCTCTCTCTCCTTAGAGAGATCTGGAGAGTAGCTTCCAAGCTGATGAGAGAAATGCAGAGTATTATTCACAAAAGAGCTGAAGAACATCAGTGTACCACCTGCTGCCGAACCAGCAGAATGCCATAAAAAAACACTGAAGGAGTTGTGGAGGCATTTTCTAGAGAGAGGCGAACATCTTTTATGTTTTTCCTGCTTTAGGAAAAGAAGGAGCTTAAAACTCCAGGTTTCCACATTCCTCCCCTCCAAGTCACTTCAAAGCTTCCAGTCTTGTGTTTAACCTAGATACCCTGTAGGTAGTGAGGACCAGGCTGGCAGGGTAGCCAAAACTATTACAAAATATTAAACAATTATGGATCATGCTGGAAAAAAAACCCAGGAGAATTAGTTAAAATGTAAAGTTTTAAAAATTCTTTTAAATTACATTAAATGGAGTTGAGAACAGATTCTGGGGCAGTGAATTTGCAAAGATGGAATCTATAAAGGGAACATATAAAAAGCAGCCATCCTCTGAACACCAGTAGCTTCCTGCAGTACAGGTGAAAGGCAGCTGAAGGGTTTCAGCATCACAGATGTAGAGGCAATTTTAATGTTGGAGTTTGAACTCAGTTAATTGTAACTTCAGAAGATAAAGGTTGGAGGCCCATTAAAAGTGAAAGCCGTCAGTGCAGGAATTGATATGTTTGTGTTTTGCTCCATATACATCATAGACATTTTTCAAGACACAAAATAGAAATTTTTAAAAGGGAAATGAAACCAGTGATGTTTTCAAAATTAATTAAAATAATCTTCAAAATCTTTAGTTTTTAAGAGTAAAATAAAAAAGTCCTGACTTAGAAAAGCAAAGTAAAAAATGCCAAGATCAGGTTCCTTTCTAAATCATCAAACCTCAAATATTGTTACTCAAGAGTCTGTATTCTTTGCTTCTCAGAAGTGGATTCTTGAGCATGTTTAGCACTGCAGTGTGTCTGTGTAAACAGCTTTGTCCTTAGAAGAGAAGCCATGAGTCTACTAGTGGAATGAGTTATTCTACTGGGTTTATTACATGAAATGTAGCCACTTAGAGTAAAAAAAAAAAAAAAAGCTAACTTTTGGATTTTGGCTTTACAATAACTGTTAAGAAACATAATACAGGTTACTGTAGAAATACCCATGAAAAGAATAATTCAGTGACTTTTGGATTTTCACTGTCACATTTGTTTGTTATTAAATTCACTGGGAGAATGAGATACCAAGAAAAAACGCTTAGTTTTCAGAAGAAAATTTATTCTATGAATGTACAATGGTAAAGAAGTCCACAGAGTGAGGATTTCTAGATATCACAGCAAATCTGCTGAGATTCCAATAAATAAATTTAAAAGACTCATGCAAAGCTTGTGTTATAAAAAATGTCAATAAAATTAAAGAAGCTGTCTAAGAAAAAAATTGGTTCACCTTGATAAAAAGTTAAACGTAGAGAACTGAATTATGAAACTCAGGAAAAAGACAACAAGATTATAGAATTGGTTGCTCTGTGAAGTGTGCTGTAACAGATAAACAGGGGATGTCAGTGCCTGAGTGTCTATCAAAACCCTTCAAAGACCCCAGAATAAAGACCCAGCCTAAACAATTTCCGGAAATTGAAATTCCCTTGTATAATGGCCTGACTTACCATCAGACTCCACAGAAGCTCAGCCAAAAAAAAAAAGTAGATTTTGATGTTTATATTGCATGGTATCTCTTTGACTTCACTATGAATTAGTTCTCATTTTTTACTTTCAGAGCAAGTCAGCTCAGCTATGCTCAGTAATGTGAAACATATTGAGGGCAAAACCTGCATGGATTTAACAAGCATAGGAGCTATCTAAGCAGCTTGGAGCCCTGAATTAAAACCAAGTTCAGTACATCATATATCATTTCCTTGATTTATTTGAACTCTATTATTGTTATTGTTAGTATTGCTCCTTTGAAAGATTAACTGCTTGCTGGTTAATGCAGAAAATGTAGATTGAATATTAGTCAGAGACGTGACACTAATAATGCACTTCCTAATTATTTCCCTATGTGATGTTGTTTCAGTATTTGGAATGTTCACTACTTACTATGTCTTTGAAAAGGAGATGTCCTAGCAATACTACAGGTATTGAACTACCCTTGTGTTTTGCTGGCAGTATCCATAAAAAGTTTCCAAGGATGTTTGCTGGTAATCGCAACATTGTTTATTCTGCCATCTTATTCACCAAGCTGCTGTTTTTAAAATGCTGTCTTCTAGATTACAGTAATGTGGATGCAAAAGTTCCACTAGTCACCAATTCATAGAAACATTTACAGTGAATTAATTGGAAGCAGAATTTTCTGAACCTGAATGGCAGAAGGAAGAGTCTAGAGTCTCGTGTGCTGGAGAACAGGAGTTTGGGAACAACCTGTGGGAGACAGAAACAGCAGCTGAGGATTAAATGAAAGAGATGGAGGAGAGACAGAAGGACCGGAGAAGAAATTTCTCAGAGCAAGGCCAAAGGAAGATGTTCACGATAGTAGGAAATGATTGGGAGACTTGGCATCATTCTCCAGTCAGCCCTTCCACAACAAGATGGTCCCAATGAAAGCCCTCCTGAGGTCACCACAAGGTAGGCCCAGGATTTCCAGCCAAACCAAATCTCCCCCAAACTGTTGACCTGGAAGGTGGCTGGTAGGTTCCAGGACTGTTCCACAGTGATGCTTTCAGCATGGGTCTTTCTGTTTAATTTTTTGTTAAAATCCAGTCTGATCCCTTTGAAATCATTGGAACATTTCTGCCTTTGGGTTTTGAAGACACAGGGTGAGAACATCAATTGCTTCAGGTCTGTTTCCTTTCCTCAGACACTGTTGGACACAGAGCTCTTTAAAAGGGGATGTTTCTGTTTGTGATCTTATCAGAGCTGCTTCCTCAGGTCCACCTCACCCTTCCCCACAAGCTTAGCCCCGATTGCCCTTCTAGGAGGAGAGAACTCATGGAGTATGGTGACCAAATGCACATAGAGCACAACATATGCAAAACTACATCATCCCTCGGTGTAGCTCAGTTTGTCAGTACCTGACAAAACAGGATAATTTATGTACCAGTACACATCTTAGGTCAAATCCTGGCTTTGCTGAAAGGACAAAATCCCTGGTGAATTCATGGAGCCAAAATTTCTCATCCTTGTGTTCTCTTTCGGGAGCACTGCATAAGGAGATTTAATTTACTACCACAGAGACCAGAGCAAGCCTTAGTGTGATACAAGTTAGAATTAATATTAATAAATGACAAGGATAAGAAATCTTCCTTATTTTACTTAAATTTTTAACAGATCTGGCAATTTAATAAACCAGCTCATTTTGACTTCAGAAAAAAATCTGTTCTAAATAACAGCTCGTCTGATTTTTTAACAATAAATGGTGTAATTCACTGGTGGAAGACACTAAAAATACACTGCAAACACTGTCAAATAGATTGACCCAAAGCTCCAGAAGTCTGGAAACTGTTGTTTGCATACAAAGATGTGTTCATTAAAATATTTTTTATATTTGCCTGGAGTCCAAGCATATATAATACTCATCCATGGAACAATAAAGAATTTAGTTAACAACTTTTGTTAAATTGAAACAATGTGCATATAAAAATTGGTCATTCAAAGAAATACAAGCATCCACTGCCAGAAACTGGCACTTGGGTCATACTTGGAGTTTAAAGCTTGGAAACTGTTCCAGGCATCTTTATCTGCAATGCTATTCTTCACTAATAGTTCAGCTGTGGTTTACTTTAGCAGATCTGCTCAGAGTAAAGAACTGATGGCCACTGATTTTTGTTACCTACAGTGTACATGAAGGAAGGGAGTACTGAATTTGAATGGCATCAGCAGAATCTGATCAGTGTTTGAAAACAGACTACAGTAAAAAGATGGAAACCTTATTCCTGCAAGTAACATATTTTACCTTTTCATTGTAGGCAGCTGTATATCCTTTTCTCACCTTGAAAAATTTGGTAAAAACACAAAGAAATAATATGGAAAAATTCTTTCTTGTCTATCTTCCATTAAAATAACAAGGCATTGAAAAAAATAATAATTAAAAGAAACCTGAGAGTGTAAAATAGTTGAAAGTTAAGTTTTGTCAGGGTAGATCAAACATCTTTGCATCTTGATTGATGTGAAAGATCTGTAGCCTCTTCACTGAGAGCTACTGTCTCTCAAGTTACAGCCCCCTGTTATCCTATTGCTCATGCCGGCTTTGGTTAATAACCAAATTCTCAGGACACTGTTGGCAAGGATTAATATTATGTAATGTCTCGCTATTAATAGCCCTTGCTATCTTGCTATCTCATTGATTCTAGCCTATAACAATACTTACATATATTTCTTTGCAATATAGAAGAGAATATCAAATCACCGAAAAGAGTGAACACCTCAAGAAGAGCTGCATGCCCGACTTGCAAGAGACAACCAATCACTTCTGGCAAGCCACCACCTCCCATGCTTTTAAATCCATTCCAGAAGGGTTGTTTCTTCCACAGAAATGCAATGTTAACATTGACTGTTGGCAGCAAGACACCGAAATTCTAGTGATATCCTCTCAACTCACCTATTCTGTGTCTTCTGAAGACAATAAACTTTTCCAGGAGAAGCACATACAGTGCTAGGGGCCTTCTCTGAATATACTGTTAGTGCTTAATAATTTCAGACAAGAACAGAAGAGAATTTTAATCTGTCAGGGGGCTGAAAGTCTGAGCTTGCAAAACTGAATGACACAGAAGTTGTGAAAAATAAACAGTTCTCAGGAAGTACTAAGTGCTGTTTCCAGAAATTACTACTGTTAGACTACACCGGTGGAACAGCGATCTAAGCTCCTTTAAGGTCAGCAATAAACAGAGACCAGACTCTAGAATAAATCAAAATAATGTTAGAAGAACAGAAAGTGTTGTCAACAGAAGCAGAGCTGCATGCGTTTCTTTGAAACTGCAGAGACAATCCGTGAGGCCTGGGGATAAGACAGACAGTTTCTTGGAAATGGTAACAATAAAGAGTGCTACAGCCAAGAGTGGGTAGATTTTGTAACATACCAGAAATGGGACTCTGCTCTGTCCCCTGATTTTTTTTGCAAACCGTATTACAGCGTAATGGATCAAAGGCTCTGCTGCACTGTAGCTTCACTCAACCAGAAACAGGAGGGTCACTTCTATGCCACTACAAGTCCCAACTATTGCAGAGCCAAAAGCTGTCCTAAAGCCTGACAACTTCCAAAAGCTTTTGAGGAGCAAGGCTGGCTGCAGGAAAGTATGCCTCCTCCTCTGTGGAACAAGGTGAGTCCAACTATCCTTGAGCTCAGTTTGAAATTCAGTAACCTAAACAGAGTTTAGAAAGGATATCAGTTTTTCTGAGCATCCAGACTGCTCAAAAAGATGCATCTCTAATACACTAAAACATTGCATTAGTGATGGAGTGATCCCAGAGGAAAAAGGAAGGAAACAGCATTGACTTCTGCACACACGTGCCTCTCCCATTAAAAAAGACAAACCCATTTTTGTTAACTTCTGCAGAGCTCAAGTTTCTGCACTTTTTTCACTCTACCTTCAAATATTTCTTACCTTTTAAGCACGTACAGCTAAAGAGTTTAAAAAATGTTTTCACTCTTCTGCTGTAACTTAATTAGCCCATAAATGTTGTCTTGCTAACCCTGAAGAACGAAGTCTGCTCATCCCCAGTGCAGGTAAACCACAGTCAAAAATGCTGCATTTTTTTCTCCACATTGTGGTACAAATAAATCTTAGCTGTTGCTCAAACAGATTACTTGTAGGAGCAAAAGGAGAGTTTAATCTCCCTGTCCATTCAATTTTTGGCCTCTGTACAGAGACTGCCAAAAAAGTTGCCAATTAGTGCTAATTGTAGAGGAGGTTTTTGTGATGTTCACCCTTGTCCACTGAAAATTGGATTACAACCATCAAATTCATTTCCTGTGCCGCTGATATATTTTATTCAGGTCACCAGCACTTTTGCAGTTAGCCTCTTTAAAAATAGTGTCTGATCATACACGAAGAGAACAGAGGTTGAAGACTCATCATTATATCTCACTCTCTTTTCTCCCAATGTGTTAGATTTATTTGAGGGGGGTTATGTTAATTGAATTTTCTCAACCACAATACACAAAAACAAAATAAGACTTCAAGAGTCTTTCAGTTCTCATGTGGTTATGTAATAATACATTAATAGAAAGGATTTCCATTTTTAGACATCAAACCCCTGACAGATGTTTTTGGATCTAGTTGCATTTAGTTAGTCTCCATTATTATGGCACACTTTGATCTGGAGCATTTCTTGTCCGTGATCAAATGTAAAATGAATTCAGATTCATTTCCTTTCATCTCATGCAAGCAAGACGTGTGAACCATTTACTTAGCCCTGCGACTCTGTATGATGAGTATTGTCTTTTCACTGGTTCCTGGTGGGATTTTTTTCTTTTTCTGGTAGATGAACCAGCTCCTTTATATGATCTTACAAAAGACACAGGCAGAATGTCACTTCACATTTGTCAAGAGCGAGCCCCACAATCTCTTTAACAAGTGAAGTTTTACAATGTCTTGCAGGAGATTTTTGCAAACTGATGTTAATTAGCCCAGAAAAAAAAGATAGCAATTAAGGCATCAAAACTGTCTTTGGAAAATCTGAAAGGTTTTACTCGACCCTGGAGAGGTAGATATTATGAAAGCTAACACTACAAAAGACTTCTTAACTCATCTCCTTATAACTAAGCATTGTTGTAATCAGACAAGAAAGATTAACCTTGTTTAGGAGTCTTTGCTGCCACTCAATGAAGTGTGCTGAAAAAGATTTTCAGTAATATTAGTTTCTTTGTTTTCACAGGTTTACACCATAGCATTATCATAGCTATATGTATTTTCTATACCTGTGTGTTACTACAAGGAATATGGAAAAAGCAAATAGGTAAAATAAAAATACTCTTCCCCTCACACTTTTACCATCAGTAGTTCCAAATAAAGCATTACTATATGCATTGAACATCATACGTCAATCATTTAAATTCTGAACTCTCAATTTGCCCATCACCTTTTCATTAACCTATGAGAAAACTAATGTTCATACAAGCTTTGAAGAACAGGTTGTTACATACTTATTTTGTACATGTGATTTTCTTTACCCATTTATTTGCAAACTATTTTATAACTGACTCTTACGCCTTATGCCAACATATTTAAAAGTGAGATACTGTCAGGGACTACAATCCCACAAGCATATAAGTGTGCATGTAACTTAAGCAATCTAATAGCTCCTTACACGACATTACTGATGGCAATACTTAAAGGTAAAGGAATAAAATGATCCATGTGGTATGACCTGAAGCTCTTATTGGCACCTGGTTGAAACACCTTTCGTAATTGTTTTTTGCTTCAGTCATGTGAGCTGGTATAAATCCCAAATTCATGCTGGTAAAATCATAGTAATCACATAACCTTTCCTCTTATTTCAATTTACTATTGCCATTTCAGTAATTTACTTTTGGAATGCAAATTCTATACAAGTACCACCTTCCATCAATTCTGTTTGCTTTACTGATCAGCTGAAAGTTTTTGGCTGATTTCATTCTTCAGACTTTTTCTGTCTCGAGGGTGGTGTTCACAAGTAATTATTATTAATATTGGTTCTATGCTGCCTCTGGATGGCAGTAAACATATTGATGTGAAAGGGATTTTTTCACATGGGATATTTGTATGCTACACTGTGTTGTGCTCTATGTCAAGCACTTTGAGTTCCCTAACACTACAGTTCCAGGACAACATGAAGGCAGGGAATCTTAATCTCAAACTGAAACGTTCCAGTCTTCCAGAAACATTTGTGACTGCAGTTTTCTCTCAATAAATCACAAACTTTCTGGCTTGCACACAATTCTGCAGGTTATGGCCAAATAATATAATGCCATTTGAAATAATTAAAATGTCATGCATGCTTTCTAGAGCAGTACACATACAGAGTAAACTGAAACGATCTGAAAATTTGCCCCTGAAAAGCTGCATATACCTGCTATATCTTATATGTGAGGTATTTCAACAGTCAAGTTAATGGTCCAAAAGATACAATAGTTTAAATTAAAAATGAATACTGCATTTTGAATAGCATTAGATCCCAGAGAAATGAATACACAAAAGCTACTTTGCAGCTGTGGAAAAGATTGCAAATAGTTTTGTTCTGCCAACAACTGCCAGGCAGAAAGGGCACGCCACGTTACAGCTTGCTGTTCTGTACAGCCATAGTAATAGTTTCTGTACGTAACAGTAAAGTGTTATGCCCTTGTAGACAAATTTCATTCAAAATAGTAGGGCCCACAGAGGGCCCATAGTTTCATGACATAAAGGGTGATAACAAGAACTGTGGGTCAGGCGGACAAGGGGCCTTTTGGTGCTCATGAGCATATCTGAATTAGTTTGCTCTTTTCTTTCAGCTGCAGGATATTGGGATTTCCCCTTCCTCGCATTTAGGACAAAGAAAGAAGTTCAGTGATTGTTGAACATTAACATGCAATCAAGGAGACCCCCAGAGACTGGCAGAGCTGTTATGTTGAGCCTATAAAGAGTGATGTGTGCAGCATCTTCAAAGATACCCTCAAGAGGCGTTGCCTAAAGGCCTCCCCAAGGGCTCTCTCAGGGATCCCCCCAAACTTGTTGTGCACTTGAAGAGATTGCTGCTGTGGGCAAGCATCTTATACGTCTACGTTATAAATCTCTAACAGCAAACCTTTGTTCCCAAAGGAAGGATGAGTCAGTTACTGTCAGTGAGTCATTATCTGATGGCATCAGCCATCCACGCATGCACTGTGCTGCACTGTGTTGTGATCCCAAAGGCACTGTCTCGATTTTGGTGATGAAGCTGTTTCTATCCAGAACCATGTGAGACCTTCTTGGAGAGTCTGAGTTAATCCAAAGAGAACAACTCGGAGAAACCTCACATTTGTTTCAAATAGTGCCTAGAACTAGACCTGCCTTCTGCTTAGAATTACTGCTAGGTGACCCTTCATTTCTTCTCTCTCTTGACTTTGTGATAACTGCAGAACACTACTTCTAGGCAAGCAGAAGTGCACTGTTACTCAGGAAAGAAATGAAGTAGCAGAGCATAATTCCTCCACGTGTCTAGCAAGCTTGACAATTAGACTAGTCTTGGGTATTTTTCAAGAGAAACACTTCAGGGTTAAAAGAGCTGTCTTGCTACAGTTTTTATCATCCACATTTGGAAGGGAAAAGGACGACATAACTCACTTTGTACCCGTCATACTGGAGCACAGAATTACAACCGTTAAAATCACAGTTTTGGATCTCGCTGAAGCACATTCTTCCTCATAGTACATGCCTCACATAACCTCTGGTGCATTCAAAGAGGGGTGTGAAAGTGTTCTTGCTCAGATTGGAAGTACAAACTAATATAGCTCTCTAAAGAATGCAAAGCCACATGCTTCACTCTCTCTTCACTTTAACACCATTTCTGAGATACATGTATACTGTGGTAAGTGATATAATAACAAGGTGATGATTTAGCCAAAGACATTTGTGGGAAAAGTATGTTCATCTTATGTTCAGACAAAGTCTCCAACTATGTTAACAGCATTTTCTTGTGGGCCACATAGCATACAAATGGTAGGACTTTAAACTGAGAGTTTAAATTAGGTTTGAAGTTCTGGACAAAGATCAAATACAAAAGCACATTGCATTTAAGTGTAAGACTTCAGACTGACAATTTAAAATGCGAAGTCCTCATATTTGGACATGTTTCATGGATCTGCAATGGATTTCTTGAGTGAAGCTAGCAAGTAATTTAAATCATGATGTGCTACAGTGTTTTGATCTCTAAAATGAGGATAATGGCAACTGTTCATCAGGAAAGTTTTGATGATTAATATTTCATTGAAACACTTTAAAATCTCTGGATGGAATTTACTATATAAATATGCAGTATTATTACTGTTGTAACTGGGTAATTTATTTTGTCTCAGGGATGATATGGTTATAGTTTGGATACCACTTTATATCTTAAGTCTTTCTTTGCAGTGGCTTTTCTTGATTATCCTGGGCTGCAAACTTACATATCTACCTTAACCCAGAAATTTGAAGGAAAGCCATTCAGCTGTTATCAGAATGTTTTTTAAAAAATGATTTTGTTCAGCTGTTAGAGAAATTGAGCAGGATTATTCGGCATTTGGATTCTAGTATGCATGTGCAGTAATCGCCACCATGAACTGCTGCTTTGTTAAAAATAGTTTAAGATCCAAATTCAGTTATCTATTTCATAAAGAAGAAGTATGTTCTCCTTACCTAAGGGGATGGAAAATATAACACACATAGACATACATTTGGATACCTAAAAATATATAGGCACCTGCTATGGGAATATATTAAAAACTCAAGAGTAACAGTGAAATGAATAAGGTGCAAACAAGACATGCGAAACCTTTTATACCATAGATTCCAACTACAGCTGTTGTGAGAGCCTGCAGTCCTAAATGGGCTGCTTTGCCCCAGCCGATCCATAGGGTTTGCTTCCCTTAGGATTTTCCTTAGAGGGTGAGTATCTCTCAGTCTATGAGTGTTTTGACACTGCTATTTTTGCTGCAACTTTCTAGAAGTGGAAAGGAAGCATGGTTAGAGCAGGGCTGCAAATTGGCATCCTTAAATGCTGCCTTTGCCAGCACTGACAACTTCTCAGTTCCCCTACTCAGCCTTCTATAGCTTGCTTGTTTTGATGTCTGGATATTTTCAAATAAGGTTACTTTTACCATGAAAAAAAATGTTGTGGGGACTTACATTCACAAGTTGTTCCCATATCACAAGCTATAACAATGTAAGTTTGCTCACTAGCATGGTCTTTTGTTCATACATCCTATGTCTGCTCTGTTGCTTTGGTAAGGCCTTGGCAGGGGAAAGTCTATCTCAGCAGTCAGATTAAGTACTGACACTGACGTATGCAGCTTTTCAATCTCTTGATCTTGACAGATCATGTCAGTTTCTTGGTTTATGGAGATGAAAAAGAGACAGGTCTGGCTTTTATGTTCTCTCGTAAGAAGTGGGAAAAAACTAGCTAACACACCTTTAAGGAAATAATACAGACAGACATGTCTTTTTATTTTTTTTCCTTCCTTTACCTAAAGCATATATTAGTATAAACTTCCAAGGTATCAAATATTTCTATATTTACTTTCCAGTAAGGTAAGTAGCTATGGTAGTTGGACTTCTATGTTTGCTTAGAATTCAGATTGTACAAGGCAACCTTTGCAGGATCCTGTTCATAACTTTACCAGACTTTGGGTTGATGAAACTTGAAAAATTTCAGATAAAACACTGTAGCCACCTCTGGTAATTAGTTTATACAAAAAGTAAGTTGTTTTGTACTTGCTGAAAAAGTGCTGCTCCCCTAAAAGAAAGTTTTTTGGAGCAAAGACATAGTAAATATGATAGTGGATTTGCCCTTGCATTCTCCCAGATTTTAGCAAATCATAAACCTCTGAAAATTCAGACTGCACTAGAGACTTCCACAATTTACCAGCTAGATCCTCTATAGGTTTTCTCCAGACGGAATTTGCTTTATTCCCTCACAGCTTCTATGTTGATCAGATTGCATATACACCATCCTCACTTTTCCTTAAAGGACACCAGATTACTCATTCTGGTACTTGATTTATTACAGTGCAAAATAATAAAGAAATTTGAAAAAGTGACTTTTTAAACTGAAATGTCTGTGAGGGATTCTCTCCTCACTGGGGGGGGGGATTTTTCTCCCAGTCCTGGTTTCTGCTCCACTCGGGCTGTTGTGGGGTGATGCCGTTTGGGTCTGCTCCTTGCAGCAAGCAGCAACTGGCTCAGTATCCATCCTGCAAACTGGGTTCAATCAAGTTAAATAGGTGCATCCTCTGTCACAGAGATCAGCAACCTCTCTCTAGCATATGGACCTCTTGCCCTTGCACAAGGATGGGGAGTGCTGCTTGATCCCTGTTTCCACCATCTCCCTCTTATGACTCAAAGCCCCCACAAGTCAACAGCAGTCTTTTACAGCCATTCCTCAACCTCAGCATCCAGAGCAGACCTCCTGCAGCTTCAGCTGAATATGCCATCAAAGGTGCCTAAGGCCACACACTGCCAGGGACGACAGAAACAACCATATACATCCTGCCTGTGTTAAGGGGTCAGAAACCAAGCATTGGAGCACAGGGGACAGCAGCTATGAGGAGCAAAGGAGCACTGTCCCCCCCATGGCAGTGTGGTCCCCTCTTCACCGCTGGCAGTGCTTGGTGCAGGAGCCCTGGGTCTCTGGAGCTCTTGCCCTGCTTCTCCTCTGAAATTCTTCCTCTTTTCCCTTCCCTCCTTTGCCCTTTCCCGAGGCACAAGTGAACTTTCTCCTGACTTTTCAGGCAGCAAAATTCAATTTTGCTTCTCAGTGTTAAGTAGCTTTGAGCTGTCTTTGACTTTGCGCCAGAAGTACCAGGAAAATAAATAAATAAAGCAAGTAGATCAGAATAAAGCCCGTTCCGCTAATTAAATATTTAGTTGCACTTAAAAAGAACACTTATAATGAATGATGTTGTGGATTTTTCTTAATATATTTTAACACTACTAAATGTTCATGAAAACTATCTTTAGTATGCATGGTGGTCACAGAAAATAGATTGTATAATTTTATCTTTCCTACAGCACTGCAAATAATTTTGTGTCTTATATAAGCTTTTATAGTCGATCAACATGACAACAAATAGATCTTTCAAAATAAGAGATTACTTTAATAATCAACTTCTAGCAGCTTTAGAAGCACGTTTGAAGCAAGTGTAAAGTTATGTTCTGTCATTGCTTCAGGACACTTTATTTCTTCTTGACAGTGTTTTATTTTACAGAAGCGACAGGTTATTGTCTGTGTAATCATGGCTAATTTTAAACTTCAAAAACTCCTCTGTGATCCTAAAAGCTTTTAATTTGTTCATAGGCACAGGTTTGTACAAGCCCTGTACAACATCTGTAACACGGTTTTAACAAATAGGTATAGTGGTAGCTCTCCTCAAAAAGTTTAATTAGATTTGAAAAGTGGCTTAAGCTCTTATATGACTTTGATACGTATAAGTACCATCACAAATGTTCACACTTTGAACCTGGTAGTGCAAGGTCTTGTGGCTTTCATGGATACATGTTGCATCCCCAAATCCTGCTGAGACTGGTGGGTTTCAAGGTGTGCAGCATCACTGAAGACACGGTTAGTGCTTTGCTGAACTGGGAATATCTGGGAACTCAGAATTCTGTGGCCAATCTCTCATGCGCTTCACTGCGCTAGGAATTTTGGGTCACAGTGCACAAATACTTGGCTGATACTTCAATGATATTTGAGATCAAGAAAACAGAAAACCATGATTGTGTAGGCCTTTGTTCCCAAACACACATTCTCCATTACCCCAACATGTGCTGTATCACAGATATTCCTCTTCAGGAGGGATTTTTAATTCAAAAGATATAAACTCTGTTACTGAGAACGACATACACATAATCACAGCTAAAATATGTTTTAATGTTTATATGTTGTCATATGTACCAAGTAATTTACATTTCGTACAACACAGATAACTAAGACTGAAATTAATTATATTAATCAGTAATATTTTAAACTTTGTAGTCAGTTTAATGTGATCTATTTCAAAGTAGTTTAAAATTCATTACAATACATTATTTTTAAAATGCTGATTTTTGGAAAGTGGTATCAATTTCTACTCCTTCAATAAATCTCCAAGTAGTAAAACTTGTCCTCTGTATTTAATATTTAAACCAGGAGAATGTCTATAGAGAGTTCTTGATGTAGTTTTTTTAAGAATTACTTTTGCTTACTAATAACCAATATAACATATTTGTAAGAGCCTGAAGCACTTTCATTTTTAGAATTTATAGTAGAAGTAGATGTAAGGTAGTTATCAAGGACAGAGATAATTTTTAGACAATGATTGAAATGTACTGCTTGGGTGAAACTATACTTATGTTAACTGGTAGATTTGATACTATTTGTCTTCAAGTGAAAATCCATTATTAGTCTGAAAAATATGTGAATGCTTTTAGGATTATTTCACACTTAATTCAATCCTGTTGTCCTTGATGTTAGTTGCAGAACTGCTGTCGATATCACCAGGAGCAGCACTGAGCCCACAAAGTTTCTTCTTGTGTGACTGGATCCATCCCACTACTGAAAGCCCAGAACAACGCGCGAGGCTTCCAGTAACACTTATTTATAGTTCCTGCTTGCTCTGAGAAGCACAAGCAGAGAGTGAAATGGGATAGATCTGTCCAGTTAGGTACTCGGGAGCCCTTAGAGGAGACAAAACGGAAGCAGCACCTCCACTGTCAAGAGAGGAATGCAATATTGCCTGAGTCTTTAGCAGGCCACCCAAAGAGAGACAGGGGTTTCTTGCAGTCCTCTCACACTGCCCACTCTCATGGGAGTCACTAGCAGTTTCACATTTAATCATTCTTGCTTTTGGATTGTTTACTATATGGCAGTTTTTGCTAAAAAGTTCAATTCTTAACATTTATCGTTCATCTCCTCTTATTAAAGTACATTATGTCATATCTGAACCAGACCAGACATGAACTGCAGGTCAGATTCTGATACAGCCAAGACACTACCAAAGCTATAGCAATTGAGGTAATATCCCTCCCTGCGCTAAAAAAGGCTAGATAAAAGCAGATAGTAATAAAGCATCTGTTTAATCTCAGCATTCAGCAATAATGAACTATTTCCTCTGCATTTCTGGTTTTTATGATGCAGCCGTCTTTAGAGATTGAGAGTTTACAATTTAAAAAGAACATGAACTCATATATGATGATATATTAATATTTATTCACATCACGTGAAAATCATCATGTCAATGTTTCTCCTCTAGGATGCTGAAGAGTCTGTCGTCATTGCTGTACAAGTCCTGCAGAGTATTTGAGGGAAACGTAAGGCATGTTCTTTAATCGTGCTGTGAGGCATGACTCTTACACACCACCTAAAATAGGCTCGATTAAACAACATATCCCCTTCTGGCTGGATCCCAAAGCTGTTGCTCACTGTCACTCCTTTTAGTTGGCCCTACAGTGCCTTTCCCTCCGCTGAGGGGAATATGCCACACCACCTTCCTTCTGGTTGCTGCTCTCTTTGGTGACACCAGCCTGTAGGTCCCCCAACACGAGTGCTTGCCCTCTCCCTCTCTGAACATACAGGAGAACATATGAGAGGAGAACAGCGAGTCCCTGTGTTTGGTATTCCTGTTGGAATCAGCTACTCCCAGTACAGTTGCATGTCACTCCTCTATCATGATCTCTAATGACAGTGAGCTTTCAAAATGCCAGCAGGGGTTTTTCAGGGCAAAAATACCTCTGAGCATTTTCTTACATGGGTGCTCATAGCCCCTTCACTTCGCACAAAGGGTTGCACCAGGAGAAGCTTCCCTTTCTGCATATTTGCCAGCAGCAAATCGAATAAGTTCCAAATAAGAAGAAAGTGCATGCATTGGTTTCAAGTACCTGAGAATTTGGAAAGAACTGGTTGCTGCATTAACTCACTCTGCTTTCTAATAAGGGCAAGAGAAGTATCCTGTGGTCCTGCCTGGCCTCTTGCCCTCTTGATTCAGACGTGGGTGGCCAGTGTCTCTGGTTTTCACTTCCACCCTGATGCCCGTCCACCCTACTGGGCTCTGTCAGGTCACTGGGGTAACTGCCAGAGAAGGTGATCTTCCCTCTCATCTCCTGCCAGGATGCTTTCTTGGCAAGAACTGACCACACTGGATGCATGACATTTAATTTTAATTTTAATTTTAAACCTCTGGCAAGAGGACACCATTTTCTGCTCCTCTAACTTTAGGACTTTTCTGTTTCATCTAAATTCAAAGGTTTCTGCTGCTACCTCTATTTTTATGACATTGACATACATGGTAAGACACACATGACATACATACATGACAAGAAAATAAACTGAAGTCCAGAGTATCTAACACAACAATTTTACCTAGCAGATAATCTAGTTTAAAAAGAAGCCAAACATAATTTAATTATTTCATAAAAGTTTTGTGTTTTATTTTATATTTTGATGCATAACACAATCTAAAACCATTATGATACAAAAATGGATATACTGTCTGTGGTGAATGTAACTTGCAAGTTTTCAGGAACTGGAAGATCTTGTAACAGAAAATGGAAAACTGGAGAGAATAAGCTGAGCAAATCTGAAGTAACATGATCTATAAACCTATACCGATAAGACTGTCTTCTATACATGTGATGAAGAGTTCTTATTGCTAATTACTAGACCTACAAGAGGTCTTCCTAATATATTCAGATTTAGCACATTAAGCAAGAAATGTATCTGTTGCCCTGTAGGCTTTTTCCAGTGGTTACAGAGATTAAGTTGTAGCTATTTTATTATTTATTTGAAGAAATGACCTGAATAAGGTAGGCTTCTGCTTGTCTAGCAGTCTGTCACCCTCAGTCTTTGCAGCTAATAGTTTTCATCTGTACTAAAGTTACAGATAATTATATTTAAGTGTCCCTCTGCCAGGTGTTAGGTGACTGCCTGCAGATGACAATGAAGAGACATCAGACGAGTTCACTAGGTACATATGGTGTAATTCACAGAAAAGTTTGGTCCTGGGTATTCTCTAAATGTGGAAGGAGATAATTATTTTCCAAAGAGGAATAAGATACAGTAATAATAGTACTATTATGTAAGCAACACGGGTTAGTTTCTACTTCCAGAGAGATAACGCGCTTGCCATATTCTGAATGACTCTTTTACTATGTCTGATGTACTATATAAAGCATTACTGAGTGCAGACAAGAGCATATTGTTAGGGCATTCACTAATGCAAGCTATGTGTGTCCAAGTAGACTGGTAAAATCTGTAGGAAAAGCTTCCATGTATTATCAAAAATTATCTTTTAGCAACTAGAGAACATAATTGTCCCTAGCATGCTTTTGAGAAAAGTAGATGCAAAGTGTTTCAAAATCAGAAAGACTGTATCTAATGGGCAGAATTTGGGAGTATAAAAAAAAAATATCATGCTAAACATAGTTTACAGCCTTGAGTCAGCTGTAAGAACAAAGTGTGTGTGTATGTTTGTTAAAAAAGAGTACATTTATCAGTAAAAGCCTTTAGAAACAGACATTTAAAGGAACTTACTTATTGAAAACAGATTTCTATTGTTTAGAAAATGTATTAGACACAAAGAACTCTTACAGATATACCTACTGCATTTTAAATATCTCTTTCTTTGTAAGAATATGTACTGAGTATGTGTCTTAGCAAATGAACTGTAAGAAAGGAGAAAAAATCATAAACTCTGTAAATGAAAGTATTGTTTAGAAAGGGAGAATAACAGAGAACATGACAGTTCTTCATCAAAGAAATATGATTGCATATTTTAAAGTAACATTTTCTTATCGCTGGCGTGGAAAGTAATGCATGCAGGGAGGGGAGAGTAACCAGCATGGTCATTTGTGGGAACCTGAGAGCACAGAAATTTGCAGGCACAGACAGCGTGCACACACAGATCCACTAAGTCTAATGACAGAAGGATCAGGGGGACATTTGACAACATCTTTATGCTCATTTTAAAGAGCAAATTATAGACTGAGTATTAATAGAAAAAACCTTAAGGAAAGTGAACACCACTGTTATGTATAGTGACATACCCTTATGAATTAAGATGTCTCCCTCACTTATATATTTTTGAGTCATCATAACTGTCTAAATTATTTGTGAAATAACTCACTAAAATGCATGTTAAGGAGGAATGGTGTTTTTCTCTGTTTAGTGTTAATCTTTCTGATGAGGCTGATTTGCTTTTTTGAAAAGCCTGACTGATGCCACCACCTGCTAACTTGGGATCATTGTATCAGATTATTTCCTTCTACCAGCTGCTGTACAGAATAGAGCCGGAATTCAGCTGCTGTTTTTACATACTGGTGACAAAATTGTAACTGTTTTTGTAACCTGTATTTTAATGTAGGGGTTTTCCTGGGAATATTCTGCTAATTTTAGCTGGTTCAAAATGCTGCAATTATGAATTAAAAAAAATGGAATCTGATTACTTCAGTTTTCAGAGTTACACTTTCCTTACTCATAATTTAGTTTGGTTCCCTACCAAATCCAAATACTGAATTTACTTTAGATCTTTTACTTTATTTATTTTATTTTTGGTTTTTTTTAAATTTGATTTGTCCTTGTTTTGCAATAAGATGCCAAGCCATGGAGAGTGGCATCATACATGTAATAATAAAATTTCACTATGTATAAATGAGGATGTAGACTGTCCATGTATTCTAGAAACAGGCAGCCATTCAGAAATTACTGTAACTACTCTTTTTGCCTGAACAGTGTCACAGGAATTCAAACATGACAGAGCCACATGTAATTTCTCCCTGCGAGCACTGATGTGGCCAGTCTTGAAGTATGTCTAACTTCCAGGTAACTCACTATGTACATTTATCTGTAGTTCCATGCTTTGCAGCAGCAGTTTTCAGGAGCAAGTGGGCACGTGAGCAGAGTCCATTTCCCTGTAAGCAGACCACATGCCACTGAAGTCCCTTTCAGGCCTCTAGGTACTTCTGTGAGTAGGGAACCATCTTATAATTTTATTAAGTGTTGAATAAAAGTGGTCATTATTGGCTCAAAGTGTAATGAAAGAACTTATCATTATGCATGTGTGGGAGAGTAATGCTAAAATCACAGTGGAACTACTTAGGGTTTCTCATTCTTTAGTAACAAATGCATTATTGAGTACGGAAGCTTAATATTTATCTGGTTTTGGAAATGAAAATGTTTAAAAGAAGAGAGAACTAGCCTTAGCAAGAAAAAAGAAGGAAAAAAAGTGTCTTCTTAGCTCAAATTCCAAGTACTCTTATTAAAAATACTGTTATTCAAGTATTGTCTATTTTGTGACTCTCTAAGCTCTTAAATCAAATGACCAAATGATTTTGCTTCAGGGCTTAGCAAATAGGGTCTACAACACAACCCCCATTGCTTGGCAGGAAAGTCTTAGGATTGTCAATAATAGTTTTTTGGATTTTTCTAGTAACATTGAAGTTTGTGTCTGAGGTTGTAGAAAGCACAAACAGTTTCTCTGAATACTGGTTTTAGCCAAAAGCCTTGGTTTTGTGCCTCTCACTTGCTAGAAGCGATTTTATAAGTGCTATATGAAGTGGAACAGTGGCATCTCAGGAAAATATTGTAAGCTTTCATTAAATCAGTTTTTGAAACACTGAAGGAAGTATCCTTGTGCTTCTACACCAAACTCCCACATCTTACAAATTTAGAATACTTGGTGACCTGTCCCCTCAGCAGTCTTATCTTCAAATCCATTCAGGAACATAAATATTCACAGCAAATGTTTTGGGTCCTGCTTGGCACTATATAAAGTCATTACCTGTTTGTTCAGTGGCTAACCCCACATTTTATTTTAATTCCTTTCAGACCTAATGTAAATTTTTCCCCAAAATTCCTGGTTAGAGAATGTAAAAGGCAAAACTGGAAAAGCTTCAACTTTGATGCCATTTCTTTCAAGCTGCCAAAAGTAAAGCAGAAGAGACTACTCCAATGTTATGGAAAGAAGTTCTGCCTAGTAACCCCAGCTTAGAGACACCAACAGGAATGATGTGAGATCCTTGAATTTATTTTCTGGGGCTGTCTTAATGAGATATGAAACCATGCAACAGAAAGCCGATCTAAGTGCTATACTGTAACAGATTTTCCACTAGAGAAATGGAAAGTATGTAATATATAGTGGAACATCATCATCAAGAAAATGGGTAACAAGCATGCCCAGCTTACTCTACTGAACAGCTAATGGAAACATAAGATCAAGTCTTGTTTTCTCCTGGATGAATTTTGTAACTGCTGGCTGGGATAAAAAAACTCTCCTCCTTCATTGGTTTTGTAAATCTAAAACTAATTTCTGGTGAATTTGGATTTATTCATCAAAATAAAAATTTTGCTGTAATCTCTTTGAAGATGTAATCCATTAGTCCACTTAGGGCATTGCTACTTTCTGCAAAGTCAGCATGTACAATCTGGCTATCAGGAGATAATATTTGAGATTTAATAAAGACAGAGGTATAACATTTCCAGCCCTTACAGAATGATGGATTGCAAAGCAGGTTGAAAATATAACTGAAATTAATTCATTTTGTTAAGTTACTCAGAACGATATAAACTGGGTCCCACAGAAGTGTCAGAATAACATATGATTTATCAAAGAAAAAAAGACTGAAAAAAAGAAGCTCAAGGTTCTTCCACCCATAAATTTGAATGTTGAGCTTTTATGTACAGTAAACATAGTTCTTTACATACAGCTTTGTACTGCTTTGCTGTGGAAGCCATCATCCATCCTTAGTCTTGGTGGTCAGTTTGGTATTTTTCTTGTGAGTTTCCCAGATGGGAAAAGTAATGAATGAAGGAAGATTTAAAAATCAAGTATTTGAAAAAACAGAATAAAGATGGTAAGTTCTGGTGTGATAACTCAGTGACTATCACCTGTCAGAGAGCTGACAACTCTTTTCCTAGAAGCTTCTTGCAAGACATGAAGCATGTCTTCTCTCCAGGAAGAGCCTGGAAATTCTATACACAATTCCACTCTCCTTTTGTCTTCAGCAATTGCATAGCCAGAGTTAAGAATTCTGATATACAGATGGTATTAATGAATGAGAATAACTTGCTCAGTGAGATACTACAAAGATCCTGCATTCGTATGATGTGATTATAATGTCAGAATAGTTAAGTTAGTACAAAACGAGCTCACTCTTCCTCTGAAACACACCACTGTGATATGAAGATGTCTCATGATAGCCGTGTTGTGCTCCAGTAAATCTTTTTTATCAGACTATAGAGCCACCCCTAGCATGATGAATGAGGTTCAGATGCTTCTGGATCCTTCTAGCCTTTGTGAAGTTCACTTGTATGGGCATACACTTTAATAAGAGCTTCTGGGTTTAAGGACCTTAATTCCTCCTAAAGCTGGCACTTCTAACGGGCACAGGATATCACTGGGTAAACACAGATTTGAGTTAGCACAATTAGGAGCCATTTCACTTGCTATTAACAATTCAATGCTCACATTTTATGACTGCTGTTTGTGTCTTGGAATGCTATATTCTCTTGTGGAGTAATTTTAGAGTACTACCCAGAGTGGGACTCTGGAAAAGGCTGGTAGCTAGGAGAGTGCTATGTGAGCCAAATTATCCCTGGCATAACTAACAGGGTTGATATGAGAGATGAATCGGGCCCTATGTCTCTTTACTGTAGGGAATACTTTCTCTCGAGCCAAAGTAACAGCTGCAGCGTGCTCGTGACTTTAAAAAAAAAAAAAAAATCAGCTTGCTTTTTTGGCAGAGTGAGTGAACATGCCTTTGTCTTCACAGTACAGTAATTCTTATTTTTCTGAATTATTTGTATGGGGTCACTTGTACATCTCAGGTTAGAGTGGTTTTCTCTTATGTACTTGAAGAGTATGTGGTGACCTACACTTGCCTCCTCTTGAAAGCCGAAATTCCCTCAGTTGATACAACAAGTGCACGGTGCTGATGGAGCATGAAAATAGGGTGAAGTTCAGAGTGGGATTTCTGCCCCAGGGTTAGCAGAAAGCAAAGAGCAGTCTGCTAGCTTCTGTCCTGGGACACTGAGCCCCGGTACATCCATGGTGCTTGCGCAATGCTGGATGTAACACCAATATGCTTCTTTGCTTTCCTTCCCATGGGATTTGTAATGATATCAAAGTGCCTGTCTTCACTTATAACACAAATAAATCATTCTGATAAATGATAAGCTTCTTAAATTAGTAGCTATATCTTCCTGTCATAAATTTATTTGTAAATAATATTTTTTCCAATAATTTAGTATTTCATACACAATACTGCAAAATTATTCATATCTAAAATAATTGAGGATCTCAATAAAAACCAAAGGAAGCAAGTTCCAATTACATGGTATAATATGCAGTACCAGGCTGGCTGAAGGGACAGTCTATTCCAGCTCCACCCAGCAAGAAAGGATAAAACCATGCCAGGGTTAGCTTGTCAGCTCACCCCAGAGCACCACCGGCAGCATCCCTACTGTCCTCACACCTTCGCCACACCGCTCCAACGCTTGCAGACCTTCCCATCCTGCTCTCAAGACTAGAGAAGGCCTTAGTGCCATGCTATCCAATGTGGGTTGTTTAATTTTCACTTCATACTTGACGAGTAATGATTTTATTTTAGTTGCCCTTTATTTGGACCCTATGGTCATTTAGCCTCTATTTTACTTGTGTCAGTGACAATGCACTCATATTTCACTGCAACTTATATGCTGTCCTTGTGGACTGTGGAGGTTTCATGACTAGATCTTCCCTTTCCTGACCAGCTGCTGGACCCACAGCTGGGCTGGCGAGTGGGTAGACACTTTGGGAGGGAAGCTGAAGATGGGGCAGGATGGTGTGGGGCAAGGCTAGGGAGGAGAGAGCAGGGGGGAGGATGGGGCAAACAGCATTGGACCTATGTGGGCTTTAAGTGATTTGGAGTATGCTCAGAGACCTTGCTGAAAGGCAGTCTCTGATAGTGTTTTGATGGATGATAACTGCTGGCCTTGAGTCTCACGAGAAAAGCCAAAGCTGCCGGCAGTGGCAGTGGCTGGGCATGCAGGAACAGCCCACAGAGCACCGATTCACCTGCACTCCAGTCAGCCGTCCTGCTCCTGCAGCCCCAGCTCCAGCAGCTGATGGCAGATGGATTTGTGCAGGAGGCACGGTGGGGTGCAGGTGGCGAGGGCCATGGGACAGGTACCCACCAGGCTCGCCCCAAGGCTCAGCGTCTGGGCAAGACTAACCCCCTCCAGACAGCACCAGCCTTGATCAATGGGGACTCAAGCCACTCTGACCTGGTGCCAGGGCTCAGGTGGCTCCATGGTGTGTATATATATATATATATACAGTATAAATATAACCTCTGGGACTTCTCAGGATAAGCATCAGACAAGGTGATGAATAAGAGAAATGACTGCAAACTGGGCAGATATGTGCAGTGGGTTTAGTGTCCTGACAAGAACAGTAAATAAAGAGTCCGAAGGATTGATTTAAATTGTATTCCACAAAAGAAAAATGCTGAGATGTAATAATAGAAAGAAATATGTATACTTCAGATAGTCTCTTTTTAAAATAACATTCATTCATAAGTCTTACTTTTTATAATGATTTCAATTAAACATTGTCTTTGCCTTTTCTGAACAAGTGGCTTTTATATTGCTACCATTTTCTGCTTTGTGATTTTCAATAAAATACACTTACAAACCCCACTTTTTAAAATGGGGGCAAAAATGAGTTCAAGGATTTAATAGCTAATCTGTGGTAGGTTGTACAGGACCTAAAGAAGAAACTCATTAACTACTCCATGTCCATTTTTACAAATCCTACTCTTTTATCTGGAGAGCCGTATCTACTGCAGCATGTTAAGTGTACAGTACAAATATTTGAATACTCATGACATAATTGCAATTCAATCTTTCATGCAATCCTAGTGAAACCCCAAGAAAAGCAAGTGGTTTCAGTGAGCACAGAATATCCTTGTATTTCATTCACTTGCAAAGTAATTGGCACAACGTACTTCATTCCAAACATATCCGCTGAAAGAGATAGGTGAAAAGAATAAACAGTATAAATAGATGGATTTATTTCATTAATGTAGGAGGAATTTTAAAGGCAACTGTTCAAAAGCACGCTATAATGTCAATGCAGATTTAATGAAGTCAGAATACATTACATCGCTGAGGACTGCATTTGCAGATGTAAGCCAACATAGTTCCACTGCCTTAGCTGAAGCTTTACCAGTCTGTAACTTCTAGCCTTGAAAAATCACAGCAGACATTCTCAGTTGCTTCTCCTTTGTTCCTCTTCTGTTTCTTTGTAGTCTCAGGCTATTTTCTCTTGACTTTTTTTTTCCTGTACATCTCTGTTCTTTTAGTAGGTCCAATTATTCTCTTCTTCCTCTCTACTTTGGTGTCTTCTGCTTTCTCCAGGAACCTCTTTTATTTCTTTCATAATATCATAGAATAATCTGGGCTGGAAGGAACCTCTGGAGGTTATCCTCCTGCTCAAAGCAGGGCAAATTTCAAAGTTAGTTCAGGTTGCTGAAGCCTTCCTTGTCCAGTTGAGTTTTGAGTACCTACAAGGATGGAGATGGCACGGCCTCTCTGTGTCCTTGTTCCAGTGCTCAATCCATTGTCTGAATTTTTATTTTTAATATTTCATTATTTTTTTTGCAGTTTCGCTCATTCAATCATCTTCCATAGTTTTCCAACTTCATTTCATCCCTATGCCTGTCTCCACCCTTCTACCTCTTAGAGCCATAGCAAACATACTATTTCCTTGCTTTCTGAATTTTCTGTTGTACTTATATTTCTTCATAGAAATACACCCCTTCCTTTGATATATGGGCTATATTTACTCCTCACAAGATTCAAACTGATGCCATATGGATAGAGGTCAGGTTAAATGACCGCAGCTTATTGCCCAAAGCCATTTGGGTAATGTGAATACCACCAGAACTGCCTAAACCCGCCTCTTATTCTCCTTTGGTCCTGCACAGCTAACCCATCTTGCCTTCGAAAATCAGACTTGTGCCTAATACCGGTAGAGCTTCAGTGGTTTCTGAGAGCATAGTGGCTGCTAAGTATAAGAAGGTATTTGATTAAATGCCTTGAATCACCAGATTCACATTTGGAAGGTTACTTTTTGTTTGAGATGAAAAAATGAAAAAAAAATTGAAAAAATTGGCTCAGTTGGCACTGGATTTTGAGCAACGCTGGCAATCTAAATAAACGTTGTCAATTTTAAATCGCTTTAAACAGTCAGTCTTTAGACAGAGATGGACCTTCAGTGTTCACTATAGAAGAGCTGGTGTTCCATTCTAATGGAAATACAACGAAAGTGAAGCACATTAGAATGGGATTTAAGAAAGGCAATCTTATTATTTTTAAAATATTTTGAAGTAAACATTTTGAAGTAAACATTGCCTTTTCTAAAACACTGGAAATACATACATAAATGCATACATAAATTGTTAAAAAATTGAATCATCTGCTTATACTTGCTTTGAAGTGGGCTACAATGAAGCTTTGTTCTTAAAGTGAGAACACTGAACTTTGTCTTCCCTAGTGCTTAATTTTTCTGTTCATTTTTAGAAACAATAATTTTGCAAACCATAAACAAGTGAAGCATCACATCTTAATCAGTGGGTATTTGATTATGCTTAATGAAATAAAGCCCCTTTACTTAATCACTAATGACTGTTTAAGTTGACTAAGGAAAGTGATCTTTCTGCGCTCTATTATTTCAATAAGTAAGATTAAAAAATGTGGCACATTCTCATTTGCTGGAGATGTGCAAAAGCATGTGCAACAATTACTCCTCTGAATTTAACTTTTTCCTATTATTCATGCTTTTCACAACACTCAGTAAAATCAAAGCACTCAGTTTTAAGCTGTGCTCTACTACTAAGTGAGCACCCTATGTGTTAGCTTTCTGCAACAGAACATCTCAACGTACTAAAATAAGCCTTGTATCTTCATGCCTCTGCAATGGTGAGGATGGAGCTCTTTCCATCCATCTCCTACTCTTTCTCACCATCCAATGCTCAGAACTGGAGTTGTGTTTGCATCTCATGATCAGTCTTCTCAAGGGTTGGCAGTTTAAAAGAAATATTTTGGAAGTCTTGCTTTGTTGCTGGACTACTTTGATATTCATGGTATTTGGAGACATATATTTCTGTTTGTTCTCACTTTGCAGAAGTCTTCAGATTTCAAATATTTTTTTCTTGTTATATGGCAGTGTTTATCAGTGACCAACACAGAGAAAGCAGTTTAATATGAATCTGAGAGCTGCTGTCTTCAGAGTATTCAAAAAGACAACTCAATCTTCCCAACAAGACTCAATATTTTCAAGATTATGCTGAATAAATATACCAATACACTCTGGAACAATCCAGACATCTCTTCTTCAGTCCTGGACTTTGACAGGAGAAATCTGACTTCATTGCTGAAGGTTCTTCCATTACTACTCACCTTCACTGAGAGCCTGATCAGGTCATTCCCTTGTTTCAGGACAAGAAAGCAAGTCCTCCAGCTCCATTTCTACCTTACAAGATTCCTAAAAGAAAGGTGAGTCAGACCACAAAACAACCTTAGGACATATAAGGCACTTGAAGCTCAACAAACCTTTTTGATGCCATTTTGCCTTTGGCAGAGTAATTGTTGACTCCTCTTGTACCCCAGTAAAAACAGGGGAACAGGCTAGGTGAGCTCAATTCCACCTGTGCACTGAACCTCTGGGCACACAATAAGGAGGTTATCACTTCTGAAGTTGTTCATGGTATCTTGGCCACCAGCACACTGATGAACAAATGCACTGAACACAGTATTTGCTGAGCTTACACACAACTCTGTTTAAACCCTGTATCTGACTTTTTGTTGAAGCAGACAAGCAAACATCAAGACAAAGCGCTTAATAAAGAGGAAAGAAAAGGCATATTTGAAGAAAAGTTGCATGTACATTGCATGTTTTTTGTAGAGCGTTGGTGGCTGAACAGACAGATCTCACCGTCTGTGTTGAACAGACCTCCACCCAGCTTAGAAACCTGGCTCACCATAGGCATCTGCATTGTAGATATCTCCTCATAGCTGGATGACACTGAAAATGATTCTCTCATCTTTAACAGTGATTAGTCATCAGCTAAATGAATTCTCCAGCTTGGGGATTTTTTAGTTCAAGCATAGATTCCCACCCTTGCTCCCAGACGTGGGTTCAATCACTGCCATGAAAAGTAGATTTGAGGACCAAACAATTACAAATTACATTTCATTAAAACGAATCCCAGGACTGCCTGTTTTTCCTGAGCAGGAACCATTGTATTCATGCAGCAATTGCCAGAGTAAAGCCTCCTAACAATCTCTTTTCAGCAAGGCTGATAATCCACAGGCTCCCTGTAAGGGATGCGGGGCTCCCTGAATGCTGGTACAAGCAGTTTTATGAAGACTTTGCCCAGACAGAACAACCTGAGCTGGGGATCCAGTGTTTAAAGAAAACAAGTCTGGTCTGTCAACACCATGGTGTGAAACTCTCTTTTAAGATCTCCTTCACAGAACCACAAAATCACAGAATGTTAGGGATTGGAAGTGACCTCAAAAGATCATTTAGTCCAATCCCCCTGCCGGAGCAGGAACACCTAGATGAGGTTACACAGGAATGTGTCCAGGTGGGTTTTGAATGTCTCCAGAGTAGGAGACTCCACAACCTCCCTGGGCAGCCTGTTCCAGTGTTCTGTCACCCTGAGAAGAAGTTTCTTCTCAAATTTAAATGGAACCTCCTGTGTTCTAGTTTATATCCTTCGAAGCTGCGTGTGGAAACGTCTCCACCCGGAGCTGATGTGCAGAGGACGGTGATCAGCGGGGTCTGTGGGCAACACTGCGGGGACACCCCCGAACTTCTCAGGCTAAATTCGGCACTGCCAGGCTTCCCTTTTTTATTTTTTTTTTTTTTTCTTAAATGACACATCTCTTGGGCTGCAATGCCAGCTGCACCAGGCGACGCGGGGAGCGGGGTGACAGGCGGCGGGACGGAGCGCCCGGTTCCGCCGGGCCCCAGCGGGACCCCCGGGCCACCCCTGCGCGCCCCGGGGGCGCTGAGGGCCCGGCCCGCGCGGGCGGCGCGTGAGGGGGAGGTGCCGCGCGGTGGCCGCGCGCGGGGGCTGCCCCCGCCATTGGTCAGCTCCTGCCCCGGGGGCGGGCCGGGGCCGGGGCCGCTTTGAAGTGCGGGTCCGGGGATAGCCCCCGCCCGAAGGCAGCCGGGCATCGCCTCGCTTCTCCGCCGGCGGCGGGGGCAGGGGCAAGGGAGGCGGAGGAAGGGACGGGAAGGGCCGCCCTCGCCCACCCCGGCGGCGGAGAGCGGGCTGGGAGCGGAGGCGAGGGGCTGGGAGGAGGGAGAGCGCGATCGCGGGGCGGCTTCCCGCGGCAGCGGGTGTGAGGGGAGCGCGGAGTGGCGCGGGGAGCATGGAGGAGCCGCACGGTGCGGGCTCGGCCCGGGCGGCCGGCAGCTGCTGAGGCAGCGGCCCGGGGGCGCTGAGGGCACGCCCGCCGCGGAGCGAGCCATGCGGGTGGCGAGGTGGCTGGCGGGTTTGCTGTGCCCCATCTCCCTGCTTGTCACCGAGTCGTGCGGAGTGCGCTTCCACCCGGGACAAGGTAAACAAGCGGCAACAAAGGCGGCGGCTGCCTAGCGTGTCCCGGCCGTGCGGTGGGCGCCCTGCCTTGGGTGGCACTGCCGCTCCCCGGCCCGCGGGGGGAGCAGCGGGGCGGCCGTTGGGGGGCGCGGCCGTTCGGGAGCCCAACGGCTGCTGCGCGGGACGGGGGCGCGGGGCGCTCGGCGGGTCCCCGCCCCGCCTGTCCCCGCAGCCCCGGCGGGTTCAGCGGGTGCCGTGTCCGGAGCCGTGTGGGTGCGGGTGAAGCAGCTTCTGTGCTGCTGCGTCAGGCTGGGTCTCTTGCTTTCTGTTGCAGAGACCTTTGTGAAGAAGCTCTCCTCCTATGAAATTATCACACCTGTCCGAGTGAATGAATTCGGAGAAGTTTTCCCCCACACACATCACTTCAGCAGGAGGAAAAGGAGCTTGGAGGCACCGTTGGAACCCACTGCTTTCCGAACGCATTACCAGCTCAGTGCATACGGGCAGGTCTTCCAGCTCAACCTGAGTGCCGATGCAGGCTTCATTGCTGCTCAATACACCGTGGTGCACGCAGGGGCCCCGCAGAAGCAGCCCTCCCCTGATCTGCGCCACTGTTTCTACCGTGGGCATGTCAATGCCCAGGAGACTCACATGGCTGTCTTCAGCATCTGTGGTGGCTTGGTAAGCATATTGGTTACTGCCTCCTGTCTCCATTCATGTTCTTCTTCTCCCTGAAAGAAATGTAGTTGGATGGCTTTGCTGCAGAGCTGAGCTGAGAATTCTCAGGCATCATTCCAAGTAGCTGGCCATGAAATGTCTTGGCATCCGGCAGTTTGCAGTCATAATGATACTTTTTTGGCGGGATATACAAATGCTGCTTTCAAAGGATCTATTGCTGGGCTGTAATAGAATTGGTTGATGTAACTACGGTCACCAAGAGCGTTACGACAGAGGAAAAAAACATGCCTCAGAAACACAGTAAGCTATTGTTTTGGTAAAATGATGCTGTTAGTTGGCATCAGTTATGTGTTTGTAGCTTTATAGATATTGTGTGGTTATGAGTGAGGAACAATGATACTTGAGATGATGGAAGAAGAACTGGTGTTCATGTTTTTGTTCCTCTGCTTCCTCCAATGCTGTAGGGGTGTGTCATGTTCTAATAGATGTACAGCAGTGCTCTCTAGTCACATTTCTGTTAAAAGTGAATGGGAAGCTTCCTACTAACTTCAATGGCAAGTATGTCTGTAAAATGCTTCTTAAGAACTGAATTGAGCAAACAAATCAAAACTCCATTGATATACACTCTTCACTTATCCCTTGATAACAGTCCTTATGTTTTCTGAACTGATAATGAAGAAACACTATCGCACAACTGTCTATCAAAACAGTTGTACTGTGTTGCTAAATTTTATAGTTTTGTGCCTAGAAACAAGAAGACTGATGCGTATTGCCTTACCACATCACTGTTTATTGAATTGCTGAGGACAAGTATGTGTGACATGCACACTGTAAAAATATGATGTTTTAAATAATACTGTGAATTTAAGTTGAGCTTGTTCCATGTTTTTTGCAGTCACCCAGGAAAGTAAAGGTGCAAGGCTTTTATTTTTGGGAACTGAAAAAATCCAGCTTCATGTTGTAGTCTCTTGATAGTAGCCTGTAGAAAATAAATTGGAGTTGGCTGGATGCTTGCAGAAGGGTGGATGCATTTTAAAGGAAGGGGATACACATGATGGAAAAGGGGATCAGACGTAACTTACTTGAGGGAGACGCCTCTGTCTAGTGCTTACTGTTCGATATGTGGTTATATGCCACCTTGTCTTTGAGTTGAGGCTTGTAGGCTTGGGCTAGTCCTTGGAAGTTACTGCAGAAGTAGTTCTGTTTTCATCAAAGCTGTGCCTATATATCTTGCTTTACAAACAGCTGTCATTGGTTCTTATCTATGTTGTGTAAAATCCAGTTGAAACCTACACCAACTCCCCTGATAGGTTCCACTCCTATCTCACAGAGGGAGGAAGAATTAGAAATATCTGGGTTTTTTGATGATGTTTCGTGTTCTAGTAGATGCTCCTTTACCATGGCACTGAGAATAGTGTCATACTTGATATGGAATAAATATAAGAAGTTTTAAAATTTTATGTTCTTGTAACTTTTGTTGCCTGTATTAATTCTGTCCCAGCAAACCGTCACTTTTCATTACTTGAAGGGACCACATGCACTGCAAATAACTTTTCTCAAAAACATCTACCTACTGCATTTAAAAGTTGTCTCAACTACCTTTATTTATTTAGCAGTTCTTGAACTCTTCAGCACAAGACCCTCTTCTTCTCTGTAATAGTTTGAATATCTCAATTCTTATTCAATATATTCATCAATTATTTGGATGAGGGAATAGTGTACTATCAGCAAGTTTGCTCATGACACAAAGCTGGGAGGAGTGGCTGATACGCTGGAAGGCTGTGCTACCATCCAGTGAGACCTGGACAGGCTGGAGAGTTGGGCAGGGAAAAATTTAATGAAATATAACAAGGGAAAGCGTAGAGTCTTACATCTGGGTAGGAACAACCCCAGGTTCCAGCATAAGTTGGGGAATGGCCTATTAGAGAGCAGTGTAGGGGAAAGGGACCTGAGGGTCCTGGTGGACAGCAGGATGACCATGAGCCAGCACTGTGCCCTTGTGGCCAGGAAGGCAAATGGCATCCTGGGGTGTATTGGAAGGGGGGTGGTTAGTAGGTTGAGAGAGGTTCTCCTTCCCCTCTGCTCTGCCCTGGTGAGACCACATCTGGAATATTGTGTCCAGTTCTGGGCCCCTCAGTTCCAGAAGAACAGGGAACTGCTTGAAAGAGTCCAGCGTAGGGCAACAAAGATGATTAAGGGAGTGGAACATCTCCCTTATGAGGGGTGACCTCATTAATGTTTACAAATATATAAAGGGTGAGTATCACGAGAACGGAGGCAGGCTCTTCTCGGTGACAACCAATGATAGGACAAGAGGCAGTGGGTACAAACTGGAACACAAAAGGTTCCACTTAAATTTGAGAAGAAACTTCTTCTCAGTGAGGGTGACAGAACCCTGGAACAGGCTGCCCGGGGAGGTTGTGGAGTCTCCTTCTGTGGAGACATTCAAAACCCGCCTGGACACATTCCTGTGTAACCTCATCTAGGTGTTCCTGCTCCAGCAGGGGGATTGGACTAGATGATCTTTCAAGGTCCCTTCCAATCCCTAACATTCTGTGATTCTGTGATTCTTTTGTCTCTTTCTTCCTATTTGGCTGGTACACTACAGTCTGCATCATGTATACTTCCACTCAGAAGTCCTTGAGTGCCTTTAAACTGAGCCTTTGCCTCTTCTAAATGAGCCTTGTGAAATTTTACTGCAGTTTCCAGCTGGATTTCATGTCCTCAGTCATTGCCTGGCTGACAAGAGTGCCTAGGGTGACCCACCAGCAAAGGCCTTGCTGTCCTGGTGCTCTCAGGATCTTCTTTCACTACTCTTTCCATCCTCTGCCCAGGAAGAGGGTACACAGCATACCCAGCACTGTGGCTGTTTTCCCCTCACTAATGAGGCTATTGAGGTTTTCAGAAGAGGAAGTGGAGCCTGGCATGCATGCTGGTGCACTTCTTGTGGAACATGCCTATAGTTCTCCAGGGAGGGATTGTGTGGGGATGAAGAGGTGGTCATAACCAGCTGGTAGCCTGTATCTGCACAGAGTATGCTCCAGTCTGACTTGGAGCCTTCAGCCTAATGTTCTTCCTCACCCTAATGGATTCAAAGTAGATATTCAACTTTTCATGTGACTGCCAGGGGAGAGAACTCTTTTGGAGTGGAGAGAAGAATTTATGTGAAAGGAGGGAGATAGAGGCGAGGTGTAATTTTGCTGTGAAATCTTGTCCTCCCTGAATGGATTCCCCAGTCCCAGGTGTGACTACCCTTAAAAGTTAGTAAAAAGATTTTTTTTTTTTTCCTCAAGGTTTTAAAAATTTCATAGATTTGTGCATTCAACAAATGCACCTGCAAAAGTAAGTTAATCAGTTATTGCTTTTCATTGAACAGTACCATACTTCACAAATATATGCGAAGATTTAAGTGCGACTGCTGCTGAAGGAAGATGCTATTTATTGTGAGACAGTAGAAACTAGACTAGTGGCTTAGTAGTTCTGTTATTATATTTATTTTAAGTAAAATCCCTTCTCCTAGTAGGATGCATTTTCTTCAATGCTGAACTTGACCTCAGTGTATGGAAATGAAAATAAGAGATTGCTTTGAACCGTTAGGTATAATTTTATCTTCCAGCTTTGCATATGTAAGGCAATTGCTGTAGACCAGTGCTCTTAAAGTTAGGGAGGAAAAAAGGCTGTGGACTTAGATTAAAAAGTACAGGAAATTTAACAGTGGAATTTGAGACTTGCTCTGAAGGTGTGCCTGTGTGATCTAAAGTTAAACCAGGTACTTAAGTTCACTTTATCCTGTAGGCATCTATCCTCAAACTCTGCGCTGTTTGTGTTCACAGCTTCACTCCTGGTTTCCAAGTTCGTTCTTTCCTTTTTTTTTTTTCCTTTTTTTGCATTCTCAAGTTGAGTGTGTTCTCACCCTCCAAGCTCTGCTTTTCCTTTTCGCCCTCAGTTAAGCCTTTTTCTGAGTGTGCCAAGAGCATGTACAACCCAGAGTACCCGTGGAGCATTGCTTAATGGCTCCTGACACCCTGTATGCGGTTTTGTTGTGTTACATTTCAGAGTGTGCCCTGGGTTCAGGGATGCAAATGGCAAAGGGAGGTTAGAAGGTCAGTGGGGAGTATGTTGTAATTGCAAGGAGGGAGTATGTAATTAGGGAAGTTTGGGATGCTGTCAAAGGCAGAAGGTCATTTGGAGTGATGGCCTGAGTGCTTAGTTGAACATCTGATCACATACAGGCATATTTATTGCCTCTTTAGAGTAATTTTTGAAATTTCACACTTTATTTCACTTTATTTTCCTGAGTTCTATATGTGGTTTGTTTTTTTGTTTTGTTTTTTTTTTTTTTTTGCATTGATCAATTACAGCTTCCCACAAACATGGTAAACAAGTTTTGCTGAGGGTGTCCCTGGATGCTTGTAGACTAAAGACACCACTCAAACATTATCCAGACAGGAAAATCAAAGAGGTAAAAAATAAAAAAATAATTTAACTTTCAAGAGCATATGGTTTACAAGTTTATTGACAAATACAAGAAAATACCAGTGAATGAAGTATTTTAAAATGAGGGAGCTATCACCGTTTATAGCTAGAACAATCCTTCAGTTCCTAGCAGCCCCCTGTCTGAAGAAAGGAGCTTTATTTTTTATTTGTTTTAATCCTGAATGAATGCTATAAAACCAGTTCTAGTCCTTTGAGAAGCTTGGTATTTTTCTTTAGAGCTCAGGAATGTGTTGACTGATGCTGAGGATAGTTAAAATCAGTTTTTTTGAGCTGGGAGAATGTCTAAGTGCCGAAGGTGTTTTATGTGACTCTACTGTGAGAGAGGGAAAGGTAAGAAAGGAGGAAACATACATCTCTTTGGAGGTACAGTCTGCGGTGTATAGAGCAGTTTCACATGCTTACTAACTGGCAAAATTTAGGGTAGGAAAGTGTATGTGAATCTCTTCTTGCATGCATTTGCTATCAGCTTTCCTCAGTGTAGGAAGGCAGGACTGCTTTGTTCTAATGTAGCTTCCAGAATGTAACAAGGTCTGTGTGACAAATTCCTTCCCTGGGAGCTCAAGGAAACCCCTTGGCAACAGTCATTTACTGCATGTGAACTTTTGTCTGGAGCATGGCAGGAATATGAACTTAAATGTGGATCTTCAGAATTTCTTCAGTAGAAGAGGTTGTGTTTATTTTTTTACTAATATGGGTCAGCAGATCACCTTTCTGAGATCTTGAAAACAATTCTGTCTGCTACTATGGATGAGTGCAGTGGTTCCTTTTCAGAAGTAGGCAGCCTTAGAATTTATTTTAATGAAATGTAATATTTAATTGTTTGACAAAAAAACCCCAAACATACAAACAAAACAAAACCATGCACACACACAAAAACCCAAACCAACAAAACAACAACTAAAACCAAACAAAACTACAACAAAAGAAAAAAAAAACCCACAAAACAAAACCCAAATCAAAACCCCAAACTTGCTAGAAGCTAATGTTAGCATAGCCAGCATCCAGTTTCTTGTGGAGATCTAGTGCAGATAATCGGTGCTGGATACTTCCTCCCCAGTTTTGTGCTGCTTAGTACTAATAATTTTAATGAGTTAAAGCTTGCTTTGGAAAAGCAATGTAGTATAACACTTGTAACTGGAAGAAATGCTTACCTTGACATAACTTAATGCTTTAACATATGGGCTGTCACTTCAGAAAAATTACCTTCTAAATCTGAAAGGCACATTAGTTTTCAACATTAAGGTCGCATTTATAAACCTGTGAGCATCCTTAAGCCACATACTCGTTTTTATAAATTTTTATCTTAATGTAGAGATTCTATCGTAAGCTGGGAAAAAGTCACATTAAAATGTCAACACAAGACAACCAGTTCTTGTTTGGATAAACTAAGTCTTATTGCTGCTGCCTGGCTGATGTGGTGGCTTCCACTGAGTAGTTCTGGTATCAGCTGTCACTTAGGTATACAAGGTGAATCTCCAGCCCTGAATCTCTGTAATACAACAATCAAAAATGACAGTGCTTCCATTTTCACCCTGTACATTTCTTCTGTCACTCACTAGCACAAAATAGTTTCAAATACAAGGATTGACCTTGAAAATATAAGAGAAAAATGTTATTTTCTGATTGCTATTATAACTAAACATTTCTTCTTTTGAATTTTACATCTGATTTTTTTTTCTGCTTTCTTCTGTGATTATTCATTCTTTTGCTCTTGACTTCATTTCATTTACATTTTTTATTTCATTTACTTTGATTTGTTTTTCTATTAGCTTTTCCCTTATGTATTCTCAGAAGCAGGACCAATTTTAAAATATTTTCACTTCCGTGACACTTGATCTAGCATTTTTCATCAACAGTCTATTTTAATGACTGCAGTTGCCTGAAGTCTTCCTGGTCTTGCTCTGCTGGTCACAGCGTGAATGGTACAGATCTTTTACTCTTGCTATCTCGTCTCTTTTTAACATTGTAGACACTAGATATCTTTTTCATATACATCTGAGAGTGGATCATAAAACTTGAATTTACTTGATGATCCTGTATCCCAGAGTCAATTTCTGCCTGCCTGCCTTGGCAAAATCTCTATTCATTACAGTATTTGTTATAAAATAGTAAGATATTATAGCTTACGTTCCCACTGCAGCTGTTACAAGAAAAACAAACATCCATGTCACATTTTCCCTGAGCTCTTTATATCTCTGCTTTTCCTGAAAATATTTCCACAGATGCTATACTTTTACACATGGACCAGCACAGATCAGCAAATACAGGTGGTAACTGCAGTTGTAAACTGAGAAAACTCATGAGGTTGTGAATTGTGCAGCTGATGGTCTGTCACAAAAAATGTCCGTTGGAAGCAGTAGGATCTGAGTATGTCTCTACCTTTTCACCAGCAATTCTGCATGAGTTGTCTTCTATGTAGGCGTGTCCCAGTCTGTTCAATGTTTTATGCCAAGGGTGCTCAGCCAGCCTTCGCCTGCCTTTTGCCCACACTCTGTTGGTAGCCTTCTTCCTTGGCACTTGCCTGAGCACATTCTGTTTGTCAGATAAATTGTTCTGATGGTTGCAACCTGTTCTTAACTGCTGCCTTTATAGGAGATCCACAATCTCTCAGCATTTTGGGTTTATGTAACACAGGTGAACTTAGGTGAATTTGCTGGAGAGCTGTGGGCAGCCACAGGAGGTTGAATTTACTTACTTGCATATAAAAAAATGCATATGTTCATGAAACTGCCAGGAAGTACTAAGAAGGCACTGTGCATGAACATAAGTGACAGGGATGCCAGGGGAAGGGAGAGGGCTCAAAATACAACTCTTTGCTGTCTCACTACAGTTGTTTTTTTGTGGTTGTGGTGTGGTTTTTTGGTTTTGTTTGTTTTTTTTTGTGTGTGTGTGGTGGTTGGTGTGTTTTGGTTTTTTTGGGGGCGGGGCAGGGCGGGGGAAGGACATGGATCTTAAGTTAATGTTTCCAGCTCCAGGTGGCAGTCAACAGCTGTCATGGATCTCAGGAAACTTTGTACTCCTGGGGAGTGGATTGGCTTCTCACATGAGATATTGTATCTGAAATAATCTCAGTTGTCATTCTGTTACAGATGTACTTTCATGTTGAAAATGGCAAGATTATCACAGTGAAGTCAAGAGACTGAGCACAGGGCATACCTTCTGGGTATATACATGCTGACAAAAGTACTCAGAGTAACTTACTCTGTGGTTGACTAAAACAGGTGTAAATCTAGCCATACATTGTACGTACTTAAGTAATAGCTGACTGATAGTATGTATGAGGTTGAAAGGACTTTTTGGAGCTATTAATCTCCCAGTGAGAGAAAAAAGGTGGTTCTGCATGTACTTAAAAATATCAAAGCTAGGAACTTCTCTTTAAACAGAGACAAGTTGCAAATGTACATTTGCTTGACATTTACTGAGACAGACAAGATTATATGATGGAGTTTCCTCCAATATTAAGCATATGGATCCCCAAGTCTGTTTTCTATGGGAGTACTTGGCTTCATAATTATTTGTTAAACAAAACCCCTAAAAAAACAAATATCAAAGCTAACACCTCGCCCCAAAAAACCCTTCATGTATATATACATTTCATTTAACTGGCTTCAACAGGTGTTAAAGAGTAGCTGCTTTTCCATAATGAAATCTCCACGTATGAATCTATGACAACAGATGCTATGCATAATGTTTGACCTGTCTAGTTTGTTCAATGTGAATTGTATATGAAGATAAAATTTAATAGATCAGCCCTCCCTTCCACTTCAATGAATTTTGTTAATTGCAATGATCCCTGCTCTTTCCAGCTGTCTTTGAGATTGTTATTGTAACATTCTTTTAAATTCTATGCTATTTAGCTAGTCTGTTGTTCCAAATTGTATTTAGAAACTCCTGGAATACCAGGCTTCTGCCATACTTTCTTGCCTAGAATAACCATACAGGGTACCTAAAGCCAGGATTTACTCTTTCTGCAAGAATATTCTTTCCTCTACATGTCATGCAAAATGGAAATGCTTTTGTGTGTGTGCATGTGTTTCTGGGTGGAAGTCACTAAGATCCCTTTAGGAGTTTACATGGAATTTAAATTCCAATCTGGAATTATGGAATTGCATTTAACCAGTGATTAGCTGCCTTTCCAGACCAGGGTACTTCTGAGTGTATGTGGTTGACTCCTTACTTCTGTTCAAGATGTGATTAAGTGTGCTTAAGGTGTGGTTACTATCTGCTCATGAAAACTTAACATTACAGAATTTGTAAGGAGATGTAGTTGGATCACAGTTAAATGCAAGATTTTTCTCCTACAATAAGCTTTTAGCATTTTATTCTATTTCTCTAAGAACTTCAAATATAGTGTTGCATTCAGTCACTTCTAAAAAGGTGTTCCACCAGAAAACACTTATTCATTGCTAGATATTTCTTCCCTGTTGCTTAGCTGCTGTATTATTTTATTAGTTTTCTTAATTATATTATGTTAGCTAAGTTTTAATACATTAGCTTGCAACCACTACCTCTTGTGTTTCTAGCTGAATTAGCTACTAGTAGGAATATTTTTTCTAGATATTGGAAGTATACCATGATCAGATAACCTCTTATAGTTTTTTCTTCAATGAACTAATTAAGCTGCACTGAAGTCTTTCTTTAGAAAACATTGTAACAGTGGAGCAGGAAGAAAAGGGTAAAGGGCTTCTCACATGATTCAGAAAAGCTTTGAATTAATACAAGGGGGAGGGAGGGAAGGAAGTGAATGATATAAAAGGAAGGGATTTTGTAATTTACTTTGACTATTAAAGTGCTCTTGCTGTAAACTACTTGCAGGTTTTTGCATTTGAGTGAAGAAGCCATACCATGAAGGCATGAAAAATACTCAAGTACAGAAGTGGAGCTTATCTAGATGAGAGTCTGCCAGTTTAGAGTAATGTTTTCCAGTACTTCAGTTGTTCTTTTAGCATTTTTCTGAAACTTTTCCAGTTTTGCTGTTGGACATATCAAGATTAATTCCACATTTCTGAAACCTGCTATATATCCCTTATGTTTTCCATGTGTTTTATGAAGTTGCCATTATGCACAAGGATGTGATTTGTATATGGGCATGGTACATACTTCAACCATAAATTTTGCAGTGTTTATTTCTACTGCTTTTGGAGTAGAGCAAATACATTGATTAAGACTATACAGTTTTAAACCACTAAGTCGTGCCATATATAGTGAGTAGCTATGTTGATCCATTGAACCTTGATTTAATATAAAGTATCTAACTCATCCAGAGTATTTTAAATCCAAGAAATAAATTATCTTTTTCATGTGGGTTTTCTCATAAATTTCCTCAAATCTATGCATATCCATAGTCCTGGGTAGTACTCCCTCTTTGGACCACTTATTTATGATGTGCAAGAGACTGTTTTCAATTTTTTTACTCCCCTTCTACTGAAGAGATATTTTTAATGTACTTTTACCTCTTTATCTGAGAACAGAAATAGAATGTTTCAGGCAGATTTCTTGTTATATGATTTGAGAGGCATCTGTAGATGATAAATAAATCCAGTTCATTTCTGATTTCATTTCCTGTATATGCTTGGGCTTCTGTTTCGGCAACCTGCCTCTGTACATCTAAGTGACTTTGGTTTATTTGGTTTTACCAGAAGTATTTTTCATTTTTATCTTACAGCCGTCTTCCTTGTGTGCCTGACTTGCAGTAATAGCTCAATTTTTATCAGCAAAGTCTCTCACCAGATAAAGTATTGCTTTCACGAATGAAGGACTGCAAAACATGTAGTGTAGCTGGTGACTGAATTTTTGTAGACCTGTGTGTTAGGAAAATGAGGAGATAACCATGTGTAGCTAATGGAAATCCAGCTTTAGTCTTCATAGAGAATTTAAAGGATTAGAGCTGGTGGCTTCAATGTCTGCTTGTGTTTTAAATGACAAATACCATATACTCTTCTTAAGACAGAGCACTTTTTTGATCTCCTTTGTTTTTTCTTGCATACAAGACGATGAGTTCTTCTCAACTTGGATGGGGAGGTGCAAAAAATTTATTGTAGACTACTGGTGGGAGCTATTCCTAGCTAGTCAGTGGTAGTAACTTGTTTATCTATATATTATTGAAGAGGAGAGAATTCATTGAGGAAAGAATTAAAGTTTGCTGCATGATATCCATATCTAAACAGACAGTTGATCCTGGGATACAAGAATCAGTGGGCCAAAGAGTCGCCAAGTGAGAGGGAGCCTAGCTCTGTTTTTTTTTAAATAGTTAGCTCAAGTATCTGGAAAGGTGGAATCTCCAGTCTTAAGGACACTATTGTGCCTTCTTGTATGAATCTTTTGATTTAAAACAAAAAATAATTTTGATGTAATGAAACATAGGATTCTTCCCTTCCATCTGTCTGTCCTAACGTTTTGGGCTGTAAGTTCGTGGTGTGTTTTGTATTTTCTTGGGTATAATGAAGGAGACTTTATTCTTTTGCTTTCTAGGCAATTTCTCTAATAATTTACTGTGAAGATGAGCACGGTTAATGTTACTTCTGTGTGTCTTTTAAAAGAGAGACAATTGCTTGCTTCTCCCCTGTTCCAGATTACTTGAGTGTTTTTTTCAGCACAAGATTCTGGATTTCAGTTAAGAGACGTGTGTCAGTTCTGACTGAGAGACTACAGAGTAAGAAAAGTTGAGCCACAGATGTTGCCAGGCATTTTATACTGTGTATTCATTGTTAGGCTCAGCTGGATATGCAGACTTTGAAGCACCATTCTGAGTTGCTTGATGGTCTGGTTTTACAATAACTCTTGCTGATCCGAAGTTGATTCTTTGCCAGGAAAATGGTTCTCTGTTCCAGGTGACCCTTGCTATTTCAGTTGAAAAATATCTTTGGAATATCTTTCTTTGGTAGGAGGCACAGATGTTTATCTGCCCAGGGGAGTTGCTATATAGTGTACATGATTTTCATTGCTAGTGCATGAACAAAGAAGTGTGTGAGTGCACATCTAGAATAGGGGCAAGGCAGGAATACCTATTTTGGAGTATCAGCAATCCTAGATTGATTTAGATCAGCTACTGACTCTTCCCAATCCACTGCATAGGATAATGGTGCATGAATATGGTTTTGAAATCCTAGACAGGATTTTTCTTCTGGTTGCACATGGTTGTGTAAGTATGGGGTCAGGAGTCTGAGTGGAATTTTCCAAGTGATCAAAATTACTCAAAAATGTATACCTTAGTATTTTTTTTTTTCCTCCAGGTGTGAAATACTAGAAAAACATAGCCTTGTTGTTGCAGTTCATCTTTTCCAGTGTAAGTCTGATATTCCAGAAGATGAGTTTAAAATGTAGCACAAAGTCTTTCCCTACTAGTTCTATGCTATTATTCTCATAATTATGTTTGTTGTAGCTGAAACCACTTCTTTGCAAAATTTGAAGCCTGTTAGTTGCAAAAGTCATTGAAGAAATGAATAGAGATTATCTGCTCTAGCTATCGGAAGGAATAGGAGAGAAGTAAAATGTGTGGAAAAAAGCAATAGCAGTAAAGATTTTGCTCAAATCTGAAATAAGATATTTTAAATGCCTCTTATCTAGAAATAGGGTTTATGGTATGTTAGGAGAAAAGAATTAATTAGCATGTTAGTGTTCACAAATAGCACAGGGTCTAATTTAACCTGTTTTTGTTTCTGGGACCTAATAGTTTATATAAAAATCAACATGAATCTTAGCATCAGTTCTTGCTGCTTTGTCCTGAGTGACAGGCTCTTCATGTCTGTCCCTGTTATTTTGCCCAGAAGGCTGCACCTACTTAGGACTTATGGACAAGCTGTGGCATATCTGTTTCCATGAGGCCCTTCGCAGGGAGGCACATAACGTTCTCAGGACACATCATCTGTTGTCCTCTAGAAACCACATCCCCTGGAAACACTGGATGTGAGAAGGCTGAACTGAACGTGTGAAGGATCCAGCATGAAGACTACTTGCAAAGAATTTAAGTGAAACTGAGGGGAAAAAGTGTTTCTGTGAGTTAGATTTAAACAGTCCTAAAAGGAAAATACTATTTAGCTGGGTCTTTTTTCATTCTGTGACAAGGATGATGCGGAGGACACAACAACAGTGGGTTTACAATAACTGTAATTTTGGATGGTATGTATGCTATGTATCAGGCAATGTTACAGGTAGTCTGACATATGCCTGAAGCCTAGCAGACTTTTAAACATAGAAAACTGAGAACTGCTGAAAAGAACTCAAATTCAAAGGGATATTATAATTCCAGTATAATTCTCTCGACAGTAAGGCAGTCTACAGCAGATTTCAAAAGACTATAGGTTGCTTGAAAAGAAACCTATTCCTACTTCTTTTCTCATGTATCTTGCTCTGCTACTCTCTATAACCCTGAGTTTCAAGGTTGACATGGACACTCAATCTCTTAAACCACATTGTGTGTATTATCACTATTCTCTTACTGATCAACATGCCTCACTAATAGGGCAAAACAGCTAAGAGGATGCAGTGCACCTGCTCACTCGAGGTGCTCAATTGGCTAAAGTGAGGAAGCTGCCAAAAAGCCTGAAAATAATTTGAAATTCTTGTGTGGTGTTTCCTCCTCATAGTCTCCTGAAATAAGGTACTTAAGACATAGGAAGCTATGATTTTGGTTAGAAATGCAGAAGAGATTCTGTTTTAGGATTTCATAATTGAATGGATTATGGGGTAGGGGTAGGTGGGGGAAAGTATCTTCTTTTTTTTTCTTTTTCTTTGTATATGTGCTATATGCCAGTGCTTTCATTAGTAACAAAATTTCTTTGGTTTCCATCACATAGTTAACCCATATGTGTCTGCTATATGTGGGGGAGAGAAATCAAGGAGACAAACACATGAATGGAATGGTCAACTTTGAATTCCTGGAACTCATTTCAAAGTCTTTAAAAAGCATATCAGGTTAACAGTGTTTCTAATCTATGGGCAAAATGCCATTTCAGAATAAAAAAAATTATTAATTATGTAAAGGACAGAAGGTAAGAAATCAGTCTAGAATTTGGACTCAAATCCTGAATTTTTGATGGCCGCTGTTCTCCTTTGCACAGTTCCTGGGTGATCCCGCTTAGTATTGTGCTTAGTTATACATAGATTCTCTTAATTTTTGTGATTGCCTTTGTTTCATTAATTCTGTATAGTGATTACCTATGATACATTGTTAACTCATAACAGACTACCTTGTGTATTATGGTGGGACACATGTCTGAATGCAAACTTCTCTTTGTCTTACCTTCAAGCTTCCATCTCCAGCTTCCACTGAAGTTTCCTGTCTCGTGTAAAT
The DNA here is from genome assembly GCF_964273445.1 of Streptopelia decaocto. NCBI lineage: Eukaryota > Metazoa > Chordata > Aves > Columbiformes > Columbidae > Streptopelia > Streptopelia decaocto. The sequence goes on along the minus strand of NC_138663.1, from coordinate 32,508,584 downwards.
TTACTCTATTAATTTAAAAATACTATCATAAATAGTTTATTTCAATGAAAATTATTTTTATACCAGTATTTTTAGTGGAAAATAAATCAATTGCTACTTTTACTTTCAGATGGGCACCTTTAAAGCACATGATGGTGAATATTTTTTAGAACCTTTGATGAAAGCGGATGGAGGTGAATATGAAGATGAGCATAACAAACCACATCTTATATACAGGCATGAAGAACTTAAAAAGTATCAGAAATCCCATAAACCTTGTGAAGTTTCAGGTATAGTCATACTTTAAATTTCAATGTGACTTTTTGTAAACATCTGACATTTGAAAAAGAAAGGCAATATTTAATTTTTGTAAATAATATTTATCTCTAGGTTGTTTCCTTACAACCTACACATTTCTTTCACATAGCCTTGGCAGGCATTGATTTTTTTTTTTTTTTTGTTCTTTTTCTCCTTGCCAGTGGCTAATTCAAATGTAGGACAAAATGTGCATGGAAAAAAAAATAACCGTGATATTGCAAGAACTTCTCTGTGGGTTTACTTTTACACCTACATTGTCCCATATGTAAACATTAAAAGAGTAGATCCACAGGAGCTGTTGCAGCTTATATTCACAAAAGATAATGAACTTATTGCAGGTCTAACAGATAATACAGGACATATGTCTTTCTTAATAATGGGGGTATCTAATGTAACCCTTAAATGTAGATAATTCTCCTTATATTTCAATAATACATTAATACTACATATTCATAATATTTAGTTTTGTCTAAAATAAAATGAAGTAATTTAAATCATACTATTAAGATATGTGACAAGTGGATAGCTGTACTTTCATGGCTTCACAGTATATAAGTTAATCATTAAGCAAAGTAACTTAAGAGTGAGAAGGTACATGGTGAAAGTGACTATGAAAGACAGAACAGGCTTTATTAATACCATGAAAAACTGAGTAGAAAATACTGGACTTTAATACATTTTTTTAGTGGGGGAGAGAACTTTCAGTAGTTTTTCATAGTTTTGCATGCATCATCATAATCAGAAAATAGTATGATGGGAGAAAGGCACCTGCTACTACTATCAAAGTACAGAAACTAGACAAAAGAGTGGGATTAGAAAGGATTTATTTGAAATTGTAGGTGTCCATAGACTCATTCTAGACACTGATATACCATCTGCTTTTGGAATATAATGATGTGGAAGCTTTTGAAGATCTTGCCTGAGCAATGCAGTTCTTAATCTTCACTATTATGTTAGTGCCATTAAAAAATATTTTTCATTCTAATTTTTCTCTTAAGCCTAGTGCCACAATAAATGCTTTTCTCTTGCTTTTGATAGAAGCATACAGGTGTCATTTATTTGGCTTCAAAGAAAGCACAAATGGGTGGAAGTTCACAGTAGGAGTAAGTGGCTTATATTTGGTTCAGCTTGGCATTTAAAAACATTCTGTCTAATTAAAATTCTACACCTCTCATGGCATTGAAATCTGCATTTATACATTTTTGAATGGATTTGCACTTCAGGAATGTTTAAGGAAGGCTGAGTGCATAAATATAACTAACTGAAGAAAATGAAAACAATATTTCAGCTTTATGGAATATCTGTCCAGATGTTTGAAAACATAAATTGCAAAATAATGGTGCAGTCTTTAATTTTGAAAAAAATCTTAAAGCATATTTTATTCTCAAACAATATATTGAGAATTCTACTTTTCCATATATACTAAGGCTAGAAAGCAACCATTATGATCATCTTGCATTAAACAAATTCTAGTGAAAGTTATTTCTTTAGCTCTTTCTTAGGAAGCTGATACTATCTGTTCATTGATGGTCATTGCAGGACAAGGAGTTAGTACTTTGAAAATCAAGCAAGTATTGTTATTCCTGATTTTTTTTTTTTTTTTATTATAAATAATAGGTACTGAACTAAAGTAGTGGTCTTTCAGGCTGTTGTGTGGGGTGTTTTTTTCTATATTGTATGTAAGAATTCTATTAATATAAGCAACCTAGTGTGAGAAAAAGTTTCCAAGCATTAAGAATATTGTGATTTTCCTCCTTTTTGTTTATTGGAGCAACAACAAAAGATTGAGTTTTTGGAGGAGTGAGGCTTCAGAAATGTTCATGGAGAAAATCCTCATGTTGTATATTTCTGTCCTTCTGAAGAAGAGATTTGTCTTCTTTAATGCTAGTCTTGCCTGGTTATTCATGTCCTTGCTTCAAGAAAGAACAAGAGTGTATCTATGACAGCAATACTTGTGAACTCTAGTAAATGAATCTTGACTGAAGATATGGAGAAGCAAAGCATTTGGTACAACTTCTTCATTTGAAATTGGACCGTGATAATTACTTCTAATATTGTCGAACTAATCTCTTCCTCACTTTGCATTGGTTTCATCTAAACTACCTTGGCTGATGATAAATTAATGGGAAACCCTTGTACAAGCATTACTCAAATCAGGATGGGACATCTGCTGCATTTCCTCTATCCATGAATCCTGTTTCCTTAATACATGGAAGCTCATCTGAGTTTGTCATAATATGCTTTTGATAAATATGAGAGCTATTACTCATCCACTTGTTGATTTCTGATGTTCATCAACAAAATTAATTTGATTTGTTAGGGTATTGAATTTGTCTTGTCTGGTTCATAAATTTATGTAGTCTTTAAGCTCCCACTTTAAATATAGATGCTGTTTTCCATTTTGCAGTACCCTGAAATCTCAGACACCTTCTGTGACCCAGTAAAGATAATGTGCATATGAGATTGCTTCACACTCAGTCTGAACTCATCTAATATACATAGGTACTCACAAACAAGTTCGTTTTCAAAGCCAGTCAACAAATTCTCCCCTTGTTATTGTTAGTGCTAATAGTTTTTGCAATTATTATAGCTACATTTTGTGACTGACTTTTACTCAGCAAAATTTAAGGTGCTTGCTGTTGTCCCTCTACTGTTGCTTTCTCTCTGTATTGCTCCTTAATTTTAAAGAGGGCAGAGTATTGACCTGACAAAAGTAGCTTGAAGTTTATTGATGAGACCTCTTCCACGGAAATATGGAATGCATAGGTTTGAATCCTCTCAAACTGAGGAAGACAGTGTTGGGTCCTCTGAATTCTTCAGTCAGTGCTGTAGCCGCTAAGCCATTAGAATGAAAGGATTAGGATACATCCTTTGGTAGATTTTTTCCTCTCAAAAAGTAGCTATTACAACTTCCAGAAGGACAGGGGATGTTTGCTTTGAGGGGACTGAAGTGTCAAGTTTGGTGTCTAACTTCTGGAGACCAGTGAGAATTCTGATATGCTTCTCGGTGAAGTATTTTTGTGTGGCTTATTGCTAAGGTGAATCCCAGGTCAATGCATGGATTTTAGATATCAGGCATCAAAAACCTCTGGTGGCTGGACTCTACAGCATAATTGGAAATATTGCAGTACTTAGTTTGGAGTTATCTGAGGAGGTTGTATATTTCCTTTAGAATCTAATCCTACATAATGAATATTAACAAAGCTGTGAAGGAAGTCACTGGAGGCTTTTGATGTGTACTTGCTTGTGAAGTAAACTTCATATAAATATAATGTTATATAAATGAAAAAAAATCAATAGGGACTTGAATTCAGGACTGAAGTTTAGTCTTTGTTGTGGTTGGTTTTGATTGGTTCTGGTGATGTCAAAGGTTTGTGTGTTTAAAAAAATAAAAATTAACTAGTTTCCTTTGTTGCACTGCTTAAACTGCAGTGTTTATCTCCATCCAGCCTGCATGTTTGGATTATACTACATTCTAGGAACTGTAGAATACTGCTATCTCTCAAGTAATTTTTAACAATGAATCCAAATATGATAAAACTATATGATACTGTGCAAGACATCTAACTGTTGTTCCTATTACAGCCTTCAATGTTTAATTTTTTTTTTTAATTCTTGCACTAGTTCTCTTGGAAATAAGACCATAAATATAAGTTTCCTTTGTCCATTTTGGGCAGCCTTTTGCCCGTTTCTCTTTTTAAATTTAGAAACTGCGTTCAACGGTAAACTTTCTTTTACTTCACAGAAAAGGAATTGAAGAAGAGCACTTTACTACATCCAACCTTGAGCAGTTTAAATAAAGAGAGCAATGTTTTACAGAAGTCTCTCAGTCTAAAGTATGCTTTAAATAACTTATCTGTAGAAGATGGTGGCAATCCACATTCCAGGAAAAAACGCTTTCTTTCCTATCCAAGATATGTAGAAGTGATGGTTACAGCTGACACCAAAATGGTCCATCACCATGGGCAGAACTTACAGCACTACGTACTAACACTGATGTCAATAGTAAGTAAACTTAAGTTCATAAGTATGAGCATTTTCAGTTATTTCTGTTCTGTTGCTTTCTCTTCTGCAGCTTTTCTGTCTTCTGGTTTGATTGAATTCTGTATTAAAATAAAGATATTCCATAAACATTTTTTAAAAAGTAGGGCTAAAACTTCAGATTATGGATCTTCTCAGTGTAATACGGTAAGGTGCATAGGTGAAATGCTGTGACTTACAGATTTGCTGTTACATTAGAAGAATTCTTAAGCTTCAGTAAGTTAAATACATGGATGAATTACAGCAGTCAGAGGTTAAAAGGCATTGTGAAAAAGTGAAAGAATACCAGTTCTTTGCTAAAAACTGGTGATTTCATTATTGCTCTTACCTAGCTACACTGTAAAACTAGGGCTTAAGGCAGTTATGGCTGGTTTTGAGGTAACGGCATACAATATACCTTTAATAATAATAATAAACCTTTATTAATAAATCTTTAATGTGAATTTAATATCTCTATCTACTGTGGTGTTCAGTAAGATGTATAGCTGGCATCATCTGGCAGCTCTTATTGCATGTGTACATCTGCCTCTTCTGAAGGTAATCGTGAAACAAAAGTTCAATGCTTCGTTTCTAGAAAAGTTTAGCTTATATAAATGCAGGTTAAAAAAAAGAATAAAATCAGATCTTAATTCTTGAACATTTTCTTCACAGTCCAGTTAATTTCCTCCCCACCCCTCAAGAATATATATCCCAGCTTGTATCCCTCCTCCTTGAAGCATTTCAGCAATGTCATAGAATCACAGGTTAAAGTTGTAAGGGACCTTTGTCATCTGGACAACTCTCTATGCACATATATATTGCTTTGTCAAACAAATAAAAGAATGCATATGAAGGTATAGCTTTCATTCTCTTCCTTCTCCTTCCCCATAAAAGTTATTTTTCAGTAAGCTAGTCATAAACGTGAAGAAGAAAACAAATGACTACCACTCTTTGCTATGTAATCTGTATTAGAATTCATCAGTATGAAGGTGGGTCATTTTTTGACCCATAGCCTAGTAGTGTTTGAAATAGAATTGTTATTAGTCTTATTTCATTACCCATAAAGGGAAGAAATGAAACTATTAAATTTTATATTTTCTGCTATAATAGAGATAGCTTTGATTGTTAAATTTAACTGGCACTTGTGTCTGGTCAAGCAACTTCTTCTGTTACAGGAAATTGTCAAGTTGCTGGCATTTTAGATGAAGCAAGCATTATAGTCTACTCTTATAATAATTCTGAAACTTTTAAGGATATTCAGTTTTGGCTTGGATTTTAAAGAAACCTAAAAAGTCTAAGTATATAAATCCCATTAAATTTTAATGAAACTTAGACATCTAGCTGCCAGAATAAGCTTTGAAATCCTGGTCTATTTTTATTTTTTATTTTTTTTTTTTTAGCATTAACAAAGCCACCAAAGTAAACTTGCTGGTTTAGGGTACTGTTTTATGAGTGGGGAAAAAAAGAACTGAAATATACTGCTAAATATTTTAAGGGTTTTAACTGTCTTGTCACTCATCCAATTCATCCTGAAAAGGCTTAACTCTCAGTATGCAAGTAATCCTATTGAACTGGAACTGGAATGCATTTTCTCATTTCTTTAAAATTGCATAAATATTGGCAAGATGAGTACTCACAGTATTTACACCATGTCTTGGAAATACTTGCTTGTTCTGATTATAATATGTATTTTAAAGTACAAGGAATACCTTTGCCATAGGACTTCATCAAAACTTTTATATTAAAATACAATAGAGTGGCATTATTTAATGTGAAATGATAAATGAAATAATAAAGAAATCTGTGATTGTTTGACTTGCAGTGTTCTTTCTTGCTCCTCCAATTACTGCATCAGCAGAGCAGGCAATAGGTAGTGCCTTAATAGATCCAGTAGCTGGAGGACCCTGTCTTGGGCACATTATGTTGTGCCAATTCAAAGTCCCTAACAAGAAGCCGTGATCTTAGCAACTGAAATAATTCATTAAGACACCGGAGTTTGCTATAAAAGCACCAAAACCTCACCAAATCTGGTTCCATGATACATTTTGAGGTACTGCGCTCATTCTCTGAAGCGGATATCTGATAACTGACATCTTTTCAAGAAATGTACTGCTTATATACTTTGGCAGTAAGAAACTTCTTGGTCTGTCCTTGGTTTGGTTACAGTAAGAACTTTTTAATCTTGCCTTTCTGAAAAGAAAACTTGACATGTAAAACCACCTGTGGTAGGACTACGTTGTCCAGCTCAGCTCATGAATTTGGCTGACTGCCTGGTCATGTGTGTGCTGGAGTTGGATCACAGGAGGGGAGTAGCTGTGCATTCAAGAAGAGGATTGAGACAGCATCAATTTACATCACTCAGCTTGCAGTGAGACTGTGGAATCATAAAATGGCATTTTATAATGTTAAAATAGTACCATTATAAAATAGTATTCAAAGCTGTTATTTTTAATATTCATCAAAATGAGTTCCTAACTTGGACTGCACATAAATGGTTTTGAGTCTCTATTGTTTTGTTCTTTGTGTAGTCTTTCCGATATGTGCAAATCAAGCTGCCATCAAAGTACCTTGAAATAGTTACTTTTCTTTTAGGAATGTGTTGTGGCTACCATAATTTACCAATGTAAACTGTAAGGCAGTGATTAACAGGTTTTAATGTAGTCTTTCCGATATGTGCAAATCAAGCTGCCATCAAAGTACCTTGAAATAGTTACTTTTCTTTTAGGAATGTGTTGTGGCTACCATAATTTACCAATGTAAACTGTAAGGCAGTGATTAACAGGTTTTAACGGCAAAAAGGTTTTTTAGTTGTAGTCTTGTCTACACTTTTTTCCAGTTGGACAGCTAATCATCAGCACTTATCTTTTCACATAGAATATATTACACAATCTCACATACCAGTGTACTGCCTCCATCATTAAAAAGCAGCCAAATGATTTTTGTCCTAATGTATATGGGATGAATTTAAAGAAAGTTTTCATACTTTCTTTGCAGTTCATAATAACAACTGTTAACAATTCATCTTTCTGTAACACTCTGGGAAAACACAGATGCACACTAGCTTTTAAGAATATTTGACATTAGTGATTCTGCTATATAGTCATCTAAAAATAGGCAGTAGACTTAAATAATTTCTAGGTTAATTTCATTTGTATGATAGGCAATAAATATTTTTAAATTCAAAATTCAGTGATGAGTATGTTGCTCCTTGCATCTGCTACTTACCTACCAAGCTTGTATTTTACCCCTTATTTCACTCAGATCATTGTATTACTTCTAATGCTGCAGCAATGCTCAGTGCTAGAGATCCAGCATAAAGGCATTTGTTTCTTACTTAAGTACTATACTTTATCATGTTTCTTCTTTACATATAAAACCACACGATCTTGTGCTCTTTGACATGGTTAAAATGAAAATGGATATTTGATTATACACTGATGAATATACATAGCTGGAAACAATTATTTTCAAAGTATCATTCATACAAAATTCTCTGAGCTAGACTTGTTGCTTATCTTGACATAAGGATATCTATATGGGTATTAAAATAAAACCCTACTCTGTTCTTAAATTGTGACTGTCCTTGTATTTTAGGTCCAGGGTGCTTGTATATTGGTGCCTCATACCTTACTACATCTTGAAGTCCCCAAGCTAATACAGAGATACTAGAGCTACCAGTGTGCTCAAGTGGCAAAGAAGGCCAACAGCATCCTGGCTTGTATCAGGAATAGTGTGGCCAGCAGAACCAGGGCAGTGATTGTCCTCCTGTACTCAGTGCTGGTGAGGCCGGGCCTCGAATGCTGTGTTCAGTTTTGGGCCTCTCAATACAAGAAAGACATTGAAGTGCTCGAGCACACCCAAAAAAAGGTGACAAAAAAAGTGAAGGGTCTAGAGAAAAAGTCTTGTGAAGGGCAGCTGAGGGAACTGGGGTTTAGCCTGGAGAAAAGGAGAGAGGAAAAGGTCTCTCAGTGTGAGACCTTATTGCTCCCTACAGCTACCTGAAAGGAGGTTGTAGCAAGGTGGGGCGTTGGTCTCTTCTCTCAAGTAACAAGTGATAGGACAAGAGGAAATGGCCTGAAGTTGTGTGGGAGGAGGTTTAGATTGGATATTAGGAAAAATTCCTTCGTAGAAGTGGGTGGCCAGGCATTGCAACAGGCTGCCCAGGGAAGTGGTTGAGTCACTATCTCTGGAGGTGTTTAAAAGATGTGTAGGTGTGACACTTTGGGACCCGGCTTAGTGGTGGACTTGGCAGTGTTAGGGTGATGGTTGGACTCCGTGATTTTAAGGGTCTTTTCCAACCTAAGTGATTCTGTAATTCTATGAAATTTTGCAGTGTGTAGGCAGGCACATACTTGCCTATCTTTACGCTTCACTGCTTTTAGTGCTATTTACTACTATTGTTACTTAGGTGTTGGTGCTGGTTGTTAATTAGATATTTGATGATTAGGCTAGTACATGACCTTATGACTTTATCCTTAGTAGTAGAGGGTTCCAGGTCTGTCCCTACAATGAAGTCTTAGCACTGTTTAATTATGATGAAGGCCTTGCTCTAAGCTACCTGGGACTCGTCTCATGTATAAGAAGGAAACATTTTGCCAAGCAATGCTCATATCTTCTTGAGTAGCTTCTAATGGCTGGAGAAGCCTGACTGTGCCTTGTGAAATGATCTTTTCAGGTAGTTTCTTTCAGATACTGAAAGGAAGGATGATTTGACATCTGAGCTGTACATGATGGCATTTGATGATCCAGTTATAGCCTTGGTGCATATTTTCATCAAAAGGGTGTAGACAATGATGACTAAGTCACCATTTACTGAGTTATTGCAATATTAAAGGAATGTCATTGCATCTGTCTCAGTCCCAGGTTATAGATAAGAAAAAGCCCAGGCATTCCTGGCAGGATGGCTCAGCCTTTAAATGAAATGTATTCTTTCTTTTTGCATCTTCTAGAGCACAATAGTGGGTCATTTGAAACCTCTACTTTGTTATCTTGAGGGATGGTAGGTAAATTGAAGAGGACTTGGATGAGGGGATGGGAGATGATCTAAAACTCATAAGAAAAAAAAAGGTAACTCTGAGGTGTGTAGGTGTATTTGGGCAAGCTTGCATGAGAAGTCTCTGCTGGCATTATGTTCCACTGGTGCAAGCACAGTTTGTGCAGAAATATGATGGAGCAGAACAAGAGTAACACCAGAAGAAATAGCACAGCTCTTTCTCATTCTCTCAGTGACATAACAACTGCTGTGATGACTACTTTATCTCATGACTTCAGACAATTCTGGAGTCTTAGGAAATACATGCCAGAATCAGGATATGACAATGGAAGAGGTGAAGGAGAAATAACCCAGATCCTGGATATCTTACATCCTTTCAACAGTACAGTAATAAATAAGAGATTATTGGAGCCTGCAAAAGATATGTGAGCTAAGAAGTGATATCATGTTTCTTTCAAGGGATATGAATGTTTGTATTGTCTTGGTATCATGGTTGTATGTAACAGACAAGAGGAAAAGTAAAGAGGTCTTGTGTTAAAATATTTAAGAAAAAAGGAGCTGAAGAAGTCCAACTCAATTTGAAGATATTGTTTACTTATCTCCAGCCTCTAGATACACTTGCTTGTTTACTAGCCTCTTTTCTAAATAGGGCATTTTACCACAATTCACAGTCCCTGTTTAATAGTTACAACAGGGATATCAAGAGAAACTAAACTTTGTTCTAACGAAGTTGTTTCCAGTCACCTGGCAGCCACAGCTGTGGTGATGACAAGATCTGACTTAATCTTTGAGAATTTCTTGAAAATGAAAGCTATGATCCTTTCACTGAAGGGTAACTAGCTTCATTTCTATATACTTTTTTTTCTCCTTTCTTTGTTGTTGTGTGTTCTGCTGTGTGGATGCTGGTTTCAAGAGTCTGAGAAATCTCTTGAAACTAATTTCCCTTTGTCTTGGCTATTACCTCCTACTTTTGTGAAGCCTGGATTTAGATCACTGTAAAGCAAGTAGATCTGGAAATTGTAAAGACATGGTGTATTCTATCAAATTCCTATCCCATTTCATCATTCTTTTTCATGAATGCTTCTAACAGGAGAGCATTGAAAGAGGTATCCTTGGAATACAGGAGGAAGAAGTACTTACCCCTTTTTTCACTAAAAATAAGAATCTCATATTCCAGATCTTTTGTACTTCCCTACATTGATCTATCATTTCAAGTCTCAGTTGATTATTTTAGCATGTACAATTCCCTAGGTAAATCTTCAAGTATGGTGTGTGGTTTTCAACTTTCAGGATTTATCTTTTCACATGTGTTCAGCCAGACTGCAGAATACACCATGTTTCACTGGTAAGGGCATCTCATTATTAGCACAGAATATTGCTCTTTAATCTTTTGAAAGCAATGGAAATAACTGAATGTTTGGAAGTCATGAAAGTGCCCATGAGTCACAGGATCCATACTTTGACTCAAATGTAGGATTAATGAGAGCAGTGTTACGTTTACGTTTAGCAGGAGCTTACCTGTCTCCAGCGTGAGAGAAAGTATGCTTCAGATTCTGGCAAGAACTGCTGGCCTTGGGCATCTAAGGGGCATGATTTCAGGTCTCAGCTGTTCTCCAGCCAGAGATAGCCAGCAGATAATTCAGATGGTGCATAGATATGGTGCTGAAGGACCTGTAGCAGGTTCTTTTCTGGTGTGTGATGATTCTTCTCGTTTTTATACTTACTCAGTCTAATGCACCTCTTCTGAGGTATGAGTAACCATTATCAGGTTTTGAAAAAAAAACTTTACTCAAATATTTTAAATGGTCATTGTGTCGACAGGCAGGAAGGAGGATATCTGACTCTGGGTCTTGTGATGTTTTTTTTGCCTCCTATATGTTTTCAGATTTTGTTAGCAGATAACCTCAGTAGACAGCACTTGCACTACAGTAACAGATTTTTTTTCCAAGGGACTGTTAATGTACGTGAGGGAACATCCATCAACTACAGTAATACCCATAAACAAGAACAAGAAAAGCCAAGTTTATTCCCAGGAAGGCTTCAGCTTGGACTCTTTGCCCAGATCATTCTAATCACCCAGGATCAGAAATAAATCTTGCTGTCACATACTATGGTACAGGAGGCCTTTAAGAAATTGAGGGTAATGTTGCACTGTAGGCTGATACGTGGAGTTTAGGCACTGGTGGTATTATTTGGTGTTAGCTGAGCCTAGTTAAGCCTCCCATCCAGTTCTCAATCCCTTTGCCTATTCTACCCTTGTAGAACCAGACAAATCCTGTATGGTTTTTGTCCACTGCATCAAGTGTCACCATCTCTGATGACCTACATGCACTTTACTTGACAACCAGTGAAATGTAGCTTTCTGTTCCAAAACAAGACATTAGCTAGACTACTTCGTAAGTCAAAGATCCTCACAGATATAATTTTGGATTCCTCTCTGACATGATTTTGAAATGCTGTATGAACCTGTCTTTTATTTCTTCTTTGCTAAAGAGAAATAAAACTTGAAATAATTAGGTTGGAATTGGTCTGCCCTAGCCTCCTACATCTGAAAATTAGACGTCTTGTCTCCTTTCATAGTAAAGGGATGAAGAATTGAAATAACTTCTTAATGTCTTATATAAAAATACATATAACTAAATATGTATCTTCAGATAGGCATGTCTACACAACAGTTCCATCTTTTCTTCTTCTCCGTTGACTGCTGAAGGATTTTAGACAGCTCGCTTACTGTTAGTTACGTGAGCTGAGATGAATGTGATAATTGTGTCACATTACTCTAAGAAGACAGTTCCTTCAGGAGCGAAACTTGATTATTTGATATTTCATGGGGAAGATAAATATCTACAAATATCCTCTCTAGGATTATCAAAGTGGATCTCAAATTATAAGAACACATTTTGAGCTTGATCATTTCTGGTAGTCTAAAAATAGTTTTGATAGTAGTAAAGTGGTAGTTTATTCCATTCAAATTTGGATAACCCCTTCTGCCTATATAGCACTTTAGCCTTTACAGGCACCTGATCTTTGATAAAGGTATTCCAAAAGTGTCCATGCCTCATAGAAGTCTTCAGTGAGCGCTTGAGAGATGCTGCTTGTTGCCACCTTGGAATAATTGGACACTTGCTGGTTAGTAAGAAAGAAGGGATTCCATAAGGAAGAAAGCAGATAATAGCTGTGTTGCTCTCAAATGTGTTCTCCACATGGAGTTCAAAACTCAGGCTCCTTCTCTGCCCTTATCAAATCCTATATTTTCAGCTTCTGTATCATCAAAAGAATGAAGGACAATGCTGCGCATTGTGCTCTCTCCAGATGAGGGAAAGGCACAGTATGAGTCAGTGGGAGTCAGTGCTCTGTCAGTTCCAGCTTTTGGTAGAATTACTCAGCCTCAGGTACACAGGGTTCACACACAGCAAGGCTCTGCTTTCCACAAGCAACTTCAGCCAGTTCATGCATAGGCTACTTAGGAAAGAAGTCTGTTCTTTGCACCTTTTCCCCTGTCAACACCTGTGTCAGAGAGGTTGCACCAGGAATGAGATCACATTGATCAAGATGACATGATTTTAAAAAAAAGAAAAAAAAATACATTGTTTTGCAGCTGGATCAGTTCCTTGATCCTGTTACTTTTGTAGCCTTGAATCCAGGAGGAAGGAAAACCAGTACTGTGTTTGGTGGAAACTCTTGTGTATTATAGATAAAGCTGTCATTCAACACTTGCTTTAAGCCAAATGTAGAATCTATGTGGATAGGACATCTGAAGCCAATATTGAGAAGGAATAAACTTTTAAAATGCTTTTATGAAGAATAGATTTTCAAAATGGTTCACTTTGGTATATGGAATTGACTCATAGTTTTTATGATCTGGCTGCAAGACTATATTAATATATAAAAATGCCTGTTGGGTATGTAAATACAAATTTTATGAATGAGGAAAGAAACCTTTTTATGTGCCAGGGGCCATACAGGTTTACAACTCAGTCCAGCTTCCATTGAAAGCAAAGGCAAAAACTTATTGGTTCAAAATTGAAAACCCTTTAATATTTTAGGTATTGATTCTACAAGTTTTCTGCATAAATCAGCTTATGTCTGTGACAGTCACAGTAATATGACTTTCATTCTTTCTTCAATATTTTATCAATAAACTACAGGTTTTACAGTGTAGAAGTATACTTTTTACTCTAGCACTTCAACATCGTGTCTAAGCATTTGGAAATGAATATAAAATTATAGCCATTTGGATATTAAAAAATGCATTTTTTTGCATTTAAGAAGTCTATTTTAGGATAGTTACCTTTTTATGTGGAGATTAGTATTGGAAAACAGTGTGTACATGTTCTGATCTTTTTGTGTCTAGTAAACATGAGCTACTTTGAGGTAGCAATTCAGTTTAAAAACTGGGCAACTATTTTGGGTTTGTCACAGTATCCTTGGGTAGAGATATACAGATGGATGCATGACACATCTCTTGTGTAGCAACTTGTTTTTCTTTAACTTGCTTGCATGACAAAAAGAGATACAGTTTATCAGATGAATTTAATATTCTAATCTTCTGCCTTTTTTCTCTTTAGGTTGCAGCAATCTATAAAGATTCAAGTATTGGAAATCTTATAAATATAGTTATTGTAAAATTAATTGTAATTCACAATGAACAGGTAGGAAAAATAAATATTAAAAATTTATTTCTAATAGAAGAAACAAAATACATGAATTTGCCTTGTAATCCCAAAGTTTAAAATATTTTAGTTTTAAATAAAAGGTATTTTCTTGAACTATATATATATATTTTAATAGGACACTAAATGACAAATGTCAGGTTAACTGCAGAGCCTTTATTTAATGCCTGTATTTCCCTATCTCTCTGTCAGCCCTTCCTGTTGACCTAAGTGGACTATATGAAAGCTTATGGCACCTAAAGAGGGGTTATAGTAATGGAAACATGACAGGGAAATGACAGCTTGTATAGAGGGTTTTCATGGAGGGTTTTCAGCCCTAACAGCTGTAATATTTTAAGATTGTAAGAATATACACTTTTTAAATACATGTGTTTATCATAATGTCTTGTCACTCTATTTTTTTACAAACTTAATATGTGGTTCGTATTCATATACAGTGATTAAAATAATGGATTCTCATGACTGCTGACTTGTAGCTGAATAAGATTTGATCCTACAAACCTGTGTGAGTGAACTCTTATGAGTGAGGAGTCCTGCTGACTTCCTTTCTATGCACAGTCATTGTTTTGCAGATTAGGGGAACAAATCCCAAAGTAATAAGTGCAAGTGCATGAATATTAAACTTTTCTTTTTTTTTCACCCCCTCATTTCTTGCTTAGGAAGGACCAGCTATCACTTTTAACGCAGCTACCACTCTTCGTAATTTTTGCTTATGGCAGCAAGCACAAAACACTTTGGATGATGCTCATCCTTCTCATCATGATACTGCTGTTCTTATCACTAGGTAGAGTATCTGAAATAGCTGTAATTACTCAGCTAGGTGAGACGAATGCTTCAGTTTCTTTTTTTTCTTTTTTATGTTGTTTTATGTTGGTAGCTAACCATCTGCTAAACCTTTGACTAGAGATGATGGAAATTACTTAGACCTGAAACTGTTACAAGGAAGCAAAGTCTTAACCATTGTACATATACGTGACAGGGATGGGGTGTTATACATAAGGGAATAAGCTGAAGTATGCAGTGAAGGTCTGCTCCTGATAGTGCAGATGTAATTAGAACTTCCAAAAGCTTACACGTAGAAAATGTTTAAATATTAGTATATATTCTTCCTGTACACCTGTTGCCTCACTGAAGGTTCTAATGTTAGTTCACTGAAATACATTGTCTCTTTTGGGGTTCCCTTTCATTATTTTTTTTCCCTTTGTGCTCAAGTCGGACACACTCCAGCAATTCAAACTGTTTGATATAAATTCCTGAATTTTATGTTGTTTTGGCACATCATCTACTACATAAGGTAGTTTCAAGTACCTTATGATATATTGTGATCTGCAAGTTTTTCAGCAGCATTTCATGCTTGATCTACCTTCTATATTGTAGAGAAATAACATAGCATTTGAATTTCATTTTTTGCAAACTATATAGAAAGCAATACTGTGAACATAGTCTGTTGAATTTAAATTACTTCTTTCACTGGAATGCAAATTGTTTGAATGGGCTGTAAGATTAAAAATTGAGAATCAGATTTTCAATTGCTGTAATTAATATAGCAACAATGAAATACTTTAAAATAGTTCTTTTTAGTTATTGTAATAATTTTGAATAAATCTTTTCCTTCAAGGGAAGATATCTGCAGAGCTAGAGAGAAGTGTGATACTCTTGGTGAGTTATACTTTTTTAATGAGTATGATTTTTATGATAGAGGATGTGTAAGAGAATTTCACTGTAGGGAGAAAAATTGATTAGGAATAAATCAGAAAACAGGTGCAAAATTTAAGTCACATAGACAAAAAAAATCAGCTTCTCAATGCTGTTCTGCCATGGCAGATATTGCAGTGCCAGGTGGTTGTTCGTTTTGTGGAAAATTGCTGCATAGTTGAGGCATGACTTTCAACTCAGGTGCCATAGTATTAGTTTATTGAGTCACCCCTTCTACAGGAAGATTTATTCTGTTGTGCTTTTATATAAGGATTTAATTTTGCAGGTTTAGCAGAGCTAGGTACAATGTGTGACCCACTACGCAGCTGTTCTATAAGCGAAGAAAATGGATTGAGTGCTGCGTTTACTATAGCCCATGAGCTTGGACATGTGTAAGTACCTATTTCCCAGAAGGTAAATATTTTTTATTTTCCTTCGAATATGACCAATTTCCAGTGATGTGCTCCACATTTCTAAGTGGTCCGCTATGTCCTTAAAGAAGAGTCATGATTTTTGTCCCTTGCAGTGAGCCAGCTTTGCCCACCACCTAGAGTTAGAGAAATTGTGAATTTTACAACCTGGTTGGTATCCTTAATGATGGGAAATACTGGCCATACAGTTGTATTCTGTCCTTTTGTCATATGAACTGGTTGGGACACTGGGACAGATATCTTAGGTGTGCAACATAGTCCCATTAACTCCAACTACATTCTAGTCCTGATAGAAATGTACCTTTAAGAAAATACAACTATTAATATAACGCAGAAATATTCTTCCTTTTGTTTGATCATTTCAGAACACAATAGAGTAACACAAAGAGCAATACTTTATACAGAAAAATAAGAGGAGATGACAGCATTTTATTTTATGAAGCATACCTCATCAGTGATGGCAGAAAGGTGCTATACTCTAGCTCCATGAGGCATGTCACAGCGTAGGTAACGATGACGTTACAGAGCTCAGTAGTTAGCTTGTTGATTTTCATGTGGCTGGAAGTTCATTTAGATATATACCATTCTTCATGGTGCTTATACCTGGATATAAAATAAGACAATATGCTAGTTGCGTGAATATGATGTTGGTGTGCTCTGTAGTTTGTTTTTGTTACTGAATAGAAAGAGTTGTGATGTGAATATTGGGGTGATGTGTTATGGACAGTCTTGGGGTAGCCAGTATATTCAGTTGAGGAGAGGGGTTGTTCATTTAAAGCGTCATAGTCCCCCAAACTGGAATTTTTCTGGTAAGCTAAAGAACTACATAACTGTAAAATTCTTACTGTGCCCAACATTATATAATTAGGTGCATTTTGGATAAGCAGAGATAAGGCATTTTTTGAGATATCCATTGCCATAATGTCACGTAGTCATATTACGTGAGTCCTGTTAAATTTAAAGACATTTTAAAACTCCAAACTCAAGCATTTGCTGCTACAAAAAAGAGAATGTCAATGAATTATTGCTGAATTTGTTTTGGAGTTTGTCTGTTTTGCTTTTTAGATTTAATGTGCCTCATGATGACAGTTTTAAATGTAAAGAAGCTGGAATTAAACATCAGTATCATGTGATGGCTCCAACTTTAAATTATCACACCAGTCCATGGACCTGGTCAAAATGCAGCCAAAAATATATCACTGAATTTCTTGAGTAAGTATCAATAAAATGCTATGTATTTTTTTTTCTATTTCATGTCTTTCTGAGAAGAAGTATTGCTTAAATACCAGTTTTGTGTTGTTGTTAGGTTTAACCACTGACTTGTAGGGCCTCAGTCCTCCAGGAAAACACACATATTTAATTCTTAGGATGATTCATGGCTTTGTTAAAGCTGCACTCAATATATAAAGCTAAGATTTTTTTTTTTTTAATATAGCGGTGGAGTTTATTGAAAAACTCTTTAGTATGATTTTAGTAGGTCAGAATAGGCACACTTTATTCTAGGAAGTGTTTATATAAAACATAAGTGGTAGGTATATTTTAGAAAATACTATATTTTTTTTCCTGTAAGAATGTGAAAGCAAAAGAGCCCCTTAAGCTTTATTTGTTATATAAAATGCAAAATCCAATAAAGAAAAATCAAGTGACCTGGTTTATTTTATTTTCAATTAAAATCATTATATAGGCAGGTAGGCATGCAAACCTTGAACTCTGCTGAGATACATGTGTAAGTGTTGTGTGAGTAGGCTCCCAATGAATTAATTAGGAGCAATTTATTCACATTTTGTTCCTGTTCTTACAACAGCACTGGTTATGGTGAATGTCTCCTAGACAAACCTAGTGGAAGAATATATGATCTCTCCTCTCAGCTGCCTGGGTCGATGTATGATGTGAACAAGCAGTGTGAACTTATGTTTGGTCTTGGGTCACAAGTGTGCCCGTACCTGGTGAGTGAACATCACATGGAGTCATGCTCAATCTGTACTAAAAACTTACTATAACGTAGGTTAGAAATGAAATCTCAGGACTTCTGGTTTCTGAAGAATTTTATCCTGAAACATGTCAAAATTCAGGTTTTGTTTTGTTGAAGGGGAAAGAGTTCAGTGGAGTGCATTGCAGCTCCATATGCTAGAAAAATAGAACTAGAAAGTAAGATTAATTTGTTTTGATTTGCACATCTCTAAATGTGATTATAATTTCTTTAAAAGATCTAAAGCTGCATAAATTAAGGCTTTCTGCAACTTCTGGAAAGGAATTATTTCAGCACTTTTTACAATGTTTTAACACTATAGCCCCTATCTGACATTAACAGGTCTTTCTTACCTGCTTGTTGTAGTACTTTAAAAAAATCTATAACTCTAATATAATGAAGTCCAAAGTGTAGATTCTCTCTACTTTGTCAGAGTCAGAAAATATTTTCATACCTGTTAGAGAGTACATTTTGTATACTAACCCCAAAACTTCTTTAAAGCAAAGTTAGGATCTGGAAAGACAACTTGAGCAGATTAATAAACTTGTATGTTGAAAGCTTAATGTGGACAGTGCAATGTAAAATAAATAGAAATATGACATTATGCCTTCATTCATTACTGTTGGGATGTCACACAGTTAAATTTTGGACCAGCTTCTCAAATACCTCTGCTAGCATTGCACTGCTTGTTGGAGCTGTTTAAAGGAGAGGATTTAAGATCATATTGAGACTGAATTAGGTGGAGCTGTTGGTGAGGTAAAGTGTAGTTTAGGAAGAGTCAGAATTTATGGGAATATTATAGAAAAGTAAAGAGGGATGCAAAGACCTGAAGATGGTGTTACTGAAGACTGTTTCGTAAATTTTGTAATCCACAAAGGTTATTTGTCCATTAAGAGTCTTGTAACAATTTGAAAAAGAGGCTTTCTTCTTAATTTTCTAGTCGCTGTATTTTTTTTAAATAATTCCAGTTAGTGTCTTTATCTGGGGTTTGTACTCAAACTGTGCTACATAGTATCAGCCATAATCTCTTACGTGCTTTTTTATTAGACTGTCTACTGAATTAGAAAGTGAAGTTATCTGTTACTTCTAATGAGATCAGCTGCAAATATTCCATATTCCTGCCTGGCCTTATGCAGATATTTTTTTGTTGGGTTTTATCTGTGAAAAATTGTAGTACTAATAGCAAACACTGCACTTGCATAGTGCATAGTATAAGAAAACAATACAAATCTACCAACTAATGTAAAAAATGGTGTTACAGGTACAACAAAGGTAATCTTATTTTCTTTCTAGAAACAGTGCAAACGCTTATGGTGCACAAGCACAGAAGGTGTTCACAAGGGTTGCCGTACTCAGCACATGCCTTTGGCAGATGGAACAGTTTGTGGTGTGGGAATGGTAAGCCTTCATGTGTTTCTCAGTACTTGCACACAGCAAAATCATTGATGTAGATAAGAAAGATCAGTGCTTGCTGTGTGAACAGTATCTACTGACTTTGCCTGCAGTTTCTCTTAGTCTTGTAACGTTGTGACATAAATAACATAGGTTGTCTGTTCAGAGTACTGATAAAAGTTTACAGATGACAAGTTGGTTAAAAATAGGTGGAAGGTCTCAAGGGAAAGTTTCCATCTTCCCTTTTGTTTGAAAACTTCAGATCATTCATAACAAGTTGTTTTTTGCCTCATTAGTAGTGTTCCAAAGATTAATTTCCTGGAAACAAGACATCCCAAAAGTGTGTTTCCCCCAGTTTGTCCTACTGAGACTCTTTCACTGAACCAAAATGAATTGTATGTATTTTAAGTATGACTGATTTGGATACAGGAATATACTTCTTTGGAAAGAGGGACTCTTTGGATTAGAATCCTGCTTCCAGTAGATATTTGTGCATCGTATCTATTTTAGATGAAGTATGAAAGCATCTATTGGTATCTCTTAATCTACTCCAGTAAGTGTCTTAACCACACATAACTAGCATTGATGTTCTGTCTTGCCTATTTTAACATAATTCAGGATACTTGGATCTGTTCAGTGCTAAAAGCCAGGAGCTCTTTTCTCACCTATACCCTAATGTGTAGGATTCTACTTGGGTGTTTGAAGTATGGATTGAATGCTTTGACACATAAAAAAGAAGAAATGGAAGCTGAACTTCCTACACCCTGTTTGGTAAAGAGTGTTTGAGGGATGAGGGGTCAGCTGACTACTTCCTCCTCTGGCAGGTTGTTTTTGAATGCAGATCTTGATCTGTATCCTCTGAGGATACAACCAGTCTTTGGCTGTTCATAAAAGTCATTAGTATCTAATTAGTAGGTATAGTCAAGGCACATACAGAACCTTGATAGAAACAGAAGTGGTAGAGGCTAGTTGAATCCAGAATTATTAGTGAGGATTTGAGGGGTTTAGTTTTAGATTTGTATGCAGTTTGGGAAATGAACAGAAATTAGGTGCTTGAGTTCTTTGCTCGTCTCATCTTTGGCTTCTCTCATCTCAGTTCACCATCAGCAGATGTAAGTATTTTTTTTTTTTCGCTGTCAGAGCATTGTGAGAATAAATATTTCAGAGATTTTTTTGCCATGCTCTGCTATGACAATTATTGTCTCAAGTATGGCAGGTTTATTTTGTTGAGCCACTTTTAATAGTAGTGTACTTTGGGAGCTTCAGGAGCTGAGGATGCTATATTAATTTTTTATCTTTTGATAGTTTTATAGGTTCAAAGATGATTAAAAATATCAGGTCTAGTTTCTATGTTTAACAGGCTGCTAGATTTCCTCTGGTAGCTTTTAATCTTTATATATGGCTTTTTTCATTTTCTGTATTTGGTAAGACAGTAGTTGTGAGGAATTTGAGAATACTCTCTTAATCAACAACTATTTAGTGGGTAAACTATCTAAATTGTTTTCTTTCTGTCTTGCAAGATTAGGAAAAGTTATTTGAAGGTTGCAGTGGAAGCTTTGCTCGATTAAATGCTATGCATGCAACTGGAGTTACAAGGTTTAACCTGTTTTTTCAGTCAGTCACTGATCAGAAAGGAAATTCATTTTTTATATAAACTTTATGTCTAAACTTTAAGTCAATTGACTTGACTCTTATTTGCCAACATCAGAGCATTTCTTTTATATAAGAATATAAGAACTTATTTTATGCAATTACTGCGGTGATACCAGTTTTCTCTAAGTGAATAGCTAATTACAGTCATTACCTTTGAAAGATGTAAGAAAGAACAGCAATTAAGCAGACAAATTGTCAGCTGTTTCTTTCTAAAGGACAGCTCCTTTCAAGCTCAGTGAGAGTTTGTGATGATGTTAATGGAATTAAGACATGGTGACTAGTTATTGTAATTAATATTTACCAGCATGCTAAATACATTTATATTTGGAATTTTAAGCATTTTTGCTGTGATGAATACACTTGCAATTTTAGTATCAACATTTTAAGCTTAGATTTGACACAAGTTTATTTTCATATTTTCAAGATAAAAATCTAATAATATTGTAGACTCGCAAGCAAATGAACAAACAGCTTTTTTTCTGAGTGCCTGTGCTTCCTAATGGAGTATCTTGCCACATGCAATCCATCAGCATGCATGCATTTTGAAAGAGAATTGTATTTTGTATGTCTAATAGTGCACACACCTGGAGAGTTCAGTGACTTTTTAATATGTGTAATATTACTGCTAAGTGTGAGTAGCCTTTTCCTATAACATTAAAGGGAATATATAATAGCCTAACATTTCTATGTCTTAGAGAATAAAGAAAATATTTTCTTGGGACTTTGACCATTCCCTGTATTAATTCTGTACAGTTAATATTACTATCTAGAATTAATATTACTAAAATGGAAAACTTTCACTTTTACGGCACTTTACTCTCTAGTCAAATTTATTTGGTCTGATCACAAACTGTACTTTGTTCATCCTAGAGTTACCTGCAAAAATGAATTATATTTGCTTGTTGGACTTCTGCTGAAGTATATGAAAATTTCTCTCCGCATCCTCTTTTTATACGTCCTGAGTGTTTAGGTCTGACAGTAGCCCATAGGTAGCAATTCCGCCATGTATGAGAACAGTTTCTCACTCCATTGATATTCACATTGTATCTCACCACTTCAGGTGCTTTTTGTTTGCTTGTTTGGCTTCAAAAAGATCCATAGGAAGTCTAAGTTTCTATCAGCTCTTCTGTTAATAACATCACACAGACCTTCACTGAAGCAGAGGATGCAGCCTTTAAATGCTTTGGCCGAATTGGTTCTTCAGAGACAAAATGATAGTGAACATATCTAGACATGCCATATGTAAATATTTGCTAGTTCTACAGTGGTGAATTTCTACACACCATAAGGACTATATTAGTCATTGCTTGAAAGTGTTTCTGGTGTTTTTTTGTGAGAGGTACTATTAAAGACAAAGGTATACATTCCTGGATGGTCTTCCTAAATACAACTATATGATATAAACAGAATATGAAGTTTTTATTAGAAAGTTGGGTTTTTTTAAAATTGTGTAATGAGGCACAATGGCATGAAAAAGAGCAAATGGTTAGAGCTTTTTCATCTCTTGTGTGTGTAATCAAAGTTACCATCACAGTGTCTTCAGAGTTAAGAAATATGCTGTATGATTAGTTGGAGGTAGCCTGCTCACTGGATGCCACAATTAATTTTGTATATACTGTTGTAATTTTTGTTGTGTTGGTATAAACTATATGTATAAATTAAAAACATAATAAATCACAGTAAGGATTTATATGCTGCATTGAGGACCAAGATACCAGAGGAGAGCCCTCTGTATTACAAGACATGTGAGACTGACTTTCCATTAAGATAGAAACTCGAATGCTTTAATTGGCCCGGTTTCCTTCTCTTAACTGTCATAATTTTTGGTGCCATCATGTTCTAGATAGGAGCTAATTTGCTGGAGGTTTAGGAAATGTGAATGACTTAAAGGAGATCTTTTCACTCTGCTTCCTCTAAGGCTTACTTATTTCATTCTAGTCAGAAATTTATTTATGCTTTGAAATTTCTGCAGACCAGCAGGCTCTTGGTATTATCTGTTTGGATTATGTTTTCAATTGATTGTTTCTTTTACTACCTGTTTATTTTATATTTTGCGGGGGAGACTATTCAAGTGTCTGTGTAGTAAGGACTTTGCTTGTATGTATTCTGTGGGATAGCACAAAAGATTTCTCATCACCTTGAGCACAGGAAGTGTGGTGTTCTGTTTTTTGTGGGTTATTTTTCCCTTTCTTTCTGAAATTCCAAAAAAGATGTGAGTTTGGAGAGTGATTTGGGTTTTGGCACATTGCATATCTTTGTTCAGATTTAAACAAACAAACTATGGCAGATAAAACTAACACCAGAGGCAATGTAGGCCCACTGATGAATGAGGTGGGTGCCCTGGTGACAGAAGATACAGAGAAGGCAGAATTACTGAATGCCTTCTTTGTCTACTCTGCCAGAGGCTGTCCTGAGGAGCCCTGTACCCCTGAGGCCCCAGAGGAAGTCAGGACAATGGAGGAGTATGCCTTAGTTGATGAGGACTGGGTTAGGGAGCAATTAAGCAAACTGGACATCCATAAATCCATGGGTCCGGATGGGATGCACCTGCAGGTGCTGAGGGAGCTGGCTGAGGTAATTGCTGGACCACTGTCCATCATCTTTGCTAAGTCTTGGGAAACGGGAGAGGTGCCTGAGGACAGGAGGAAAGCAAATGTCACTCCAGTCTTCAAAAAGGGCAAGAAGGAGTAACCCAGGTAACTACAGACCAGTCAGCCTCACCTCCATCGCTGGGAAAGTGATGGAACGACTTATCCTTGGTGCCATCTCAAGGCATATCAGGGATAAGAGGGTCATTAGGGGCAGTCAACATGGCTTCAGCAAGAGGAAGTCATGCTTAACTAACCTCATAGCCTTTTATGAGGACATAACCAGGTGGATAGATGATGGCAGAGTGGTGGATGTGTTCTACCTTGACTTCAGTAAAGCATTTGACACAGTCTCCCACAGCATCCTTACAGCTAAACTGAGGGAGTGCGGTCTGGACGATCAGGTAGTGAGGTGGACTGTGAACTGGCTGAATGAAAGAAGCCAGAGAGTTGTGGTCAATGGGGCAGAGTCCAGCTGGAGGCCTGTATCTAGTGGAGTGCCTCAAGGGTCAGTACTGAGACCAGTACTATTCAATATATTCATCAATGACTTGGACAAGGGAATAGAGTGTACTATCAGCAAGTCTGCTGATGACATGAAGCTGGGAGGAATGGCTGACACACCAGAAGGCTGTGCCACCATCCAGCGAGACCTGGACAGGCTGGAGAGCTTGGCAGGGAAAAATTTAATGAAATATAACAAGGGAAAGTGTAGACTATTGCATCTGGGCAGGAACAACCCCAGGTTCCAGTATAAGTTAGGGAACGACCTATCAGAGAGCAGTGTAGAAAAAAGGGACCTGGGGCTCCTGGTGGACAGCAGGATGACCATGAGCCAGCACTGTGCCCTTGTGGCCAGGAAGGCCAATGGCATCCTGGGGTGGATTAGAAGTGGGGTGGTAGTAGGTCGAGAGAGGTTCTCCTTCCCCTCTACTCTGCCCTGGTGAGACCACATCTGGAATATTGTGTCCAGTTCTGGGCCCCTCAGTTCCAGAAGGACAGGGAACTGCTGGAGAGAGTCCAGCGTGGGGCAACAAAGATGATTAAGGGAGTGGAACATCTCCCTTATGAGGAAAGGCTGAGGGAGCTGAGTCTCTTTAGCTTGGAGAAGAGGAGACTGAGTGGTGACCTCATTAATGTTTACACATATACAAAGTGTGAGTGTAACGAGGATGGAGCCAGGCTCTTCTCGGCGACAACCAGTGATAGGACAAGGGGTAATGGATGCAAACTGGAACATAGGAGGTTCCACTTGAATGTGAGAAGAAACTTTTTCTCAGTGAGGGTAACAGAACACTGAAAGGCTGCCCAGAGAGTTTGTGGAGTCTCCTCCTGTGGAGACATTCAAGACCTGTCTGGACACATTCCTGTGTAACCTCATCTAGGTGTTCCTGCTCTGGCAGGGGGATTGGACTAGATGATCTTTTGAGGTCCCTTCCAATCCCTGACATTCTGTGATTCTGTGAAACAAAAAAAAACCACCAAAACAAGACACAACATAGTGCTAACAGGTAGAATCCCTAGATTCACTGGATTTGTTCATAATTCTAAATCTACAGGGCACTAGTTTTCAGAGTGCACTAAATGTCATTCGCAGAAAATATTTAATGTGATTTTATGGAGGAGTGTGATTAAAAGGAGTAGTAAGCTAGTACTATCATGGAAAAGAAATATCTACACTAGTATGTGTAACCAAACTGCTTACAAGCCAACTGATATAGAAACTCTTTACACATACCCATCTCCAGCTTACTCCTGACTCAGAATCATGGTTTCTGTATAACAAAGTGCTGCAGTTTTTAGCAGTGTAGTTTACATGATACTCCAATAATTGTAACTCATCTGATGGAGTTTGTGATACACATCTGAGCCAAAAAACCCATCTCCGAAGAATACTTGGTGAAACCATCTATCTTCTAGGAGTGGCATTCTCAGAACAAGTCATCTTTGCTGTGAAAATAACAACAAAGATGCCCAATAAAGTTTCTCTTTTTATAATTATTTTTTGAGACACCTGAAAGGGTTGCAATCTGATCCTTAATGGATTCTGGAGCTATATACAAATATGCCCATATTCTATTGATTGCTTGTACTTTGGAAGGGGTAGCAGTGTGATTCTGACCCAAACTTTTTTTTTTTTTCCATAATGGTGGTTTGCTACATAAACATTGAAAAAAAACAGGTGTCAGAGAAGTCTGGAATAAGCTGTTTAACAGCACATGATACAAAAATCAGTTTGATTGGAAAGCATGTGCCTTGTGTATGTATGAGAGAAATGTTCATTGCTTCTATTCACTGTAGGCATATTTTATAGATTGAGCTAGTGTCTCTAAAAATAGCTAGAATAGCTATCAAGTGAATTAAGATTTCATCCAAGTCCCTTTATAGCCACATAAGGAGAGGGATGCAGAGACAATTGAGAATGTGGATGCAGACCAAGAAAGGATTGCCTTGATCACTAAAAGAAGTAGCAGTCTCTGATTCTGAGGTATATTTGCTGTTCTTCAGGTGTAGGTTACTACCCATGTATTGATTTCTTTTAAAATCATTGCATTGCTTGAATACCTCATGAATGTAATATATGAAGGTAGTTAATCTGAAAAAATCATTCATTATGTGTTTTTATGTATATGTCAAGTAAGTATAAAAAGATTGGATGGATTTTAACAGAGTTGGGTGTAGGGGAATATGTTAACCATCTGGGAAGCAGCAGCAGATCTTTTGAACTGTAAGTACAGACTAACGTGTATTTAAGGGCTCAAACCAAGAGCTTTTGTTATAAACTGGGATTTTTGTAAAATACTTTTCTGATGAGATGTGATTTCAGAAAAAAAAAAGTTTTCTCTGGTAATATATCAAGGGAAGAATTAACTGTGTAGATTTTTGCAAGAAACAAATGAAAAGGTTGAAAAAATTATTAAAATATTGTGGATTTTGTTGGTAATTGATGTCATCTGAATAATAAATGTAGGCTCATCTGAGAATCCATGCTACAGAGGGGCCTAAGATGCCATAATTACAACTTTGGTTAGACACTTTTTCAAGCTCTAATGATTACTAACTGCTCTATTTTCACTGTTTTTATATGCTCTAGGCCCCACTTTTCATATTGGTTTTGTTTCTTTGAGCAATGGGGTTTCTTTAAGTATGTGTATTATAGGAAGAAGCCGGAGAACAGACATAGGTCTAATGTGCAGCAAAATGTTTCCTTTCATCCCCTTGCAGCAGACAAGGCAGAGAGGTCTGTAGCAGCACATTCATTCAAGGGAATGAATGGGAACATCCCATAGAGATAAATACAGCCAGAAACAAAAGCTCTGAGGTTTGTGGACTTTAGCATTCATCTGCATGTGTGTTCTTATCTTCCTTCCCCGCTCATGGAGTTGTGTGCTGAATGTAAGTAACTTCTAAGATTCATGCTGCTTTTCCAGCTCCGGGTGATTGGAATCTGCTTTGAGACAGTTTATGCTCAGACCTCAGCTACAGGCCAGATACTTTGTAGTAAACTGGTCCTGTGCTACAGCACTGGTTTTAGAGTTTATCTGTTTTGTGGTACCAGCTATGCCTATTTTTCTTTCCTGCATTTAGTCCATTACAACTTTCTCTTCCTGTGCTATTCACTGGCTCACAGTCATTTTCAGGGCCATGTCTGGATATCAGGAGTGAAGGAATCATGTTTATAAGGCAAAAGAAATCAGAATGATAAAACTGGATATTTGGAAGGCAAGATACAGGCCATCATATCCACTTCTGCAATTCTTTGCTCTTTTAATTTTCTCCTCATACTGTCTTCAGTGTTCAATAATCTTCTTTCCTTTTAGAAGGACCAGCAGCTACCAGCAACATCTGTGGAAATATGCTGGTGTCTGGAACTCAGTTAATAGCTTTTCCTGAGCCTCATTTTCCACAAGGCTGCATGGGGCTCTAACATGTGAAATTATGTCCCCAGACACTGAGCATCATTGCTTCAGTCTTTGCCCCCAGATCTTCAAAACCCATGTGTATCTCTAGGACTAATCCGGAAAATATAGGCTATAAGAGTGAGCTTGGAGTCCTTTGGCTGCTGTGAGTCATACTAGGCTGTGTATGAAGTACTTGATTTCAGAAGAGCTCTAGTCCTGTTCTGTATGCATCTATCACTCTCTTTGATTCAGCTGAAATCAAGCATAGCCTGATAATTAATACTTTAATAATTTCTTTCAAAATCACTTTCCTGGCAATTTAGCAAGTTCAATAAACTATGAAAAGTTGGAAATACCTGAAACCAATTTATCAAATAATAATTTAATCCCTAGGCAAGATTCAAAGTGCTTATTATAAATAATTGATAAATAAATACAAATCTGGGTACCTGTAGGTTCATTGATCCCAAATTTGGACCATTAATCCTCTCTCTTATCTCTTTGGATATAATAAGTGTATGTGAATTTGAGTCAGAATTTCTGCCTTTTTGACAGAAAACCAACTGTTGACCAAGTGACACAGTTGCCACTTGCTGTAATCAGTATGTTTGGAATTACAAGTGATACCCACTTTACATGATGCATACATTATAGTTGCCATAACAAATGTAGCAATTATATTCAAGTTTATGAAAGTTCTATGTATCATAGTATTCTCACTGAAGGAATGATTCAAGCAAGCACAGAGAAACATCTTGAATGTGTCTGGTGCTGGCGTTTTCTACTGTGACTTCATCATACTGCTTCTGTAGGAATGCAGTAGAATAATGGCTAAGACACGTTTGTTGAAAAAGCTATTAAAATCCCAGATGTGAACAAGTGCTTTGCATTTTTATGGATCAAAATAATGCTGTTGTGGGTATAAAATGTCTTTTTACAACTTTGTCTTTTCCAGAAATCTTCATTCAAGTCATTGTAAATGTTTTTGTGGATGGAGGAAGAACCTAATCTCTAGGTCGCTGTCTTGTATTTAGATGCAGTATTCATTTTGTGAAGTGGGATTTAGTATCTTCAGCCTATAGTAGTAAATACTGTTTCTTAAAACGCTAATTGTAATTTTTGGAAAGGCAAGGTCTTAGTGTTTCCTCATATTTACCTCAGACTTTTATATTGTACAGCCGTATCTCTTATTTCTAGGTTTGGGTACAAAGGTACTGTAAGGGCATCTTGGAAAATGTAATAAAATCGAACAGTAAGCACTGCAGTAGAGAAAATCATATGCAGATATGCAGTGAAATAGTGGTGTTTTCTTGGTCTTAAAGCATTAGTGTTAGCATCAATCGAGTGATGATCTGGCCAATTTGCTGCATCATTTAAGTGATTTTATGACAAGATAGATGTCGCTTGAGTTCTGTGTTTGCTCTGGGCTTGAAAATCAACTTGAATGGCCATATTCTTAGAGGAAGGCATTCAGAGCTTCAAAGATATGTCCCATATGCAAGAGTTGGCATGACGAATTATACAGGCAGACAATTTTATTGCCAAGTTGGATTAAGAGCTCAGGCAGAACTCAAAAAGGAGAATCTGATTCTGTGACAAATTACTGTTTTGAAAGCAAAATGATTGTTAACCTATGAGCATAAGTACCAATATAACAAATGCGTATACTAATTAGGAAAAAAATGCTTCTAGGAATTATTTTATGCAGTGATAAAGCCACCGAACAACATTTGAGTTTTGTGTCATTCAGGTATGTTCAGAAGGACTGCACACATCGTTGCTATGTGGTCAGCAAAATTTATGTTAATTGATAGTTCCTATAATAAATTTGTAACATCATAATAACTCTTGAGAAATTCTATGCAACATTTAAATTAGTTTTAAAAGGGGATGGAATTACGGAATTATTTTATCTGCTCTGTATTAGAGGTTCTTAAATTGTTTTGTGTGGCAGAGGCTTTAGTTACTAAAACCCTTCTAGACTCTAAGATAATTTGAAGCTGTTCTGTGTCACAGGCAGTGGAGACACAAAGCCCAAGCTTCAGGAATAACAAGTAGTTGAGTCGATGTAATCTTGTTCTGATGATTCTAGTGACCGATCCATGTCTGTACTGCAGGGAAAGAATCCCTCCTGATAACAAACCTAATGGTCAGTATTATCTTGAGTCTGCAAACAGTCATCTAAAATAAAGAATTATCTCTATTGTGTATGAGCACTAATCCCATGTAGTCCATCTTGCCCAGTGTCTTGTGTCCAGTTGTGGGGAGCCTTTGATGCTTCAGAGGGTGTTTGGAGTCAAGGGCAAAGCTGAGGAAATGTTATCCACATAGAAGTCAGCGGGGGACACAGTGCTGATATTATTGTGTCTTGTAAATGTTCTATTTTAGTGTGTAAACTGTTCTGCTATGTTATGACCAAATATACCACTTGGGATTTTCTAAACCATAGAAATAAATTAGAATTCCAACTGCCATAAGTCATCAATAAGATTAGTGCTGGTAATTCCTGCAGGTTCTTCGGAAAAAGTCACTACACGCACCAGTCATAATATTTTTATTTAGACTTTTTAGTCGTGTACTTTTTGAGTAACCACTGAAGTGGATAAATATTTTCAGAGTCAGGGCCTTAGAAAGTAAAAACTTAAAAGCAAGAGACTGATCACTTGATTCTTCCAGAAACAAATTGCTAGTAATTACAACTTTCTATAAATAATAACAGTTTACAAATATAGGGTGGTAAAGTCTCATAACTGACATGACCACAACAAACTTTGTCATCTGAATACTGTAAACCCCATCAAATTAAAGGGAAATTGCACCTTTATGTAAGTTTTCAGTTGAAAATAGGTAGTTCTTCAGCAGAAATAAAATTTGTAGTAACACAATAGACATTACACTGTAGTATCTTACTTGAAGAATTATTACTTCTTTAAATATTCATTTTAATGGCAATATTTATTAAATTATTATTAAATATAAACATACTGTAAAATATAAATTAGTAAAAATAGAACATATTTTACACCTATTGTTATAGGTGAGAAAGTCTTGAGTTTAAGCATAAATCTCTTACGTCATCTTGCTTTAGCATAAACAAGGTCATAAATGCTTGAAAATTTGTGTGCTTTTCCAAAAATATCCCACTAGATGTTTTAGTTTTTGGAATGCTAAAAACACCCTGAATTTCTTGGTGATTTGTTATCACACCTTTTCACTGTTTTTGCATTAGCAAGAATTTCCAAATTAAACTGGGAGAATCTCATAGATACAAGACGTCTGTAAATCTATTTTTGAAGTTTGTGCAGGAAAACTTGCCAAGAATTCAGGATTAGGATTTTGAGATTCTTGTATAGGCATTTCAATAAAGTCACAAGAGCTAAAGATACATTCAGCATCCAGTAGATTTCATAGAGAGCAAAGAACTCTAGACAGCATTTTTGAAAATATGACTAGTGGATAAGATATCATATAGGAATTTGAACGATTTAGAAAATGTCCAGACACAGATTAAGAGCAGAGAAATCTTAAATTTTGTTATTTCTGTACCTAAAATATACAGTAACCTTTTGCTTGACTTAGAAATTTTATCTTGTTTGTCAACTGTGCAGCACTGCCGCCATGGAGTTTGTGTGAGCAGAGAAATGGAGACGCATCCTGTAGATGGAGAATGGGGACCATGGGGACCTTATAGCTCATGTTCAAGAACTTGTGGAGGTGGAATCAAGAGCACCACCAGGCTGTGTAATAGACCAGAGTATGTTTTTTGTGTTTTACATTAGTGCATAATGAAGATATTATGACATAATGGATTGGTTCAAAACAAAATGAAGGTATTGTGGGTTCTGCAAATCAGTTTGATGTGCCAAAAAAGAAAAAAAAAACAAAACCAAAAACTTGTTTCAGCCATATTTCAAAAGAGAGAAAGGTCTACAGACTGTAATATGCAGAGAACTGTTACATTACTCCTGTCTCAATATCATTCATATTTACAGAAATTTCTAAAGACTTAGTATGGCAGGGTCTTTTTTAATTATTATTATTATTATACTCTAAATGCTGAGGATTTCTTAAAACATTGAGATGCTTTATTTGGAGTAAAAGCTGCAAAAAGAAGTGGATGCATTCCCTGGTAATCTTTTTAGTGAAACACTTGATTTGCTTTGATTTAAGGCTTTTTCACAGCATCATCACCAGTAACACCCACCAGAAGCACTGATTACAGCAGAGTCATTTACAGTTTACCTTTATGATAAGAAACTTCTTTTGACTGCATAATTAAGTGTGGGTTTCATCCTCTATAATAAAATTAAATGAGAACTTTAGCCTTAACTTCTTCAGAAGCAGAACCATAATTTCCAATTGTGGAGGGAAATGTTGCTTCTGTAAAAATAGGGTTGTAACCCAGCTAAGCTGACGAAAGCATTAAGGTAAATAATGTTTTTCCCAAGGAAAATAATTATAATTTTAAGAGAAATAAAAATGTAATATACGTTAATAAACATCAGTAAATTGATTACCACCTTCCTCAGCAGTAGTATTTTACATGAACTTTTCTTCACATCCTTATAAATGTATACACAGTGCAATAGAAGATGAGTGTGTGGAGGAAAGCCAATAAAACATGGCAGAGTGCTGTGTGAGACTTTCCCCTTTAGATCCGTGGCTCAAGCCACATTTTGTGGAAAACAGCAATTTTAGAAACTGACCGTATTTTACATTTACCTATTTTTGTTAGACCAAGAAACGGAGGAAAGTACTGTGTTGGCCGTAGGATGAAATTTCGATCATGTAATACTGATAATTGTCCAAAAGGCAAAAAAGATTTCCGGGAGCAACAGTGCTCTGAATTTGATGGCAAACACTTTAATATCAACGGTCTTACATCTGCTGTTCGCTGGCTTCCAAAATACAGTGGTAGTAAGTAATGATTTTTTTCAATTAATGAAATAAAAATGTTACTTTAATTAAAATTTTAAAACAGACAAGAAACCTGTTGGATTTTCTTTCCAGTTTCTATGAAAGATCGCTGTAAACTTTTTTGCCGAGTTTCTGGAACAACTTCCTACTATCAGCTGAAGGACAGAGTTGCTGATGGTACTCCCTGTGGAGCAGAAACCAATGACCTTTGTGTTCAAGGCTTATGCAGGGTATTTAAACTTATTAATTATTAAAATGAATTTTATTAGATGGTAAAATGGATATTAAATATTCATCCAAATAACCATTTTTGAAAATATGTAAAGCAAGATGTTTCTGAATTTACTTCAGTTAATTTTAATCCCTACCAAATTAAAGATCTGGAAATTGAGGCAATTAAGTGAAGAACAGAGAGTTGAATCTGAAGACCCACAATCTTTCCTCATTAAGCCTCATATGTGAGAGAGTTAATATTGTCCAAGTGAGCAGAGAGAAGCTGATCCAAAATTGGCATAAAGAGATGAAAGAAGTATGCTGTGTGTTTCTTGCCATCATAGAGGAATAAAAAAAAGTAGAAAATCCAAGGGTAGATAGATTATGTATTTATTATTTCATTGCAAAATCAGGAAAGGGATCATTTCAGCATTCTTTGCTTAATAGCAGTTATGGAAGTGCCACAAGATTTTGTTGGGAGAAGCAAGCTGATATGTTATAACATCTCAAGACATTTTGTCAAGCCTGGACGTTTTTTTGCTGATTGTAGTGAAACTGAGTATATTCAGGTTGAGGAGAAAATGTAGCGTTGAATCAAGAGGAAGGTGGAAATGCCAGAGAATTGTCTTGTTTATCATATTTTTTTAAAAAAAAGGGAGCTTAGGTAAAGATACATAAACAAAAATTGTGCTTATGCTAGTTCAACCAGCATAGTCTGCATGTATTCCTTTGCTTATTTTGCAGTAAAGACAGACTTTAAAAGAGTTCATGACACATACAAACTGCTTTTAGGATTCCAAGACTTGTTAATGTAAATAGAAGTTAAAACTTATACACTATGTTGGCCTTTTTAATTAAAAAATCTTTACGTACTGTTATGTATTCTTATACAGTTTTTGGCCTATTATTTGGATTGTACATTCTTAGTACAACAGCACTATTGTGTTTTGCCCTTGCATCACAGCCCTTAAAAACATAAAAGGCTTTTCATGAATTGCCAAGGAAGACCAGATATATACATATATAGTGCATAAGAATATTTTTGGGGAGTGGGAAGCTGACATTGTTTGTTTTCATTGTTGTCCGTTGGGCTGGGTGACACAGGGTTATTGCACTTTTTTTTGTAGCAAGCAGGCTGTGATCACATTTTGAATTCCAAGGCAAGGAGAGACAAATGTGGAATCTGTGGTGGTGATAATTCTTCATGTAAGACTCTTGCAGGTACTTTCAACAGTGCTCATTATGGTATGTTGTTTATTTTTTTTAAAACGTAATCCACATTTCAGTATTGCTTAGAAATTGTTTTACATTTGAGAAATTGAGATTTCAGTGTATGACCTTTAGGACCTCTGCCAACAAAAAAACATCTCTAATTTTCAGTCACATTCCCTCTCTAGGATGCAGAAGCAAATGCTGTGACACACTTACATATTCAAGGTGTGGAAAAAAAAAAATCACCTGTAAGGTCAAACCAAAAGACACAAATAGAGATGGATGAGCGTAAAAGTACTTTAAAAGGAAGAATGCATCCTACTTTGCACTTTGCATTCTCTCATCTGAAGCTATGCAGCTGAAGGACTTATTCCAATGTCTCCTTTTGGTTGTGTAGAGATAGCGAGAAGCCTGTGGTGCGAGCAGCTGATGAGGTTCCTTTTGTCCTGTAGGGAAAAAGCCAGTGAAATGTGAGCCTTTTCTTTTCAGAGAACAGGAGCAGCAACATTTATGTTCTTCCCTCTTCATTGGCATGTAGTGAATGAGAAACTCTTCTGAATAACCCTGGTAATTCCTGTTTCTTTGATTTAGTTTCTCTAATAGAGCTACTGATAGTTCTTCTATGTGTAGTCCTTTCTGGGAAGCCTGGAGAGATTTGCGTGTGTGTAGCACTACAATTAAGTAGTTAGAGCGTGGACTGTAAGGACAGAAGTCTCCAGGTTAATATCAAATTCCCAAAGGCTGTTTCATACCACTTCGCTGGTTGAAAGAGACCACAGGCAAAGTGAAAATGATGTCTGAAGAGCTACCAAATAGAATCTTCATAGTACAGAGGAATTGCTCGTTGAAGAGGAAAATATGCCCAGTATCTTTTTTTTTTTTTTTTCCCTTCTACAGAGGGCTTGTGCCAAGCAAAAAGTACCAAAAAACATAAAGGCGGGATATGTGTCTTTGTATGGGAAGGGCAGCTGTATGTGTTTTCTTGTGACTGTCCTGAGAAGTTGGAAGAAGGCACAGCCAACTATTAGACTGAGTTTCCAAACATGTGGTCAAAATGCTGAAGTAAAAAACATATTAGTTTGGTAATTGTGAGTGAAGGTCTGATAGTGGTTTGTGCTTTCCACCACTATAAATGATCATTTTGCTATAGGTAGAACATGAATTCTATCACAAATATGTTTGATACAAGTGACCATTACACTGAAACTTCTATTTATACAACTATGGTTGAGACTGTCATGCTCTGCTGTTTATCAGCTTTATATTGTCACAGATTTATTTGCTTCTGACTAAAGTTGGAGGAAGAAAAAAAAAAAAATTGGGATGAGGAAAATCTTGGTTTATTATTTTAGTTGAATGCAATTATGTTTGAGTTCTTAGAGCATATAGAAGATGATGCTGAGTCATACTACTGAGCAGTATGCTAAACATTGGGGGGCACTACACAAGTAGTAGTGCCACAGCGCAAACAAGAGCTAGCAGATCGCTGACACTTCAGTGTCCATGGGAGGCCTGTGACATCCTCAGGATAGTGACTGAAAACATAGTCTGAGGAAACATTCTTTTCCAAAACAGTCCGAGTTAGGATCACAAGATAAGAATGATAAAGTCTGTGCACTTGAACTTCTTTTAACTTCACCTGGTCCCCTTCCATACTGATGTGAGTCATTTTTACTGAGCTGGAACTTGGAATTAGACAATAGCAGCCTGTGATACATGCTTGTGTTCATGCAGTTACAATGGTGTCATTAAGTGTTTAAACAGTAGTGAAACAATTATCAGAAATTAATTACAGTGAAATACTAATTTAGTTAGTTCCCAATTTAGGAAATTGTAATCTAATTATGCACACATAATTTTTATGTTGGCTATTATTATAGCATCACATTATAGTATCTGCAGATTTCCTGGAAAGTTGTTATTCTCGGTACCTTAATATGTGATCTATTTTCCTGTGTATTCTTGACAACATGCTATGCAATTTTGTGTGTAGTTTCCTCCCGTATTTTGTCTTCTATTGTTCTATTACCACAAGGTCTTCAGCATGTGAGATGAGGGACTTTTTTCAGTGTGTTTGGTTTTTTTTCCTGAATGTTGGCAGGGTGACCAAAGGCTGTGTGTTTATCCACAGCAGACAGTCTCTCACTTTGCAATTGCAGTGCTGCCCCCAGCTGGTAAACGTGATGGACCTGTGATTAAATTAAATGTTTATTTAAATGCATGGCAGAGTTTTAATTGATTAAAAGCACTGGGAAGTTAATGAACTGTTAAATTGAAAATGATATTGCCATCTAAATTTTTACCCACAGAGGTGAGTCAACTAAGTAAAGTTAAATTATGACAAGACTTAAATATAGCAAAATAAGTGCAAAATTTAGCAAAGATAATATCAATGCTTCAGATTGAATGTTTGTGTTTATTATTTGTTTCCAATGTTTGCCATACTCAGTTTTTCTTAGACATAGTAATCCTTTTGAATTTGTGATTAACCTCTATGAGAAACAGCTGCTTTTTTTTTTTATATATATATAACTTATGCTTAATGTGCAGAGTGACAGTTCAAGTGGGTCTTGCTGCACCTTATCTTGTTACCTTATGACAAGGCCACTGTAATACTATTTGTAGGTATCACAGGAAATGAGAACTCATTTGTGAAGCATTTGTATATGAAGGGAGCACACTATGATAACATTTTAAGTAGCAGAATGTGAAGCAAGCATGGCTAGTTTATCTGATATATCTACCTAAGTGCATGGCCTGAAATAGTGTAATATTTGGCTACTTAGGACTCATTCTTTAGTGCTGTCATGCACTGCTCTGATGAGACAGAAGCTAACCCAATTGTATAAACAGGGAGTGGAGTTACTTTGTGTCAAGTAACTTATCCAGACTTGTATAAAAGTTTTGTGGTTAAATTGTGAGGAGCCACAGTGTTTTCTGAGACCCACTTGATATACTTGACCGCTTTCTAGAGTAGTGCTGCTCCCTAGAGATGTTTTAGAGCAGGTTGAACTCATGTTGCTGGTAAAGAATTGAATTCACTTTTCTGAATACAGGAATGAATTTTAATGAGTTATGAAGATAAACGTTCAATTCAACTTACCAAAAAAACCCCCAACCTATCAAATAACAACAAAAAACCCAACCACCAACCAAGAAATTTAATATCTATGAAGATATTCACATTTCCTTCCTAAAACATGAAGGCATTCACAGAATCACAGAATCAGCAGTGGTTGTCTCCGGTACACTGTAGGGTTTTGTGAATAAAACTAGTTAAATGTATATAATGTTTACTAGCATTTGACTGCTTTAATATACAATTAATTTGTGAATAATTACATTGCAGGTTACAATATTGTGGTAAATATTCCCAAAGGAGCAACAAACATTGATATTCGGCAGTACAGCTACTCAGGGAAGCCAGAAGATGACAACTACCTTGGTAAAAGCTAGTTTTTGTGCTCTTACCAGAGGTCTGCTCTAGATGCACATTATCAGGAGTCTGAAAAAGTCTTTAGACCAAATATCTAATTCCATTGTATCATCGTTTGCCTGAGTCTCTCAGTAGATATTAGTTTTCAGAAAAATGAGTGAGAGGTTGTTAGGTTTCTACTTCTTAAACACATGTGTTCATTTGTCAGAGAACAGGGATTATAGCACATTGCATCAGTTAGTAAATTTTTTTACTTTTTTGTGGCAATGTTAATTAAAACTCCACAAGTAAACTCAGGAATAATGCAGGTACGTGTGGTTTTAAATCTTGGAAACATACACTTTGTTTATGAATGAAGCGTTCTGACCTTCAGCAAACGCCAGTTGTCTCACTCTTCTCTTTTTCTGTCATGTCTATCTAAAGATCATGTGTTGATAATTTGTAAAGGTGTGTGAGAGGAACAAAGAATTCATAAGCATGTTTTAGCAAAAATCTTGGTTGTTGTATTTCACAGTACTTATATCTGAAGTGCCTGAGAGAATATTGCTGCAAAATTTCCTTCTGTCTCTTCTTCCATTACCATCCTACTCAACAAACTTCAGAATCTTCAAAATGTTTTCCTTGTCACCTGTTGCCCTGTTGTTGCATCTCACAGGACACAGAAACAACCTTCACCCCCTTGACACTAGCTACCATTTCAAATGTAGTAATGCCTGAATAGCACACCTCTACTAAAAAATTTACTTTCTTTTAAAATTTAATTTTTAACTTGGTTTTAATCTTTATTATTATAAATTGGTTGTTATATTTAATTATTTTTGTAAGTGCTTAATAATTTATTTTTACTTTGAAATTTACTTTTAAAAGCACGCTAGCAAATACGAGAATGTGGGCTGTAGAATAAGCCAGAAATACAGATAATTGTTTCTTTCTATAGTAGCAGAACCTAACTGAATTTAAAAGTGATGACTGCAGTCAACCCTTCAGCTGAACAAATATTATTAGTGTTGTCTTACTAATACAGAGAAAATCCATGACAACTGCTTGGTGAGAGTTGCTGATGGTTAGGACTGAATTCATGCTTGAGAAACTGTTTGATACAACTTTAAAGTATTACAGATGGACTAAAATAAAGCTGTGTTGGTGGGAAGTTATATTATTAGGAGTTGTTATTGATACAACCTTTTAATTAAATAGATGCTTTATTTCAAATATTTTATTTTATTTATAGCTTTATCTGATATTCATGGAAATTTTATCTTGAATGGAAATTTTGTTGTAAGCATGTCAAAAAGAGAAATCAATATACAAGGAGCCATTTTTGAGTACAGTGGTTCAAACAATACGATAGAACGGATTAACAGCACTGATAGAGTCGAAGAAGAGCTAACCTTACAGGTGCATGTTTTCTTTTTTCTTAAGTTTGAAAATTTGCTACATAATCATTATTTTCATAATTTTATTTTCAAATTCACTGAAAACCAGATATCATTTTATCTCAATTAAGGTTTTGTGTGTAGGGAATTTATACAACCCTGATGTGCGCTACTCATTCAATATCCCAATAGAAGACAGAAGTGATGCATTTGCATGGGATCCTTATGGACCTTGGCAAGACTGCAGCAGGATGTGCCAAGGTACTGTGAGTCCTTTTGTCACCAGAGCCAAAGACCTGATGGCATTTAGGAAGGGACTGGTCTTAAATACTCAAATTTTTTGCCCCTGCTCCTAAGGCACTCGGCACTCTCAGTAAACTTTAGGTGCACAAAGCCTTTAAGGGCAGAATGGCTTCTGATTTTGTTTTGCTGTTTTCAGTACTTATGGAATGCAATTCTATATTCAGAAGTACATTTGTGTTCATTTATTTTGTAACCATAGGGGCGGTTTATTAAAAAAAAAAAAAAATCAAATCAAATCTAATGTATCCTTAGAAAGTGGTATTGTATATGTACTAATGTGTACCAGGCTTCTGTTATCCTTTTTCCAGATGGTCACTGATTTGTCATATTTATTTGTCTTTTTTGGTTATCTGCTAGGTGGAGTAAAGCTATATTTTACAATTTTTAACTGTTACTCTATAGGCCATTCCAGTGTAAAAATAAAACTGCAATACATATGAAGGGTATACATAAAGTGTACCTACAGAGTTTTTTGATAGATACTCCTATTAACAGGTGCTAGAAATGCCTGTAGTTATGTGATGGTGAGTTTCTTCTGTTTTTGAATCAGGCTGTATACACTCGTGTGAGAGAAGCAGAGTGTCTGTCAGCTGTGGTAGTTTTTCTGACACTCCAGATCTTGAGGTATTCTGTGATCAAATTTTCTGCTTCCTTAAAGAGGAAGATCACAAACTCTAAGTTACCATGATGGATTGAAAATTTAGGAATTTAGCGAAGGACAGACGTGATGCATTCGGAATACCTAGCCTTATGGGTGAATGGACTGTTGCAGTTTCGCTGTTTTCTGGAAACTGATATCCTCATGAGACCCCTGTACTACGGCTGGGAGGTGGCAGGGATGCCTGCAACAAGGTTGTTCTCCACCTGGCATGTAGTCAGCTGCACAAAGCAGAATGTTTGTGCAGAGCCTGCTCTATACAATGATTAGTGTTAATGGGGTATCACAGTTAAATTCCTAAAAGATTAATGGAATCCATTAGTGTAAAAAGGCACCCCTATTTTCAGCCCTCTACTCACTTTTTTTGTTTCCTTTGCAAGGTATTCGACGAAGAAGAATGACATGCATACGTAAAAGTGATCACATGGTAGTGTCTGATCAAAGATGTGAACTTATACCCACTGTACCAGATATCTTTGAGGAGTGTAATATGGAGTGTGAATTAAGGTAAAAAGAGGAACTGTTGTGGTCTTACATATTTTTGTTGATAGAGATTGAAACAAAATAATTCAGATTGCTTTATCCTCTTCACCCCTCTCTACCTGCCTCATCGCTCCCATCTCTCCCTCCTTTCCTCAAATCTATTGTTATAATGGATTTACACATTATGTTTGCACCTCTGAATATGAGTAGAACTAGTGTACTTTTCTGACTTGTATTGGTGAAGAACAGAGTCTTTTGTTATGATTGTGAATCCGCTCTATCTATCGTGGTGCAAAAACTTGAATTGCTGGGTAGCATACATTTTTCACCAGAACTGTACCCACAACTGGAACTAATTTGAAACAGACTTGTGTTTTTGCACTCCAAGAAAGATCACGCTGAAATGTTCAAAGGATGAACAGCTAGAATTATAGCTTACTTTTTTTTTTTCAAAGTCACCTAGGAGATTAAAACAAAAGATCCTTTAAATTAAAAAAGATGTTTTTAAGCCTATGAGTCAAATTCTTTTATATTGCTTTGAAAATTCTTGTCGTGAGATACATTTTACAGTTTTATCTGTTCCCTAAAATGCATATCTATATTTACATGACAATTCCTGGTATGTTCTTGGAGTCCTTTATTTACCATGGTCTTATTTTTTAAAACATAGTTAGCTTTCTATAACAGTCTGTCCTTGTAGGTGGCACAGTGTTGGCAAAAGTGACTGCACGTCGAAGTGTGGCCCAGGGTATCGGTCTGTAGAGATCCACTGCATGAAGTACTCGGTTTCAAAAGGACTCATTGCTCCAGTGGATGATAAGTACTGTGCTGATCAGCAGAAACCACCAACCAGAGAGCCCTGCCATGGTGACTGTTTGTTAACAAGTTGGCACTACACAGAATGGTCAGAGGTACAAATTCAAAACCTTATAATTGTACCATTATAGTTCTGGTTAGCATTCATATCAAATTTTTATTTCTATGTAATTGATTTTTTAGTTTAAGTAAGTTAAGGAAAATAATGTTTGACAAATGCAGAGTTGTAGGAGTAGCTAATAGCAACCTTTATATTTCAGCAACTTCCTCATATTTTTGTAAGATGCTGTAGTCAAATTGTTTGCAGCTTGGTTTTGGAAGTAAGCAGAGACTCGTGGTTAAAAGTGTATATTTTGTTTACAGTCTTAATAATTCTGCAGGTATTTTGGAGAAAAGGACTAAAAACTATTTCAGTTTTAATCTTAATTGAAGACTTTTATGTTGGAACTCCTGAACAAGGTGCCAAATTTAACTTACACAAACATATTAGCAATCTGTGGATTAAATGTATTATACATTTGTCTAATGCAATCATTAATGCCTTTCACCTATAGGGCTCATAATGTATTTTGACGTGGTTTTACCATGTTGTGTTTCATGTTTCATAATGTTTTCTGTACACTGC
This sequence comes from Streptopelia decaocto, assembly GCF_964273445.1. Lineage (NCBI taxonomy): Eukaryota > Metazoa > Chordata > Aves > Columbiformes > Columbidae > Streptopelia > Streptopelia decaocto. Next base: position 32,466,932 of record NC_138663.1, on the reverse strand, counting down.
AGTGTTCCAGGAGCTGCGAAAGAGGTGTCAGAACTAGAGAGGCTTTTTGTATGAACAATTTGGGTCGTCATCTTCCTGACAGAGAATGCTGGGAACTTCCCAGAGTTGTAACACAGAGTTGCAATGAATTCTTATGTCCAAGCTGGTCTGCTAGTGAGTGGAGTGAGGTAATGAATGATGTAAAACTTAACACACCTTTGATCCTGGTCATCTATATTAAAATAAGCTGCTTTAAGTGTTTGTTTTTCTTGTTCTGGCTATTTTGGGGCACATGAAAGTAAAAATTCTGAAGTCCTAGGACTTGGCTGATATACGTCCCGGATGTACAGATGGCATGAGAATTTCTGAAAAACACACTTAGAATTTATTTTTCTCTGAGATTTTGTTACATTAAAATGAGATAGTGAAGCTACTTAAGCCTATGTAGAGTAATATATGTACCTTCCTTTCTTGTGTAGCAATGGCAACCATCCAGCCAACTGAAGCACAGAATTATATCTATTTTATTATAGAGGAAATGAGTATGAAAGAATTGTGGATGGCTTAAACATTTTTCCTGTAAAAGCTGTGATATGTGCACTCATATTTTAAACAAGTATTCTTTATTCTAATGGAAATAAATGATGTGTACATTGTTCTCATATTTTTGTAGCTTTAGAAACTTAATACTGATTCCTTTGTGTTATTGACTTGATGTTTACAGGAAATGGAGAGTTCATAAAAGAACTACTTTTGTTGGACTAATATTCATGGAATACTTCCATTATCTGTTATCTTTAAAATCCAACAGATTACTGTAAAATAAAGTGAAGCCACTAATGCAGATTTATGTCTTTACAAACCGATGACTCTAATAATTTTACAGTGTCCCGTGACGTGTGGAAAAGGAATGAAGCATCGTCAAGTATGGTGCCAACTTAATGATGAACAACTGAGAGACGATTTCTGTAATCCAAATAAGAGACCAGAATCAGTAACAGCGTGTGAACTTCATGAATGTGCATCTTGGCAAGTAGGGCCTTGGGGATCAGTGAGTACATAACGATTCCTGGCTTCTTGGTTTCTTGTTTAGATTATGAGGGATCACAAATCAATACCTTTTAAACATTTTAATTGGATCTTAAAAAGTTACTTTGGTTGAATTGAGTTACATGTTTTTGTTTGTTTGTTTGTTTGTTTTTCTCCTAGCAGCTATCTAACATGTAATTTAGGAACATCCACATATAAGTTAAATGCCTAAAATAGTCATTGACCCCAAGCCTTGATATAAAAGATGTAGCTGATATTTTTTTTTTTTTTACATATAACCTGTTAGTAAAATACAGAATAAATATGCCTTTTGAAATTAAGTATTTTTTTAACTTAAACCTTTATTTTGTGTAGAACTTTTCTCATGCAATATTTTTTCATGTTAGAGATAACCACACGCTTGTGTAACATAATACTGAGTTCCTTTTGAGTAATTTTTTATCAGAAGTTGATGACTTTCTATTTCTACAAAGTAAATGCCAAAATAAATAATAAACTACTTCAGTCCCATCATATAATTCTTCTGAATGGAAAATCACTGTGTATGGCCTTGCAGGAATAGCTTGTAAAAGCAATTTGCCAGTCCACGTCACTGGACCAGACCTTTTGATTGTGGTTTTTCCATCCTACCATCTGGTAATAGCTATTCAGGACCTGGGTTTTTACTAGTACTTGTGCTTGAACCACAATATTTGTAGGATGGGATTTATGTCACACTGTTTTCAGACATCTAACATTTTAGGTGCCGCCTTTGAGTATGCTCTTGTCAAACCCTATAGTGAAGGGAAAGATATTTAACAGCTGCAGCCAGTGACTCATTTGGTAGCCACCTCTTGCTCCCTTCCCTCCCCACTTCCTCTACCCCAGTTTTTGTTGCTAAGTATGACATTCTGTGGCATGGATTGTCCCTTGGATCGGTTTGGATCAGCTGTCCTGGCTGTGTTCCCTCCCAGTCTCCAGCCGAATGACTGTAGGGGGTAGATGGGAGAAAAATAGAGACAGCTGTTTTCCTGCATGAACACAAAATATTGGCGTGTTGCGGTCACTATTTAAGCACCATATGGTCTGCCATGAAGAAAGTTAACACCATAGTCATTTCAGAGATTTAAAATAGAATCTGTAATTCAAAATTAAATTTGATTATAAATAGTGCCATTTCAAGCGTGTGAAATTATTGACTTTGACAGTGTAGTGTGACGTGTGGACGTGGATACCAGATGCGTGCAGTCAAATGTGTTACTGGGACTTATAGAGTTATTTTGGATGATGACAGGGAATGTAATGCTGCTACTCGTCCTAGAGATAACCAAGTAAGTTGAAAAATATACCTTTCAGCTGATTGCACTTTTTAGTTAAAAACATCTAAATACGATTGTTGTCTACTGACTCTTTGAAGGAACTTGCAGAAACAAGTTCTAAAATGAGAAAAAAAGACTGAAACTATCTGCTTCTTTCCTGAACATTAAATTTGGCCTAGGGAATTAGGTAAAAGAAGAGTAATTTGGAGATCAGAGACTTGAAAATGTGGTACATGATTGAAGCGGTCCAAAGACCTTTGATTATTTGAAGCGGGGGTGGGGAGCGAAGCTCCAACATGTAGAATATTACAAGGAGACTGCTTGCCATGATGCTTAATAACAGTACCTAACTGGCTTGGTATTCTCTAAAATTCTGCTTGTATATACTTCTTAAAGGAACATTATGGTTACTTGAAGAAAGCTTCAGTTGTTGGAGTAATAGTATTTCAAAACGTGTAGACACAAATTATGATTCAATATGGTATTCATATGGTTCTCTACCCTTTCTTCTTGTCTCAGTTTACTTCCCTTAATATAAATCTATCATTTCTCAGAAGAAATGTTTTTAATAGAGTGAGATAAACAGCAATTGGTGTCTTAAGTGCTATGTATTAATACATTGATTTGGCCAAGATGTTGATACATCTCATTTATATCCAGCTAAGCTTGTAAACATATACTGTGCTTCTTGTCTCAAGGAGAAAAGGGGGGGGGAAAAAAGGATTCTATGGTCCAGAGTAAACCAGACACAAGTTACCAGCACTCTGATGGCTTCTTGAATAAGATTTCAAAATATAAAAGCTGAGTAACTGATACTGATTTCCTTTTCCATGCGAAAATGTTGGGTTTGAGTATGCTTTGTATTTTGGATTGTGGTATCTGTTCAGCTATTGGCTGAAACTGGGCAATTTTGTGTTCTCAGTAGCTGAACGTATAAAGGACAGCACAGCACACAGCCACTGCCCTCACTCAGTTCTTCTGTGCTGCATGTGGCTATTAACCAGGACACAGTAATGGCTCTGCCCCTTCTCTCCAGAAAGTTGCCCAGTACAGCTCTTGTTCACAGTGCAAACATTATTAGTTGTTACAAATACAGTTTTAACATCAAATAAATTTTCTTTGACTTGCAGTTTGAAACAAAATAATTCAATGAAAAGCCTTTGTATAAGGCCAGGGAAATTTAGAAGAAAGTATTTACTTGTTAATGCTGGCTTATCATAATGGTAGGATCTGTCTCTGTGGGAGCCCTTTGCTTTACCTTTGACTTTTCCAAAATGCATATTTTGAAAGCTTTTTTTGCTTGCCCCCACAGGAATGTGAATTGCCCTCTTGTCCAGAAAATACAAATTTATGGACTACAGTGCTTCCTCTGGTTCCTGTAGGGAAAGTGACCCAATGGAGATATGGATCATGGACCCCAGTATGTAAAGTAATATTGGTCACATCTTACAGAGCAGTCCTCCATTCCTTCACCTGTTTTTCTGTAAAGCTCTCATATATTTTTCAGACTGAAATCTGCTGGTGATAAATTCTAAAGGAATTCCATTTAAAAAAAATTTTTTTTAAGAACTTGTTTCTTAAGGAGGAGATAGATGTTCCCAGCAAATTCTGTATGCTTCGAACCTTGCTGGGGGGGGTGGGGAGGAAAATGATGCTAGGGGCTGGGTTCTGAGCAAAATAGCTTTCCTATGACTCGGAGTGTGCAAAGAAGTGTTGTGGGGTTTTGTTTGTTTGTTTTATTGGTTTGGGATTTTTTTTGTTTTTGGTTTTGTTGTTGTTTGTTTTTGTTGTTTTGTTTTGGTTTTTAATAATCAGTTTCTGAGTATGGAGAACATCTTTCATTCTAAGGTATGATTTAAATATTTCGTGTGAATAGCAATATTAAACAGTTTTGGGATTTAAAGATCTAATTTTACATAATTTGTAAAATAAACATTTAAAATATGCTTTCTACACAAACTTTAAGTGGAAGAGTTTTTGATGTTGATAGTGTTGAAAATTGTTTTATTTGACAGCCATGTGAAAATTTAAAATTATCTATGAAAATGTAGGTGTGTCTGTTAATCCCTTGAGGTTCTTAACAGAGCATATAACACAATTATATCTTTGCACAACTACATTAACTAAATACACCTTGAACTTCTCATCTGTAAAGGCATCAGAAGGGGCTCAATGCAGTATTCTGATGTGAACTGCTATGGCAAATAGATTGTAAATATCAGTTTTTATTAAATCAGTTGATATAAATATTGCATCACTGTGTAATAACTAAAATGTTCAGGAAGTTACTCTCTAATATTTTTATTATGAATAAATAAAAAAGTTGGTTTTGCAATTGTATAATGATTCCATGTTATAGTTGGAGTACTGCCTGTCCAGATATGCTGAATTGCTTCCTAAGAATCAAGGTCATGCAATTCAGTTCCAAGCCAAAGGGAATTCTGAAGGCCTAAACCATTCAGCAATATTTCACTTTCCTTCCTGAATTCATGGCTCTATCAGTGTGAAATGGAAATCTGGCTCTTAGTGTTTAATTCTGAAGTCAAGCTGATACTAAGCTATTTTAGTATTTGAGATGCTTGCATGATCTTGTTTTGGTCTCCCAAATTGCGATGAGCTTGGATTGTTCTCTGACAGTGTTCTGCATCCTGTGGGAAAGGTGATCGTGCTCGCTATGTGAGTTGTAGAGATGCTCATGGAGGAATAGCAGATGAATCTCTCTGTGCTCATTTACCACGACCAGCTGAAATTTCAAGCTGCTTCAGCCCATGTGGAGAGTGGCAAGTTGGAAATTGGTCCCCTGTAAGTATTGATTGTAATTTATTTTTTTAATATGTCTATTTAGATTATTGGCCAAAGTCTTGAGATTTCATTCAAAGAAATTGAGATTTCATAATCGGCACAAGTGTGATTGAAATTGCATTCCTTGAAAAAACAAAGTATATATTTCTTACTGTCAAAAGTAAATATAAATATCTTTGGTTATTAATTATCAATGTTCTGTCACAAACGTTGGGTTAATTTTTGGTCAGTGCACAGTTACGTGTGATAGTGGAATAGTAACAAGACAAGTTATCTGTGTCAACCGTCATCAAGAAATCAACGAGAATTACTGTGATCCTGAAGGCCGACCTTCCAAAGAACAAGAATGTAACATGCCACCATGTCCACCAGTTTATCATCATATTCCGAAAATACATGACCATCCAAGCTATTTTCCAGAAATGGGTTATCTTCCAATACACCATCCACAAGACAACATAAACCAGTGGAACCGTCCCTCTGTGGGAGGATATCAATGGAGAACTGGACCCTGGGGAGCAGTAAGAATTTTTTTTTTTAATATATTAATTTGTTCTTTTTGTGTCTGTTAACATTTTTAGACATATTATTGCAGTACTGATTTGGTCACAAGAGAAGCACATATATTTAAAAAATTATTATTATTGTTGTTATTATATTAAATTCAACATGTAACTTTTCTGTTATTTCAACTTTAAAATATTCTGCATAGTAGTAATTTTTATTTGCAAATTTCAGTTTTGAAAGTTAACATTAAAACCACTAGTTTTAGGTTGTTTTAACCAACATATTTTACATTTTTCTGATTATGCAATGGTGATACATATGTTTACATGTTTTGGTAGTGCTCTAGTACTTGTGCAGGTGGATTTCACCGTCGAGTTGTAGTATGTCAAGATGAAGAAGGAAGAAGTGCCAGTTATTGTGATGAGGCAACAAAACCCCCAGAGTCAAGACACTGTGATTCTGGACCCTGCCCACGATGGAACTATGGGAACTGGGGAGAAGTAAGATCATTTCACTTTCAAAGGGAAACATGATTTACCACATACGCTTAGGAATCATAACATAATCGTTTGACTGTGAATGGAACTGAACACCTTTTTTTTTTACTTATTTAAAAAGAATGAGTTTCAGCCTGTTTACCTAAACCTGTTCTTTGATCAAATCCAGAATTGTACTGTAATTATGAGTAAATATACATCCAAAAGAAGTAAGTACTGTGTGAGGCTAAGGATGTACAACATAAGTCACCACTGCAACACTCAATTATGAGACATACAAAATTACTTTCTGTTACAAAAACATTAATTGCATGCAGAAAAACCTCAGTGTAGTAGCTAGTCTAAGAAAAAAAACGAGTACAAGAAGCTGTAAAGACACTTTTTTACATCAAATTTCAAAGGTACTCACTAGCATAACTGCAACTAGTAGTAGTATCTGCTAGGCTGAAGTTACAAATTAGAAGATTAAAGATAGGATCATTCATTTAAAAGGTGTTCCTGTGTTACAATATTTTGATGAACACTATACATTATTGCAAAGAACAGTTTCTCCATGCAGTGTGATGTCTTATCCTGACCACGCATTCTTGCTCAAACACAACAAAAAGAGTTAAACCTGGTTTGGCATTCATTCTAATTCAGCCCGTTGTGATTCCTGTCCTCTTGTTCTTGGTAAATCAATCTCTAGAGCTGGGAAAAGAAGAAAAATCTAGTGACTTTTTAATTTCTTTTTTTCCCCTCATTTTGGCCATTTAGTTCTCAAGGCCTCTCTGAGTGTCTTGTTCTTTCTGTCCATAGCTGCAGACTTGGCATCCAGTTAATGCAGATGCTGCAGTTTTTGTCTCATTTAAAATTCTCTGAAACACAGTAAAAAGCTACAAGCTATTGGAACGTGCTCACTTTTGATCAGACTGGTTTTAATAGCTCATTAGTAATGAAAATTAGTAATTTTGCCTGGAATCAAAGAATTACAGGAAAACGAAAACCCAGAAAACACATCCTATACGTACTTTACACTTTGTATAAATTAGACTATGAGAAAGTGTGCCCATTGTTTGAGGTTTTTCTGGCAGTGAGGCATATTTGTAGGACCAATTTCCATCTTTTCTGCCTGCTAAAGAAATATGTATATATGCACATTTATTCTCACAAATGGTTACTACTCCTTGACAAAGTAGATTCTCTGTAACTGAGACTTATTGTAGAAAATTACTTGATAAACTATAGAAGTCTAATTTGGTAAACATTCTGATGACAGAATTGTTTTTTCATTATATGGAGTTAGACTGTAAGTCCTTATTCTTGAATTAAGTGTCCAGGGAATAGGAAAACAGACATAGTAAATAATAACATGTACTGATTATTGCTGTATCTCTTTGTTTGAATGGCATGTAATGACTGTCTCAACAAAAATATTGCATATAAAATTCTGTATTTCAGTGTACTCAAACCTGTGGAGATGGAATAAAGACAAGACTGGTGATCTGTCAGCTTCCTACTGGCCAAATGTTGGGTGATCAAAACTGTGAAATTCTAGACAAGCCGCCTAATATGGCACAATGTAATGTGCATTCTTGCCCTGGTGATGTTTCATGGCATCGGGGACCATGGAAATCGGTACGATAGCATTCACTAATATCTTTTGCTTTCTTATTCTTTCTATCACTCTATTTCCCCTTGCCTTTTAGAAATTATATTACTTTATTTGGTAACAGTGAAATAATAATGCATGTGAAATATAGTCTATGTAGTTTTATTAAGCAATCATTCCTGCAGTCATTGAATTAAATGGGAAACAGCCATTTACTTCAGTGGGAACAGTGTTATGCTCTGTAAAACATCATAGACAATATTTTGAAAATTACCAGAAATCATCATAGCCAATAGTAATACCTAATAGGTTGTTCTGTTTCGAAGGGTTATGATTTGATCTGTGTTTAAAGTATTGAAAAGTGTATGCTGTAATTTATACTGTAGTATTATCTACATATTTATATTTGTAAAAAAAAAAAAGCTTTTTAGTGCATAATTTTTTCTAATACTATATTTAAGTACAACTCACACATTTATATTATGCTCTGTCATCAAGCATTTTACTCCATATTATGTGTACATTTGTGTATAAAAGTTTATATTTGTGGTTTTGAAACAGTGACTAATTAAAGCTGTCTATGTATAATTATGTATGTAACTATAATATGTTATTGTCTACATGTCACTGTCTAATAATGTGTAAAACTGCCTACAGTAATCACTATTAATCTCTAAAATTGCAACTAGCAGATTATTAACATACTGAAGCAAATTGTAGCAAGCTCTACAATATAGAGTACGTAATATTTCCCAAACTGTGAATTCGGCAACAATATTTATTATTATGCTCAATTCTAAGGAGAGTAATGGCAATCAAAGGAGCTTGGATCCAGTTCTGGTTCCACACAAATCTGCTAAAAACCTCTCGTTGACATCCCTGGAAGATGGGCTAGGACAACAGTTCTATTTTTCTTTCTTTTTTTAATTAATAAAATTTTGTAATTTGTTTTTTTAATTAACATGGATACATTTTTTAAATTGAAACCTTTTAAAAAATCTTATCCAGTTTCAACTGTAAATAGTTTATTACTGTTTATAGAATGTATTCTAATTTATTGCAAATAGACTTCAAAATGGAAGTGTGAATTAATAATTTACCACAGTTATCTCTTTCTTCCACTGTGCAAAACAGACTTTAGGTTTGTGCTTAGCAGACACCAGAGTGTCTTATTTAGCTGTTAGCCAAATAATCAGTGGTGACTTGCTATTGCTTAATTAATGTACGTACTTTGGATGCTGATAAGAAGAGCAGGGCATTCAGCACACCGTTGCCTTTGGACTCAATGTTTGTTTTCTTTTTAGATTGAAAGTTATTCATGGCCTGTTTCTTCCCTGAGTGATGTTGTTTGTTCTGCCTAAATAAGTTACCTGTAAGCTATTGTAATATATTATAAATCACAGAATCACAGAATGGCTGGCGTTGGAAGTGACCTCTGGAGATCATCTAGTCCAACCCACCTGCTAGATCAGGTTCACCTAGAACAGATCACACAGGAATATGTCCAGGCGGGTCTTGAATGTCTCCAGAGAAGGAGACTCCACAGCCTCCCTGGGCAGCGTGTTCTGTAAAGAAGTTTCTCCTCATATTCAGATGGAACCTCCCATGCTTCAGTCTGTGCCCATTGCCCCTCATCCTATTGTTGGGCACCACTGAAAAGAGTCTGGTCCTATCCTCTTGACACCCACCCTTGAGATACTTGTAAATAAGATCCCCTCTCAGGCTTGTCTTCTCCAGGCTAATGGAGATGTTAAACGTGGCTTAGTTTTGCAAAGATTTTCGTATTGGTTTATGTTTCAATTGACATAAAAAGCCATTTTAATCCTTCAAAATGGAATGGAATCTAGTTATCAGAGAGAGAGTTTGCGGCCTCTGTTTAATGCGTTATTGGATTGCAAGCTCTATGGTTATTCAGTTTTAATTTAATCACACTGTCATGTGGTGTTGTGCAGAAACAAACGTACTCAAGAAATAAAAGCAGGCTCACATGTTAAATATGCTGTAACTTTTTAGTAATTTAGCTAGTTTGAATGCTGCCAACACACAAACTTCATTTAATTTTTGTTGCTGTTTAAACAGAGCAAAAATCATTAATTGAGGATGTCTATTATGAATGAGCAGTAAAAGCTGTTAGTCACAGAAACACTGTAGCCTAAAAGAAATGGCTTTGTTTAGCCTTCACCTATAGGTGGTTGGCAAGTGATGTGGTAGTTTGGCAATAGGTCATGGCTCTGCCAATCTTATGCCTTTCTGGAACACAATATCCTCTAATACAGGGGACTGTTAAGGACTGGACACTCTCTGGAGGCTCGAGTCATCTAGTATGTCACATTGACACATTCCCTTTTCTATAAAGACAGCAAGAGACAGATAAAATACTGTTTGTATTTTTGATAAAAGTATGCAGTAATATTTGTGTCTGGGCAGCAATGGATTACACTTTTCTATCTGTTAGTGAGATTCCGATGTCGAAAATTAAGTAGCAACTGAAATGCAAGATTTCCCACATGTAGTGTTATTTGCCATAATAGATTCTGCCATCTTTTACTTCTGCCATGCATGGGATTAATGTGATATGTGGAGGAGGTAAGTAGACAGAAGGGAGTTTCTGAGCAATTGCTTTACCTGGAACAACTACTTGACCTCCTTGAATATTGACCCTGTCTCTGGCCCAGAGAGAGACAGGTATCAAAATTGCTTAAAAAACCTTTTCCTTATTCTGGTGTAGCTTTGTCTAAACCGTGTCCGAACTAAAAGCTTCACTCACAGATTATTGCAGCTTTTACATAGCTAGATAGTTTCCTCTTGGATTTTAGATCCCAGCAGAAATAGGTTCAAAAAAAGTCAAATTATTTAAGGTTAATTCAGAATCCTGAGTCAAGAACCTGATCCACCATGTAGAAGGATTGTTCTAGTTTATCAGTTGTCAGCGTCTTTTATGTTCTCTTCCATATTGGGGCATTCTGACTTCTTCCACTAGCTATCACTATATATTTGAGGATAGAAGACACTTGGCAATATGTCTTATAAGTACATTTCTTTCAGGTTTGGATTCATTTTCCATAATGTAATTAAAATAAAACGTATTTTGGAAAAGCACAGTAGAGTGGTTGCACGGAAAGATCTGCTTGTGATTTGAAGCCAGAATTCTGTTAATGTTTCTGCAGTTCAGCAGCTATGGGCTGTTACATTTTGTAGTGTCTGTCTGTGGCTGCCAGAGCTGACCAGTACAAAGCACCAATGCTGTGTGCTCCTCTCCTGCCATGTTCTGCAGTCGTCCAAAGGGTTGTGAGGCAAGTAAATCTCAAATTCTAAAGGCTCTTACCACTTTAGGACATTTTCTTGGAAATAACATGCATATTCAGAAACTTTGGTTCTTTGAAACTTTAATTCAGTCCAAAATTTTCATATCATGATATCCACTCCAGAAGGATATCATGGATATCTGAAGTTTTACAGGGAGGATGACTGGAAACACATCCTTTTGCCTGTAATGTGAATTCATTTGATCTGAAGGTCATTGAGAGACTCTGACAATGATCTTCTGCCCTCTTAGTTTTATACAAATTTCTAAAGGAATTTTCTGTAGTAAGAACTGAATGAGGCTAATATTTTTTTTTCTGCCTTTTTAACAAAAGCCAAAGGAAATAGAGTGGGTTTACACCCAGTCCATGCATCTTGAGGGACTCTGCCTTGTTTTCAGATAATGTTGGTGTCAATTTTAATGTAACTGAGGTTGATAAATATTATACAAGCATTCCTAAATTAAAGTGTTTCAAAATTTGAAAAATTTGATTTCAAGATTTAATTGCCTAATTGGCATGTGTCTAGGTACACTACCTCTTCTTTGATATACAAAAATTACAATACAGATGTATATCTTTTGATATATACATATTTATATTTTATAGGTTAATACTTGAAGTAAATATAGCTGCTTATTTTAATGGAGTTGCACCACCAGTAAATTTGGCCTATATATCTTGGAGATTTTTCTTTTAGACTACTCTGGTTTCATTGGTGAAGGGATTAGGCAATGATCCAAAATTTCGTGAAAGAATGAATAAATTACAAGCTAAAAAATATGGAAACCATATGTCACATTATATAATGTCTAGAAAAATTCCATAGCATTCTGACAGCTGGCTGAGAGTACTTTGTTCTAGTATAGATTTTTATTGTATCCCTTTTTGCCTCAGTGCATTATTGTGTTTTTGTGTTTAGTTCGTACAGTAAGACTTCTGGTGTATTGTATTAATTTTCAGAGTGATTCAGGTTTTCTGACCCTCATGACAAGAAGTTGTTTTTTATTTAAAGGATGAAAAGAGACAATATTACAAATTTGCAAAGATACCATAAGATTTTAAAACTGAACCATAATGACTAGAATTAACAATTTTGTGCTAGAAGAGTTCTAGAATAATCCATCTTAATTCAGTTCAAGAATGCTGTTTTAGTACTCTCACTACTGTGGGTTTTTTTTTTCCTTTGAACAGCATTTCTCATATCCACATGCTTTAGTATTCATAGCCAAACAATTATCTGTTACCTGCCAAAAAGTTACATGGGCATATAATCAAATCAACTTTCTGGTTCCATCAGTGGTTATGTTTAGGTACAACAAATCTTCAGATATATCATGCAGATACATATACAATCCGGCAAAGCTTTCATGTGTAGCACCAAAGTAAAGTACCTGAACTAGAGAATAAAATATTATTTTTGGCAGTACTTGCCTGGGAAATAATTTGACACACAGTAGCAAGTTAGGAGATTTCAAGTGCCAAAGCCCTGGCCTGGTACCTGGGAAAAGCATGTAATGTGAACATAGTTCTTGGGTTACTCTTCCTTCTGCTGTTCAACTCGTCTAATCATCTAGTCTGCTTTTCTTAATGGAGGTTTCCTTCACTTCAAGGATTGTACCTGACTACTAAGTGAAGCCTCCCTTGGTTAAATGGTCATATCTTCCATTCTAGTCTTTTTCTCTGCCTCCTGGGTTGTTGCTGCACAATAGAAAACAATTGTAGGCTTCTCAAGATTCCTGATACGTATATGTTTTACTGTGCTGTGTACCTTTTGTTTTATATATTTTCTTTAAAGTTTTATGAAGTGTGAGTGGGCATTACCCTGAAGGAATAAAATAGGCTATTCATACGGGAAGACAATACCTTCCAGCTTCTCATAGTGAGGAAAGTGTGTTCACATTTTTGGATGACAGGAATTTTGATATATTTAGGAGTTAAAATATGGGATTGGTTCCCGCATAGTTTTTCAGTGCTTACCAAAACCCTTGTAGAGCTAGGTAGCCAAACAGCAAGGTTCCTGCAGTTGATGTTACTTTAGACACTTTATATTTCATTTGGGCTTTTGTTCTTGGATGAGTGTGGATAGCAACCTAAATTTTATCAGAGACATTTTTACCAGGTATGTCACAACTTGAAATATATGTTTGCTTCTCATCCTTTCTCATTCCTTTAGAAAGAATACAGCTGGATTACTGAAACCAGATTGTAACTGTGTGTTACCTAAAGGTCGTTTTGGTACTCCATTATCAGTAAATCTTCACAACACATTTGAAAGCAGATACCTTACTGTGTGCTTTTCTTAGCAGATGTGCCATGGGAAGCTGCTGTAACTTGAAGGTAACAAGTCTTGCCTCAAAAGCAGACAGTTATGCCTTTGCTCTGTACCATCCTCAGTTTTACCTCAATCGGTCTTTTTGAGGTGTTCCAGTTTCCTCATCTGAACAGTTTCATGTACAGTCTTTATGCAGCTTGGTTGCCAAGCACTACCAGTTACGGTTCAGAGTACAGCAAAGTTAAGGTCCATCTTGAGGTTTTTGTTTTCTGTTAGATTCTCATAAAAACATCTACATTTGGAATTTTATTTGAATACTAATGGAAGAGGATTTATACTCTCTAGTGTGAGTTAATTGTAATGCAGTCATTAGCACTTTTTCTTATATTTGTTTTCTTAACATGTTTGGATTCATGTTCTTTTACTTCACATTTATATTGTGAGTTGAGCTGTGATACATCCAATTATTTTCAAATTCAAGACATTTAAGAGTTTGACATAAAATTTAACCATATACTGATTATGAAGTCAGATGATAACTCTGGAATTCTTTTCTTAATTTCTTTGAAGTTTTAAAAGATAATGTAATTAAAGTGACCTTAAGATTAAAAGTTGACAAGCAAAACTTTCTCAAGAACAAGTACATGTGCAAAGTGTTTTTACGTTGTTCTGAGACTATTAGAAGAATCAAACACTGGCAACAAACTAATCATGTCAGTTGTATTTTGTTAGTCAATAAATTGAGTATCACAAATGAGTGTTTCACTACCTGTTCAAATTATACTAAAAAAAAAATCTCACAAATCTGCAGTTTAAGAACGTTAGTTTTTCAGAATTCACTGGGAACAGCCTAAATCCAGTTGTGCTGAGGTGTCTTTATGGTCAGTGATTCAGGCAAGATTTTACTCTTACAGAAGATAATCATATTTTGTTTGAGAGGCTGTGGAGTCTCCTTCTCTGAAGACATTCAAGACCAGCCTGGACACATTCCTGTGTGATCTGTTCTAGGTGAACCTGCTTTAGCAGGTGTGTTGGACTAGATGACCTCCAGAGGTCCCTTCCAACCCCAGCCATTCTGTGATTCTGTAAATGTTGATGAAGTGGTTGTTTTTTTTTTTTCTTTTCTCACTCTTAGGATTTTCATGTAATTTCTTAAGTATTCCTTGTGATTTCCTAGAAAATAAGCATAAAAAGAGTGGATCAGCTCACCTTCTAAGTTACATTTAAGTGTCAGAAATATATTGCTGTTATTACTTACTGCCCTTCAGACACAATGTGGTGTTCTTTAATGTGGATGTTTTTCTAGTTCTTCAGTTTTCTTTTTAGTTGCTCCAGAGCAATTTCAGTGTAATTCTGTCTTTGCACTAGTGGAAGAAATCTATTATTGCTTTCAATGAATATAAATTCATGTTTTTAGACGTTGACATTTCAGTCTTCTTCCAGTGTTGTTACTCCCAGGCATGCCATTGACTTCTGCAGGAGCAGAAGCAGCCCAGAATTGCATAAGTGAAATATTTCTTTTCATTTTAATGCAAAAAAAAAATCTTGCTATGTATGATAAATACCTTCATTCACTCTAATGTGTAAAAAGTATTTATATTTTCAAAGATAATCTTTTATATTAAAAGGGAATTCAGAATCAGTGAACCTGGTTTTCAAAACCAGCTTCAGGCTTTTACCTCTACTGCTGCTGCCTAATGTCAGACTTCAGAATACCTCATTACCAATGCAGCACGTTTATTTAATATCCCACTGGCTGAAGTCTTAATGTTAACATATGCTATTCATTTTTTTAAACTTTGGAAATGGGGGGTGCCTTTTCAGAGATAACTGATAACATATGTCACTACCCAAATCGTGTAATAAAACAGACTTGAGATAGTGGATTTCATTTAGGCTAATTCTTATAAAAATGGACGAAAATACTTGTTTCCAAAATTCAAAACCAATTATTTGTGTACTGTTCATCAAGTTTAGAGGAAATTTCTCCATTTTGGTGCTATGTTGCCTGTATAGCTTGAAATAATAAATAAGTTATAATGTATGTGTGATAATTTAATTTAATGATTGTGACTTGTGTCTGTGAAATACAATTGCATTTTAACCCTTCTTTTTTATGCATGTTGTGTGGCTTTGTGTTTATATTTAACGTGTCCTTTATTAAGAATGTTTAAGGTCCTAAATGTCCTAAAAAGAATACATATATATATATTAAAAAAAAGGGGCGGAGGGTGGGAGATGGGAACTAATCACTTTTACTAAAACTGAGGCTTTTTTACAATTGAGTAATCTTTGTGTTGCAATGAACTTCGTATGATATTGTAGTGACATTGTTTTCATGGGGGAAGCTCATATATACTTGAACAGAAAAAAAAAACCAAACAGTGTTACTGATAAAAGCAGCAATTGATGCCATTGAACAACCGGACTGGAATAGGTAGTTGGCACATGATCTTTGAAGATAAGCTTAAAGATACCAACTGTTGAACCTTTTTCTGGAGCTATGATTTAATGGCCCAGTCCTGCTCCCACTTAGTGACAAAAGGCAAAGAATAGTGAGGATCATAACATAATGCTCCAGTCTTAATCTTGAAGGCATAACGTAATTTTTTACATTCCTAGAACACTTTGCATGAGAAGGTTTGCAGAACTTTCAGACCCTCCATTTAGAAAGAGGACAAGTAAGCAGGGAACATAGTCAAAGAAAAACAAACAAAACAGTATCATGGAAGGGAGAAAAAAGCAGGTGGTCCTTAGTACCATTGATAAATATATATATATATAGGCATTTAATAGAAATGAAGGGAATGTGAAGCTACTGAAGTATTCATGTATTTTTTTGCAGAGTTACAACTTTAAGAAAAGCTTAAGGGTTCTCGGTGGTCAGATCTCTGAGCTGCCTGTATATATGTGGCAGTTTTGAACACCAAAACCCCAGTCACAAATGTTGGTTCAAAGCATTTTGGAGACCCAAGTCTAAAAGTTATTAAGCTTATATTAAAGTATTAGCATTTTCTGACATTTATGAGGGTTAATACATAAATATTTTGGTTTCCAGGCATGGGTTAGGAAATGAACAAAATGTTCCATAGTTCTCTGTTACAGGACTTCCCAGTTCTTTCTTTGGAAACTGGTAACTAGGAGACTGGTGACTCCACAAGACAGACAGTCCTGTTGGTCAGTACATATATTAACGTATGTATTACTTTATCTGTGGCCCTTTCCCTTTGAGAGCAGGCTCAGGCACACAGATTTCCTGCAGAATCAGTCTTTCAGAAGCTTGCATGTGTGCTCACATTTATGCACATGACTGCAATGCTGGAAAGATTGATCTGTAAGGAAACTGAAAATACACAGGAGAGTGGCTTAGGTTGGAAACAAACTGGAATTCAACATGTGAAGGTAGGTAAAATGTTGTATTTCTTATTGGCTGAAATATAAGCATATATTCATGTCCAATTAATGTTTAAAGTAATTTGAGTTATTTTTCTTAATTCTTTACCTGATATTGTGTTAAGTACCATAGAGTTATACTTTTGCATGGTTCTAAAACGTTTGAAAAATTTCTGACAATACTGTACTATTTCAATATATATTGCTTTGTATTTTCAGTTGTCTTTAAAGTTCAAATACAAAACATTAGCTTTTAATCAAATGAAAAAGAGAAGCGATACTTTTTATAGAGCAGACAGACATACAGAGCTCATGTATTTGTTATTCCTTTTATTTCTGAGCTACTGTTTTGCTGCTGCTAAGATGATTAAAAATGATAAATCAGAGATTGCAGTTGCTGGCCTCCAGTGTTTCTTCTGCTCATCTTTAGGTTTTTGCAAACTTAGCTAAAACTAATAGGTCTAGCATTGTAAGACTGTATCATCTCTAACTACTTTTGTAATTGGTGAATTGAAAGTACCATATCTCTGAAGATAAAAAAGAAGAATCCATAAAATGAAGTTTTAAATTGTGAAAAGTATATAAACAAATGATTTTTTTCTGTGCAACCCTTACGATCATGCAAACGTAGCTTCCACACCAGAGATGCTCCATCATGGTCCAACTTTTATTGTGAACACCTATGACTAAAATGTCGCTCTCAAGAGGTGAACATTACTTTCCAGTGAGAATGCAGATTATGTCATTCCCATGCATTTGTTCAGTTTTCCCAAGCATAACAAGATCCTCCCTGTGGTGCAGTCTGTGAAACTGTCTGGTCAGTGAAAGCAAAAATGGATTCACTTTGGTTTGCTGTTTGTTTTTCATGGAGGTCTGTGAACACACCTGCTGGATGGATGTGGATACATCCGTTGTTCTCCATTTGGAAAATTTGTCTGGGAATTTATCCATTTATTTGAAACAGAAAAAAAAAAATCTCTGCCATTTCTTTTGCTCACACTATCTCCTTTTTTGCCACCCTTTTTTATTGATGCTTGCACTTCACTGTTTGTCTCCAATGCTGCTGCCTTCATGTAATTGCTTAAAGGTATTATTAGTGTTGCATGACTGTGGAATAAAGAAAGATGAGACTTGCTGAAGTCTGGACAAGTCAGCAATTTCACATCTCCAATGATGTAATGGTAAAGGTGTCTGTACCAAATACTTTCTAGGAGGTATGAAAGGCAAAGAGCAGGATTACTATTCAGTCTTGTAAATTCAACACAAATTTATACCTGTGGATTAAGATTTTCAGAAAGAGTTAGTGAGGGTCTACCTCTGTTCGTTTTTGCCACTGATTTTACAAGGAGAGGTAAGGCAGAATTGTCTGGGTTTTTGTGGTGGTGGTGCTGTTTGCATTGGTTTTGGTTTTGTGGGTTTTTTTGTTTGTGGTTTTTTTTCGTGGTAGTGTTGTGAGTTTTTATGTTTTGTTTTTAACAACTTACCATTGTTCCTGTATTTTTAATTGTGATTTGCCTCAGCCATCTGTTGTTTAAGTCATTCAACTGAAAGATGATACAAGTTTGGTACACATACCAGCTGAGCAATGTAGTTTATCTGTTCCCTCCCAGCAATTAATAAGCTGATCTTACTTCTCATCATTGTAATATATACTGTCATTAATTACAGTGATGATGTTGCTTGAGGGCTGATGGTGCAGTTCTTAGCAGTGGTACGTGCAGACTCCTTAGTGACACTTAAGACCTGCACATGAGGTAGCAGAGCCTGCCAAATGGTTGCTGAAAGGAGGCAGAAATACCTTTTGTTTTTCTGATTCTCAGGTGGTAACCCGATGCAGCAGATTCAAATCAAGAGCAAGTAAGGCAGGAAAACTAACTATGCAATTCAATTTTTACTGTAATTGATAGATTAAATGGAACCTATAAAGGAGCGTTAAATGAGGTAGCACGTGATATATCATTACTGTTGACGGAGAACATATTGATCATCAACTCATGAAGCTGTGATTATTTTTAAATTTTCAAAATTATCAAGTAAACATTAACAGAAACATAAAATACCTTTAATTAGCACAGGGCTTGTTTTTGCATCTCACTGATGCCATCACATTAGCAGTGTTAGCATCCCTGCCACTGGTAGATGTTTCTCTGTTAGGTTACTGTTGCGTCTAATAGTGAGCTCTTCTGCCAGGGAAGCTGAAGCCTGAAGGAAAATAATATCGTGGGGATGGGTCATGACAACTGAGTCTGATTTTGGACTTTGACTCAACTATTCATGTTCGAGTCCAATAAAGTATGATATTCAATTTTTGTGAAGAATTTCCCTCTCTTTCTAGCTTTCCTGTATTTTTGACGCTGAACTGTTCATCTTGCTTTATTTTTCTCCTCTTCCACTGTGCCATACAAACTTCCATCTACACTCACACTAATATCTCCATGATTTGTGTTCTCTGATGCCTTGGATTACTCTCTTACAGAAAATGGGAAGATGGTAGTCTCCTTCCTGTATGCCATGTTGACTTATTAACTTGTCAAAAATTTGAGTCAAATTTGGTTCCTTGTTGTGAAACTTAGATTTGAATATTGCTTGAGCCCAAATTTTCCTTTCTGAATTGTGTGATGGTATTTTTAGGCTTTACAGTGAACTCTCATAAAAGGCTTTTGTTTTATTTATCAGTTCTCAGTCCCCCTAAAGCTTGAGATTTTTACCTGGCATTAGGAATTTGCACTCTTTATAGCAGCAGAGTAGTGGAATCACCTCCAAACAAGTAAGACAACTCTTCTCTTTTGAAAGAAAAGTGATAGAACTTTGTCTAAAAATAAAATCTTATCTCTTGTAAGTTGTAAATTAATTCTTAAAATGAAGAGAAATTAGATTGTTACATTTTTAGGAAAAAACAGAAAATGCAGGAAGAGTAGTTCTATAATACGGAAAGCAGGGTCAGCCATTTACAGAAAAAATGTTTCTGAAAATTTCTTTAATGATGACACCTGAAGTAGCACCTGTGAAATACAGTTCTTTGGGCAGTGGATTATTATATGAGCATGCCCTTGGAAAGGACTTGGATACCACTGAGTATCCACCAGTATCTAAAGATACAGGTAGTGTAAAAGCCAAATCCTACAATTGCTAAAATAATGTTGCAGCTTTTTTGGCAGTTCTGTTGTTCTTGTGTTACTGCAATAGCTAAAAGTTTGTTCGAAGATCTAATTATGCTATGTAGGTAAAACAAAGAGAAGTTTGCTGACTGGAAAAGCTTACAGATTATGTATTATTATGAGATGTATGTGGATGCAATGGCAATACATGGCACAGAGAAGCCTGGCTGACTATCATGGTAGGTGGGCAGCTGTGCATGGTAACAGCCTGTTTTTCAAGTGGTCCGTAGCTGGCATCAAAAAGGATGCCGGGCCTAAGGCAGTGATGAGCAGCATGGTGGTGTTCATCATGAGAGGGAAAGACATGAAAGGGCTTTCAAAGGAGGATGTGGTCATCTGCTGTAGTTGTGCTAAACTTGAGTTAATAGATAGCGCTTTGAGATATCAGAAAGACAGGCCAAATTAAAAGACTTATTCACAATTCTGAGTAGAAGGAAGAAATTCTATGAATGATCATGAAGTGGAAGTTCAAGAGTTCTGATTTTGATTTTTCCAACAGCTGCAAAGAGTGTGGTTGGTTGTTGATCTGCCATCCAGGCAGACTGCTGTTTTGCTGAGGGATCTCTCTCATTAAGGCCACCGCCAGCTGGCAGGACAAACAAAATCAGACCATGTGGTGACAACTTTAAATATTGTCTAAAATTCCTCTGTAGTATCATCAATAGAGTTGGGCTTCTGCAGACATGAAATCATCTTACTTTCAAGATCTGTACTGATGGTTCTGACTTTAATACAATGGAAGGGTTTGTTTGGGGTGTGCTTGTTTGAATCAGGATGCCTTTATCTTTAAGAGGAATATATTAACACTTTCCTATTAGATGCCATATATATCCTCTCCTAGCAGTTTTACTTTCCTGTTACCCACATCAATCCTAAAATCTGTCTTTAATCCTCTTTGTTCTTTTTTTATTCCTACTTTTTCTATGTGTGTATGTATATGTAGGTAGTTTCTCATTTCTGTCCACCTATTCAGTAGATGTGCTTCAGCATGCTTGGAAAAAAATTATTCAGGAGTTTTCTGTTATCCTTCAGATGGAAGTTGAAACAAAATTATTCTCTGAAAAAGAATCAGACAAATGCTGCCTTTTAATGGAGCACACAGTGCTCAATCCTGTCAGCAGAGGACTGGCTTTGGGCAGTGGACAGGTTAGATGACCTCAAAAGAGTCGCTGCTGTCTCTCGCTGGTCTCAGCTGCCACAGGCACACTGTCTATGAGCTTGTACCACAGCACGCTCCAGCACACCCACACTGGCTTTGGTTTGGAACGCACTGGTCTTCACATCCACGATATGTACCTGAAAGCCCTGGAGACCAACATATGGATGGTGGAAACTTGGCGTGTGTCTGATTTCTCACCCTGTTATGCAGCCAGAGTACGTAGCCAGACCAAAAATGTGGAAGTGCACCTTGGGCAGACCTTAGAGAAAATTATCATTGCTCCCTTTTGTTCTTGAGAGGGGTGAAGTTATGAAGCTTCCATATTAGATTGTGATAGTGGCTGCAGGTGATGATACTTGGAGCAAATTGTTCTCTGGTTTTCATGCCATGAGAGCTACAGGTAATGGCAGTCACTTTGTGTGAGGGCCATCCTTCCTTAGCTTCCATGCTGAAGAGAACGGCTCCTGAGAGGGAAATTCGTAACTTTCCCTCATGAGAATAATAAGAGAACTGACATTTAACACTACATTTGTTTATAAAAATCTAAGATGTATTCTACTCCAAATTTACCAGTTTTTTATTAATTACAAGTAATGGATGTGAAATTGTTGGGGAGGAAAACTGATCTTCAAATTTAAGATTTTGAAATAACACTAAATAAATTTCAGTCAGAACAGTACTTTCACTTCAAAGCTGTCTGAACACAAAAGAGATGTTCTGATAATCTGGATGAAGTTTAGCTCAATGTTAACTAGAAAAAACATGATTGTTATTTGCAGAATCTAGCTATAAATAACTCATGTGTTAAGTGTAGCAATTGCAATACTCAGGTATTTTTGGAGGATCCTATCACAGAGGAAGGAGAATGGCTTTCTTCATGAGTTAGAATGAAGAGACTCTGAGACTCGTGAGCCTATATACATGTCTAGTCATAAAAATACCGCACAAGTCACAGCAGTACTGTTGCTTGCATTGGATGGAGAAGGATTTTGAGATAATACTTCGTTTCAGAGGCTGTGATAAATTTTCTCTTTAATTTAGGTGAGGGAAGGTGGTTGTGGAACTGTGGGCCATCCTGGCTTAGCAAGGAATCAGGAAGGAGTTCAGGCAGCTCTAACATTGTCATGAAAGATTCAGTCTTGGATAGCTAATCCGAATTTGTATTTTTGTAGGTGGTAGTAGTTGCAACTACTAAAAATTGTGGTTTTTTTCAGGGCATAGAACTGAAAACCAGTACTGGGAAATCTCACTGTACAGTCTGAACAGAAGAATATCCATATTATTGACCTCTCTCTGCCAAAAACCTGGAAAAGAACAATT
This sequence comes from Streptopelia decaocto, assembly GCF_964273445.1. NCBI lineage: Eukaryota > Metazoa > Chordata > Aves > Columbiformes > Columbidae > Streptopelia > Streptopelia decaocto. The sequence continues at coordinate 32,444,601 of NC_138663.1, read as the reverse complement.
AAACATCATGATTACCTGTTTGGCTCAGAGAGGTGTGATTGGAACATGCATTGCTGGATTGTCTATGGTTGTTTTTGTTTCCAGATGGGCTACAGTACCTCATGATACACTTTGCAAATGGTTTTGACAAGTCCAACAGGCGGAACGTGGAGACTTGCCCTGTGTCGCTGACCTCAGGGGATCATCTGTCAGTGTCATGCGAGCTGAAGCTGTGCTGGGGACTGAACTTTGCAAAGTGTTTTTGAGATTATGCTTGTGTTGCAACTCACTGAAACATGGGCAGTGCTAGCTTCTCATCTTTCACATTTTGATATACAAGAGTCAAACATATTCTAGGGGTGCTCTGTTTCCACATGCAGAGGCAATGGACAGGGAGGAATTTGCAGTAGCTGTGGAGGCCATTTGGAGCATTCTACAAATAGACATCACTCAGCAGTAGTTCACCAGCTTGAGAGAAAGGGAGCTGTTGGAATTCCCTGAGCTCAGCTGGCTGTGCATTTGGTCATTAGAAATATAGTCTTGTTTGAATTAAAAAAAAAGAAGTTATTGAACTTAGAGACCCAGTCAATTTGTGTGGTAGGAATGCCATCTACATAGTGTTTGGATCAGAGGGCAGCACTTACAGGAAGGAAGTGAATTTATTACTAATTTACATCAAAGATCCCATGAGGTTTGCAGTATGATTGCAAATATTAATGCAGGAAGTACTTTTCACTCTAGATCTTATCTTTCAAATGTCATATAGAACTCTGTGAAGTAGGAAGGCCACAAAGAACTTGAACAAAAAAAAGTAATATTTGGTATATGCTTGTTGGGTATGGGCTTCTTGTCATGGTACATTTTAATTCTGAAGCTTCAGCTGATACGCAGCATACAGTCTTGGATACATCCTTGTAAAAAACATGCAGACAGCCTGGAGTGTTCAGAGGACAGCAGCATGAATGGTAAGAGACTTGGACTAAGTGATGAATGAGGAAAGGCTGAGGTAGCTGCAATTTTCAAGACCAAGTCTACAGAAGAGTAGACTGAATGAGATATTCTGCCAGCCTGTAATCAGTGTTTACAAAGAGGTGAGTGTTTCTCAGTCTGCTAAGTGTAGAATGAGAAGTAACGATCTAATCTAACAGTAAGAGAGACTATTGTTAAATCCTAAGACTTTTTTTTTTAACTGTAAGGATGGCTAGACAGTGGAAAAATGCATGCAAAGGAGGCTGTAGCATCCCTGTCATTGGAGACAAGAGTGACAAACTACTGTTAGGAATGGTCCAGGTGTAGCTTTGAGCAGCATGATAGATTGGATGAAGTCTTTGGGTCCTTCTTAGCCTGGTCTTCCTCCCTTCCATTGCTAAAGTTGCAAGAACACGTTTAGAAATATGGCAAAGATTTGCAGATTGCAGCTGCAAGGAGGACCAAATCAAATCAAGACATTTTCTGACCACCAGAGCAATGTGATATATTACTGAACTTTTGAAATGAAGCCATACTCAATGAAGTGACTCAAAAATATCTTCAGTTTAACTTCTGTAGTTAAAATAGGTGTAACTTAGATGTAACAGTAAATCACATACATACCTTCCGGAGTTCAATTTGCTCTTTTTCAGGAGTGATGTAATGGTTGGTCTTTTATAACCGTGTTTTTTTCTGAGTGATAGAGCTAATGGCACAAGTGTTTATGCTTGTTTTAGTGAAGAGTTACTGATTCTGAATCAAATAATTCAGTAGAACCTAATTACAGAGTCTGTGTTGCTTCTGGACAGCAGTCAATGTACTTAAAGGAAAAAAACAACTTTTTGAATACTTTTAGCTGAAAATACCTATTTCATGTTCGAGCCTTGCAAGGAGCCCTGGGAAGATGCAGCTAACAGGGAGGAAGGAGGCAGAAGAAGAGCTAGTTCTAATATGGCAAACAAAAATTTGAAGTAACTCTCAACTAAGTAATGCTCAAAGTAACATTTTACTAGTATCTTCTGTGCAGTAGTGGTCCCAGTTTACTTCTAGCTAAGTTGTTAAAAAGCCCAAACAGACTTTTGGGCCAACCAGAGATCATCAAAATGCAGTTTGTCAGACAACCCAAGCAACTACTGTGTTTAACCCCGTAGGTTTGTAATTATTCTGATTCATTATATAAATGTCCTATCTTTTTAATCTTTCTGCCCAGTCACAGAAGTGCCTGACAAAAAGAGGAAGAAAATACCTTTTGTAATATGTTTTATCCTTTTTCAGTGCTGTTGTGGCTTAACCCTGGTAGGCAGTTAATCCCCACACAGCTGCTCTCTCACTCCCCTGCCCACCCTGGCGTGGGATGGGGCAAAGAATTGAGAGGATACAAGTGAGAAGAATTGTGAGTTAAGATAAAGTCATTTTAACAGGTAAAGCAAAAGCTGTGCCAACAAGGAGAGCAAACTAAGGAATTAATTCATTATTCCCCATCAACAGGCAGCTGTTTATCCATCTGCAGGAAAGCAGAGCTCCGTCACGTGTAACAGTTGCCTGGGAAGACAAACAACAACCCCCTTCCTCCTCCTTCCCTGCAGCTTTTATTGCTGAGCATGTTGTCATATGGTGTGGAATATCCCTTTGGTCATTTGGGGTCAGCTGTCCTGGCTGTGTCACCTCCAAACCTCTTGTGCAGCCCCAGCCTATTGGCTGGTGGGGCAGCATGGGGGGCAGAAAAGGCCTTGATGCTGTATAATCACTTTTCAAAAATAAATAAAATGTCCATATGTTATCAGCAACATTTTAGTCACAAATCCAAAACCTTGCACCGTACTAATTAACTTCATCCCAGCTAAAACTAGTACAGTTACAGTACTACTAGTGACAGTCACTTTAGGTCCCTTTATAGCGAATATGAATGCAAAAAGAAACTGCTCTGTGCTTTGCATTTACTGGTCTGTTTTTCAGTATCTAGAAGCCCACTGACCTACCAGCTAAGCTATACAAAACACTCCCTTGAAAGAAAAGGTTAAGAAAATTTAGAACAAAATCCACTAAATAATCCAAGGTCTTCATCTTTTCAATGAAATAATAACAGTAGCGAAAGAATCAAAAAGCTTTCAGTGAAACTCTGCGTGTCACCTGCAGAAAGAGCCTTAATTTGGTAGGCAGTGATGTTGGCACGCCTGTCTGAGGGGCCGGCTGTGCCACAGAAAGCACCAGGAGTTCTGACAGACTGATCCTCACAGAACTTCATTATTATGAAAAAACCCAAACAAATGAGTCCTAGTTGCTAGCATTATGGAACGACTTTGAACAATAGTAATCAAGTCCAGCTTCTTACTGTAGTTTTATGTTTTTGAAAGAAGCTGACATATGGGAAATATTACTTTAGCCAATGTTGAGACAAGTGCTAGAATTTCTGTGTAAAGTGGTTACAGGATTTTTTTTCAACTTACCTTTTTTTAAAAATAAATGTTCATGTTTCTTTTGAACTTTAAAGTTCTTATGGATTTTTTTTTTCGACACATTCAATCTGCAGAAAATGTGTGGAAAATGTACTCTGCATAAGCCTCCAATTGTATGGAATGTTGTACAAGTGAAGCCACATTAGGGAAGTGTGCCATGAGGACTGCATTGTTCTTGACCTTGTTCAAGTTTAAATGGAAGGAGGTCAAGCAGCAAGAGTGTTAAGTGCAGCTGTACTACCCTTGCTCAGAGGAATTAAGCCTTGGGAAGATCACCACCAGAGCATCTCACAGAACAGAATGGGCACCAAGCAGTGAGAGGACCATATTTCAGAGATAGTGTGTGATAATGCATGAGAAACTCCAAGAAGGAACACAGGCTTATGAAGGGCAAAATTCAGGCTTGTAAGAAATGCACTACAGGCTAGAGGCTCCAAAAGAACACGAGTGACTACCAGAGTACAGAACAAGGGCTCACTCCTGTGCAAGTGAGAATTTGATGCTTCTTAATGAAAGGAAACTTGTTAGACAGGTATCTTAGGTCCATGTGTGGAATATGCAGCTCTCTAAGGAAAACACTGGTGGGGATGTAGCTCAATGCAAGACACCTCCCTGTAAGCTGTATTTAGATGTCTTTAGCCAATTGGAAGTCCCACTCAGGTATCTTCTTTGGAATCTCTATTTTTCATCCCGAGAACCGAGCAGGAGCTGTGTTCTGCCCTTACAGAAAAGTTAAGAGGCATGCCCACTTTATATTGATTAAAGCTTTTAATTCAGCATTTGGGAGACCAGTTTTCCTTTCTTGGTATTCATTCTCTGTGCTGGAGGACAGAGAACCCTTATCTGCTTGTCAGGAGTCTCCAATGAGAAGCTGTCTTGGACAGAAGTAGTCTTCATTTTTCTTGCTGAAGGTGTGTCACCATCCAGTAAAGAACACAGCTGAGCTCCTTGCATCTGATGCCAAGGCATTCTGGGAGGAAACAGTCCCTTTAAGAACTATTTTTATGTATTATCTAAGGAATTAATCCAAAATATGTCCAGTTCCAGGAGGATACTGTACATACAGAGTAATACACCCTCTTGAACTTTCCATTTCTGATCCTGGATCATCTACATCCAGGGTGAGTGCATTAGCTTTTTCATATGTTAAAGAATAAAAACTTAAGAGCATTTCTCTTTGCTTGTACTAAATATCTATCATTGTACTTTGTAACGTGCCTCATTCACCTCCTGTGCACTCAGTGCACTCTTAGAGAAATTTTTTTTTTTTAACTTTTTAAAAAAAAGCTTTCTTTTTTTTAACTTGTCAGTGGAAACAGAGGAAAACCTGTTTTCAGGATGCTGATCGTCCTTATGGGATACAAAGTGCTGAGCTGGTCAGTGTGTGAAAGGATTGTGCATGTTTGTAGAATTGGACTGTTCAGCACCAATGGAACTTTTCAAAGTGCGACTGTGGCTCAGGGCAGCCTAGGTGCTTCTGTAGCTGATGTACATGTGAGACTTCAAGAATAACAATCCTGGAATTAGTTGCCCTAATTATATCAAGATCCCATTGAAATTGCAAAGGGTGTGATCCTTAGAGGTATTTAGGTTCCTCTTACTCATGCTGATGTTGGTGGGAGATGGTCACTGCAGCAGAAGGGGAATCCAGCCCATGGAACTGCACTGAAGTGGGCACGAGCTGCCCCATGGAATTCGGGGGCATCCAGTACCCCAAGCACCTCATTCAAGCAAAGCTGCCTGGAGGCACTTCTTAGTCTGGTGATTTGCTTGGTTTTGAATTTGAGCAATCATATTTAAGCAGAAGTTTACAGCAGCTTAATGTCTAGGGGGGGTTAGTTTTTAAAAATACCAGGATCTTTCCTTCAGTGAAACAAGCAGCACACATTAACCTAATGAACTAAACGTCAGTGTTTTTTCATGCCTTAAATTAAAACAAAACAAAAAACACACAAAAACCCCAACAACTTTGAAAGCTCATCAGTTGAAACCTGCAGTGTTAGGACACTAGCAAATTACCTTTTGCACAATTAAGTTTATTTTCAGTGTAAGATCTATTCAACAGAGCTTTGGACACACGGAAACACAGGATGAGATCTGTGACTTGATGATTATGTGAAAGAGTAAGATAGCAAATCTATATACAGAAATGCTATCTCTCTATTTTCTTAAAACTTACATTTTGTAAGGATTTAATGCATTTAAGATTTTCCGACATAATCACGAGCTGTTGAACATGTCTTCAAAAGTTGCTAAAGATAGCACTAGATTAACACAGAGTGAAAAAACTCCCTGGAAAAAAGTTATTTAAATGTGGATATTTTCTTGATATGAGTTGGCAACATTCTGTAACTTATTGTCTCAGCAAGAAAAAAAACCAAAACAGATTACTTATCAAAAGTTACATTACTTGAAAGTTCAATTATATTTCTTATCATTAAATGAATTGTTTGCAAATACGAATATATTTTCAAAATAATTGAAAATCATATCTACCTACAGATTTTGCTTATCTTTCATTTGTGTTTCTGCATGTAACATTAAGACAAGAATGGGTTCCAGGTATCTCGAGTCATCCAATCTAAACAGTATTGGAGTGAAAGAAATTTTAAGCACCATTTGAAGTAACTGTTTGTAAAGCCTCTGTTATCCTTAATATCCAGACTGCTATTTTCCTTTCTGAACTCAGCTTCCCATCTAATATGACAGAAAACAAATGTGGATTTTCTTAATTCTTGTATAATTGTACTGTAGTTAGAAAATTCAGTAAACATCCTTATGAAAGAGGACTGAAAATAATCTCTTTATACAGATGTTGTTCTGTAACTACTAAAAATATCTTATAATAGGCTAATTTAACACACAAATATTTGATTTCTTTTTTCTTCAGAAGAAAGAATAGCACAAATTATAAATATTAAATTACAGTATTTAAATATACAAGAGATGTAACAGTTGAGTTTGGACTCATGAATTAAAAAAACAAGCAAAAAAACCCAAAACAGAAAGAAAAAAACCCGAAACCACCAAAACAGATCCAATTCTAACCCATGTAGAAGGAAATATGTAATGTCATAACTAGTGGGTAGAGATATTATTGAAGGTGTGAGGAAGACTGAGATACAGCTACAAGACTTCTTTGCATATTCTATTGCTAATAGCAGCCCTGTACAATAAATTTTGTTTTTATTGGATAAAAGATACCTGCACAGGCTGTATAGACAAATATGTATATATACTGGAAAGTGTTGCCTTAATATTAATGTTGAGGGCAATGAGAAATTAAAGAGCGAGATAATTCTGTGCTGTGGCAGCCTCATCTCCTGACGTGGAGGCTTCTTGGGAGCCATTGAGGAAGGAGGGACATGCCCTATTTTCCTAACACATTGTAGGAGGAGGTTAAGTAACTCTGTGCTGCACTTCACTTACATACGATTGAAGAATGAAAAGGAAGAATCTTCAGAATTTAGGGGTCTTTTAGGTCTACATTTTATGATTGAAATTCCTGGGGGAAAAAAGCTTCAGGGGAGAGTAAAATCAATTATTAAGATCACATCAGTAGTTTAGTTTTCATGCATACATGTTATCTTGCCTGCTTTGATAATTAAACCCTCTGAATTCAGAGCTGAGTTCTCTGAAAGCCCTTTATAATTATATGATTTGCAAAGTTTTAAGTTTTCTGACCTACATTAGTCATAGATAAAAAGAATGAAAGAATATAGTTTCAGGTAATTTCTGTTCTGGGAAGTATTTTCCTGTCTTGAAGCAGTCTCTAAATTAATTGAACATAAATTGCAAAACTACATTAACAGTATTTAAAAATGATAAATTGAAAGATTTTTCTGAGAGCAAGATTTAATTTAGAAACAAATACTCTTTTTTTTCTGGAATAGTACAGCAGACATATAAAAAGCAAGTTGTGACTAAATGAGTACTCTTATCTTTTTGCAAACATAGTTGCTTAAGAGAAACACGCTTTTCATTGTATTGTGATAAATTAAATTTATTCCTTTATTCTGCAAATATTTAATTTAAAATATATTGACAGTTTCAGTGAAACCTTTAAGGTGACACATATTAATGTTTAAGGACACATAGGAATCCCGGTTGTATTTGAAGACAAATGAGTCAGCTGAGATTCTGCTCAATGAAGTACAGTTATTGTGAAAAATGTTTCTTTCCTAGCAGGTTAATTTAATATAGTTGCTTGTTATCTATTTTAAAAGCTTTTCTCCAGGTGTTGTTCTCAGGCAAACGTTTGCCAGGCTTGGTATTGAAGGCTGAATGATCTGAACTTCTGTCGAGGGTTTAGATTGCGGAGTGACAATAAAACCCTGGCAGATGTATTGTTAACCTCCTTTCCCCCCCACTTCCCCCATTTGCCCCTCCCTCTCCCCCCTTCCCACTCAGGACAGGCGATTGGGAGGGAAAGAAGGACAGAGAGAAGAGAGTTGGAAAAAATAAAAAATGTTTTACTAATGCTACTAATAAGAATAGAGAAAATAATACAAAATATACAAAACCAATCTTGAAAGTCTCAGCAACTGCAGAGCCGGCACCCAAAGTCCTGGATTAGACTCTGCAGCCAACTGGAGCTGGATTCAGTCTCTCACTAGGCCTCAGTTCACAGGGACAACTAGAAAGGTCCTCTCCTAATGTCGGCCATAAGGAAAAAGGGACGAGATCCTCATGATCTCCCACTTTGATATGAAGTATTCACGTGAATGGAATGTTATACACAGTTGGTCAGTTTCTTGGTCACTTGTTTCTCGTCGCCCCTCTCGTGAGATGTCCATCCATGCTTATCAATAAGTTTGCATTCCATTGCTAGGTTTACCAAAACATGTGTCTGGTTCTCCAGGAAAATGCAGTTAATATGAAGGCTTTAGCTGTCAGGCAAAATTCACTAAAAGAGAAACTTGTTTTTTAACAAAACCAGGACAACTTCTTTTCTTGAAGACAGAAAATATACTTTAAAAAAAGTGCTTGATTAAGTTTATATGTAATTCTAGTGACATAGATGACAATGTAAGATAAAAGGAAGAGAAATATCTTAGGTACTTTGGAAGAAAATTTATGTTTAGCTCCTTTTCACACCCACTTAGAAATGGAATTTTTCTTTGAGTATTAATTCTCTACTTGATTGTGTAAGAAATCCTTGTCTAAGTGTAAAATAAAGTACAGAGGAAATCCTAGAACAAATTAAGAATGTTCACTTTCCAGACAGAAAGTGAATTAATTCAATTGATCAAAATTTCTTCATAGGATGGCATAAAAAAGATTAATGAAAGCATAAAAATAATAATGACACTTTAGTGCTGACATTCAGAATGCTCACGATCCAAGAGAAGTCAGCTGAGCAGCCACCCAATGTGGAAGTGCTTCAGATGTTCCTTGTCTGACCAAAAGTTCCCTGGGACCCGCAGCTCTGCTCTGTGGGGGGAATAGGACAGCCCTGGTTTGAAGAATTAAATTCAAACCTCACTAAAGTCTTGTGGCAGGGTGGAAATATAGCGGAAGAACGGCCTTTTCTCCAGAAGAGACTGATCTGTCAGGTGCGCTACAGTCATGGCCAGTGCTCCTGCCAGGGTGGGTTTCTCAAAGTGTATCTGCAGCTCCATTGGGTTTACACCAGAGGGAGAGAGGTCCTGGAGCCAGTCGTGTGTATAAGTAACAAATCCCGGGGTGGCAGGGCAAGGCCATGCCTCCAGGGACTGCACCATGACCTATAGCATCTATACCTCTTCTCTTGCCCCTGTGTCACATACAGCAAGATATACAAAGCTGACAGAAGGAGGTGCCAGGACAAATGTGCCTTCATAGCCCAATAGCTGGAAACATGCATACCCACAATTTTCCGTTTTTCTTCTTTTAATGCTGATGATAAGCATAATGCTTACACAAAAATAGCAATGAATGTACCGGAAACAGAAGGCTGATAGAGCATCTTCTTATGAGATCAGTATATCAAGCTGTCTCCTGCATGATGTAGATGGCTGAGCTTGGGTAGTTGTCAATGACAACATGAATGAATGGACAAGACACAAGATGTTTGACATCTGATTGGTAATGCTCAGTATGAAAGAGCTTACAAAGAAATTTTATATGTGTAAATGTTATGTCGTAACATAGAAATTTATTCCTATAATCACAGAGGCCACAGCTTCTTTTGGTTTTCTTATAGTTTGAGATTTTTAATAAAGTAATGAAATACATTTCTCTTTTCAGTGTTCTGTTTCCTGTGGAAAAGGTTTGAAGTTTCGTGATGTACATTGTTTTAATAGCTTCCAAGCTAAAATAGAGGAAGGAAACTGCAGACATTTGAAAAAACCACGGACATACAAAATATGTAGAGCTGGAAGATGTCCTGCTTGGAAGGCCAGCAGATGGAAAGAGGTATGTAAAATCTGCTATAATTATGTTCTCTGTGAGAGTACAAGACAAGATCGTATTGGTGACACACTGCCTCAATGGCAGCAATTCTCAGGAAGATTTTTTTGTATGCACATCACAAGTAAATCTACACAATAGTAAGTAGTTAATTATGTTTTTCTTTCTTTTAAAAGTAATTCAGAGCAAATATCTGTGAAAACTGAAACTACTTGGTAATCTGAAACTTGTATTGGGTGGGTACCTTGTAAATTCAAGATAACTGTACATTTTTTTACTTTACTTACCCTCAGCAATGAATTCAGTAGTACCACTGTAATTGCTGTCATAGTCTAAATATTGAAGCAAAGCCAGGTTTGTTGGGGAAGAGCAATGAAAAGGAGTTGTGGGCCTTTTCCCTGGTTTGATCTTATGAAAGATCTCTCATCTTGTTGTGAAATTATGCATAACTGAGCACGTGGCAATATTTTGCATTTCACTCACTCTTTCAAAATATAATTCCTCACGTTGACAAAGACATATTACCACTCTCCATAATTTGGCCACACTTGTTAGAGTAATATCTGCTCTATGGTTGGGCTTGAGTCTTTTGGTAGACTTTGGGACCTGTAATTGGGCTGCTGAGTGGGGTAAAAGGGGGCTGTCTGTCACAGCAAGCCCTGGTGTTGTAGTGAAATACATTCAGCCAAGAAGGAGGAAAGGAGGCACATGGCAGGAAGGATGTGAAACTTTTTAAGCTGCTCAGAATTCAAAATCCTTAGTAGAACCTGCAAAAGAAAGAAGCATCCTCAACATACTGCCCCGTATTCAAGATTTCTCTAACCTGAACTACTGATTTTTTTTCTTTAATTTTAATATTTCCATTTTAAAACAAGTCAAGACTGTCAGTATTGAATAAAGGAATTATTTAAACTCAAAAAGTAAACTGTTTAACCTTGCAAAAATGTAGACTTTTGCTTTGCATATTCCTATGGCGATTGTTCCTGCTGTGAATTAAGATAAGCAGAAAGATTGGTCTACGTACCTCAGATGCATTTATTTTCTGTATTTCTTAAAAATTTTGATTTTAATTGCAGTTTTATGTTTTTGTCATAATTTTTTTTTCTGATACAATAAAATATTAGTATGGTAGGAGCTGTGAGGTATATTTTAAATAATATACTATATACTAAGAGCATGTAATAATGGCAACTGTAGCACCTTCAGGGGACAGTCTCATTTCACACTGGCAATGGCTGGTTTTGGTCTCTTCTTAGTGTTCTGTAACCTGTGGAGTGGGGATTCAGCAAAGGGACGTCTACTGTCAGCTGAAGGGCCTGGGCCAAGTGAGTGAAGCGATGTGTCCCCATGGTGCCCGGCCCGCTGGCAAGAGGCATTGCTGGCTGCCTGCCTGCGTGCAGTACCGGTGGCTGGCAGATGAGTGGGAAGATGTAAGTAAAGCTTCCAACTTGTATGAAGTAACTGACTGAGTCATGTCATGAGATCTTTTTCCATTTTTTTTTTTTTACCAGGAAACATAGGCAAAATAAAGATCAGCATTAGGAATTAGGCTCAAGTTGCGCCAGGTAAGGTTCAGATTAGATATTAGGAAAAAATTATTCACAGAGAGTGTTAGAACAGGCTGCCCAGGGAGGTGGCGGACTCACCATCCCTGGAGGTGTTTAGAAGGCATTTAGACAAGGTTTTTAGGAACACGTTTTAGTGCTAGAGTTAGGTTATGGTTGGACTCTATGATCCTAAGGGTGTCTTCCAACTGCAATTATTCTATGATTCTATGATTTTCCTATGAAATATGCATTTTCATATTTAAGAAAATATAAAGATACCCTCAGGAGAGAACTGTCATTTTTAAAGGTGTGATAACTGTTTTCTACATGCTAAAAATATAATAACTTTTGTATCCATGTATACAAACATATACAAAGAGATGGAAACCCAGAAGTTATGTATAATACTTAAAATAGTATACAGAAGGGTCTGTCTTTTACCATAAGATTAAACAAAAACCCAGTTTATGCAGTTGTGGCATCTTAATAATATGCATTATTAAGTTTTCTAGGGTAAATCCCCTGAAACTTTGAATATGAAGGCTCAAAACTCTCAGGAACACAATGCTGTAGAGGTGAATACTGCTAATATATACATCATTTATTGATGCTCTGTAAAACCTGGGTAATACTCCTTCAGTTTGGACACATATATTCCTCTGTTAAGCTACACTGAGGGAAAGCTGGCACTATATGTTTCTTCCATGTTTTCTCTTTTCACGTAGAACTGTTAAAATGAGGAATTAATGGAAGTGTCTCAGAATGTGCTTTTAGCATATGAACTTAGCATATACACTTTCAGACAATGAAGGTGAAATTTCCTTTCCTGTCAAACATCTGCAATATTCCAGCTGGGTGTTCAAGCTCTCCACCCCAAATGCATTGTGTTTCACTACATCTTCTGGCTGGTTTGTAACTTCTTCCACGTGGATATTGCTGTTTCCTTGAAATTCCTGTGTTCAATTCCCTTCTCTTACCAGCCTCATATATAGCCTTGTACATCTAGTATTAAGCTACAAGTTCAAGTGTTTATCCACCTGTATTCTGCTCCCGGTGCAGTACGGCCTCCACCCAACTGGCAGTATTTTGCCCAGCTGTCTCAGCTCTCAGTGCTCCTGTGTCATCTCCTTGCCTCACCAGTCACAGCGTCACAGGAACATTTCCCGATGTAGCATTTCTCCAGCTTGCAGCTGGGAGGCCGAGAGCAGCAGCCACCTTTCTCCTACCACATAGGCATTTTCATACTAAAGAAAAGAATAGCTACAAGACTAATGTATAGAGCATAATGAAAAGGATTCTTCTGCCTGTCACCATTACCTCATGACTGAGCTATTCCCTATGTGCCTGATATTCTGAGCTGCCCCATGCCATTAAAAGATCAGGTGTTTCTGCAAGATAAACCAGCCAACTGTCTCCACACTCCATGCCCTCTACAAGTCCAAAGCAACCAAGTTACCAAGAGGAGGGAGCCTGGCTCTGCACAGTGTCTCACAGTAGGAGGGCAAGAGGGAACACGAGTAAAGTGAAGCCAGAGAGGTTCAAACTGGACGTTACGAAAAGCATTTTCTTCATGAAGAAAACCCAGGCAGTTTAATGGGCTGCACAGGGAATTTGTGCAGTATACATCCTTCGAGGTTTTCAAGACCTAACCTGTTAAAGTTGTAGGTTTCCTAAGTCAGAGCTGTTTTACTCTATGGTGTCTTGTTTTAGTACTTCAAAATGCCTCTTTGAGTCAATAATAATAAAATTTGAACAATAGGCTTTATTATGTGTCAGACTTTGATGAGTTTTCTAATTGACTGTTGTTGGGTCCAAAATAATACTAAGTTAGGTTTGGGTCTGACTGTATTAGGTGGTGTTATTGATTATTGCCTCTGCAGAGACTGGAGTTTGTGTATTTGAGCCTTCCTTTATCACAGCAAGTTCAAGCATGTAAGTTGAGGCACCCATAGCTGGGGATGTGCTGTTGACATGTATTGCTCAGCCTGTACCTCCACTTTTCTGCATTCTGGTGGCAGCAAGGTTCTCATCTGTCCTGACAGAACCTTAACAATTCTTCATCCCACCAACTTGCCATGGGAGAGATCTGAGGACACAGAGAGAGCAAAGACACAGGCTCAAGAGATACTGCTGCCCAAGGCTGCCACTGTCTTCATTAACAGGCAGTTTTGTTTCCTTTTCCCCCCTTCTTTCCCCCCCTTTCTTTTCCCCCTTTTCTCTTCTTGACCAACTTACTCCTTTCTTATTACACTGAAATCCTTTTTTGGCTTTTTTCACACAGAAGAGCTTTTTCACTCAGCCTGTTATCCTGGCCTGACATTTTAATTTTCTCCTCCATCTCACCCCACAGTTAGTGTCATGTCATTATACATAATTGTATTCTCAGCTGATTGGAGGTACCTGAACTTTGGAAACAGAGTAAAGGGTTTTGATCCAGTGAGTAATTCAGTCCAACACTAATAACAGATGTCATAGAAGTTGTTGCTGTCTGGGTTTTACTGGTATGTGTGGCAGTTGGCAAATAACTTTGTTCTGTAAAGGGCTAGTTTTAAGTACAAAGCCTATAGCTGTTTTTCTCACTCTTAGTGCTCGACAACATATAGAAGAGGAAAGGAAATATATCGAAAAGTGAAGTGTGTAGGTGAAAACCAGCTCCAAGTGGATGAAAGCTTCTGTGATCCTGCCACAAAGCCTACATCAACCAAAAACTGTGGGATAGCTCCCTCTAAATATGTGGTGCTGACAGGAGAACTGTCACAGGTAGACTAATTATACTGCTCATGCTTTTTTTGATAGAGCTTTGCACTAAAGAGTGTTATATTGCCGTAACCTGTGCATTATGCCTGCAGAGCAAAAAATGTGTATTTTCATCTGAATAAGGGTGTCTAAACTTTCTGCACATTACACCTTCAAATCAGCCATGTTTTATTCTAGTGACTGTGTTATCAGTCTTCTGTTAGCCCCCTGAGACTTATGAACAGAAGCTAGAGGACAGCTGCCCCCACCACAGGATTCCTTTGCTGCTTCCCAGGAAACTCTCCTGTGAGCTGATCTCACTGAAGTAAACAAAAATCTTTTAATTGATTTCAGAGAAGTGGTAGATCAGTGCTTGCTCCCCTTGCACATCTGAGAAAAAGGCAGCGTGGGACATCCCCCCTCCTTGCATGCACACCTACTGCAGACCTTCACTTCTGCATGCTAACATGGCATACGTGGAATTACAGGCTTTACCAATGTGAGGGCCACAGCTGACTTTTCTATAATTGCAATGCTGCCCAAAGGTTGTTTCTTAGAAATAACGCCCGTGTTGGGGATTTTATTTCAGTGCTCAACAAGCTGTGGGTTTGGTTACCAGCAGAGGATCACGTACTGTGTTGGAATCCATTCTGTTCAAGATCTGCATGCCCATGGCCTTCAAACTGTAGCGTACCGAGAATGCCCAGTAGAGCCATCCGCATACATTTATAAATGCAATGTCAAAGGATGTTCACAAGCAGCTACCTGGAGAGTGGGGAAGTGGACCAAGGTGAGTATAGATGTGCAAGCTGATTTTTTTCATAGCTGCCTCAAACACAAATGACTGCCAAGACTAATTTGCTGATGTAACTTTGTTAATGATTTGCTACCTTCTGAACTAACTCTGGATGGCTATCCACGTCTAGTGCTCAGTGTCTTGTGGAGTGGGGGTAAAGGAGAGAACTGTAGAATGTATGACTGAAAACGGCTTATCCAGTGACTTGTGCCTGCCACGTTTAAAACCAGACTCCAGAAAGATCTGCCGTGAGGAAGAATGTAAGTAACAGCTGTAATTTTCAGCTGAAGTTAATATTCCAGGTTATTTATATAAAATTTATATATCTATTTGGAGTACAATCTTGCAAACATAAGTCCTAAAGCTAGGCTCTATTCATGAAATATTAATATGATTTAATAATTCATTTTGAAGGTGAAATTCTTACCACCTGCAGAGATATCCAGATTAAAAAGGGGATTAGAAATGATGGTGAATACCTACTAAACGTTAAGGGAAGGATGATAAAGGTACTTTCAATATTTGAGCTTTTATGAGCACATATTTTTATGTAATAATTCTTTTCTAATAAAGATTTTGCTGAAGGGTTGTATTTCCTCTTGCAGATTTATTGTTCAGGCATGCACTTAGAGAATCCCAAAGAATATCTGACTTTGGTAAAAGGTGAAGCAGACAACTTTTCTGAAGTATATGGATTCAGGTACAAAAGCGGGTTTGTAACTTTATGAAGTATGTTTATTTCTTCCAAAATAAAATAATAAAATAATACTTCGCTTTTGTGAGGACAGATGAGTAGAATTTTTTCTCCCTGGTTTTCTGTTTTGAAGATCCAGACATAAGAACACACAGACAGAAATGTGGATACTTCAGGGATGAAATTGTGTTAATTACACTAAATTATTATAATTTTTTAAAATCTTGACCTTAGTAGAAATGGTGTAGAAAATAGTGTTTCACTGAGCCAAGATTAACAGCTGAGTTTCTTGTTCACTAACTGTTGTTTAATATTTTTTATGCGGCATGATGCAATGCAATTAATTTTCACTACAATGTTATGGAAAATATCAAAAGGAAATCTAAACCTTTACTATTCTCCAGGCTGCAGAATCCATATGAATGTCCTTTCAATGGAAGCAGAAGGCAAGACTGTGCCTGTCAAAATGATTACCTCGCAGCTGGCTTCACCGTTTTTAGCAAAATAAGATTTGATGTAGCCTCCATGCAAATCAAAAGTAAGCATTTTGGCAGTTTTTGCCTATGTGAGTATTCTATTGAAATTGCACATGGTTGTGATTACCAAATTACGATTTCTGACCCCACTTACGGACTCAATTGTACCATTTTGGGGCAATTCCTTTAGGAATTCAGTCAGAATTTCAAATTAAAAAAAAAAATGGAGAAACCAACACTACTTCCCGTGTTAGTTTGTTCCAAGTGGTCAAGTGGCATGTGTCTTGCCGATTCATATTTTATGTGTGAACTAGCTTCAGTTTCTAAGGTTTTGTTCCCATTATTCCATTTTCTTTTAGCTCCTGGCATATTTTTCTTGGGAAAGCCTTCCTACACTGTAGTTAGTTGGCAGACATACTAAATGGACAGGGAATCTTGCAGCACTTTCAGGCCTCTGCCTGAAGATGACAAGGTGGCCCACAACCAGCTCACTGGGAGCTGCACCCAAGTGCACATCCATGGTCTCCCAACCCCTTCCTCTCTCATAAAGGAAACTGGGCTTGTAGGTTGGACTGATTTTGCATTAACTGAAATGGACTATTTAAAATGGTTTGGAGGAAAAACAAACAAACAAGCCCCCAACCAACCAAAAAAAGAAAAAGGTCAGTTAGCAGGTCAGTTTTCACCTGACCTCCTCATGTAGCAGTTTCAGTGTTGAGTAATTTTCTCTTTTCTAGCCACAGATTTTCTTTTTGCTCAGACTATACTTGGGAGACCAGTTCCTTTTGCTACAGCTGGAGATTGCTACAGTGCTGCCAGATGTCCACAGGTATTTACGATTCCTTATGACCTTGAAATGTGCACGTAAGAGGAAAAAAGTAAAAAATCTGCTTTAGAACTCTAAGTTTCTAAAGCAATATCCTACGCTGTCTACTCTGTGGACTACATTAATACAGAGTTTTTCTTTCTCCTTTCTCTCCATTCTGCCTTTTTTTTTTTTTTTTAATCTGTTTATTCCACACTTTCCCTCCAGGCTCCATGTATGTATAATCAGCTTTCTATGTATTTCATATATCGTTCTCCCTCCCCCTGGATGTGATGTACCCTTTCTTTTCCCCTATTCCCTTCTTAGTCTTTGTTCTCCTCCGGTGACTTTCCTTTTCTATAATCCTGCAGATTTTTTCTTATCTTTTGTCTGTTTCTCTGCTGATTCTTCATATCTTTAAAGACTACCAGAGGAAATCAATCCCATTTAGCAGCATAATTTAAAATTTATACAATCATTGATGTGTCTACATTAGTGTGTTAGATTGGATTGGATTGGATGGTGCTTTTTAAGTGAATCTCTGAATTGTCCCACTTTACTGTGTGATGGTTCGCATCATGGAGCAGTCTTGAAAGCCATGAAACGGATGCCTTCTGGATGAAAATAATGAGCTCCAGACGGGCCTTAATGCAGTCCAACTGCTGATGAGGGTTCAGTTTCTGGGACTAGATGAGAGTTAGTCCAAAACAAAACCCTGATCTGTGTAGTGTATACGGACATTGAGCTCTCTGGCCCAACATTTTCACTCCATGGATCTGCTCATATCACAATGTCCTCCTTGCTGATGCAGATAGAGCCCTAGTCTGAAATAGTCCATCTAGGCTGCTTTTGGAGTCCACTGGCAGATGTGGTATTTCCTAGAAAACAGTTCAGCTAATATTACTCTGTGAGACACCTTAGGATGATGTCAACCATCCTCTGGAAGAGCACATTTCTTTTCACTGATTATGAAGTTAAGACAGACCAGCTCAGACTTGCTGTTGGCCATCCATCCAAGGGGCTTAAACTTAGGACAGGCTGTGTGGGTGGACACATTCAAGGGCAGCTGAGACAATTTAGATACAGTAAAAAGGCCTCCATTTCTGCACTCTGAGTCCTTGAAATCTGTTCCTGACCTTGAGCATGGCATCAGACAGCTGTTAAGCTGTCGTTATAATTGTACATAGCACTTCTCATTTATTTTTGCAAAATGGTATCACTGTGAATGAAGTTACTTTGGGCCGGTTAATTGTGGAAAGCATTCCAGTCTGTGTGAATTTCCTCCAGATGCTTTATTTATTAAATGGAAATCTTCCACTTTTTGGGTACTTGAAGAACAACCTACCCTATCCATATGAGCTTATGTTAGCTCATTCTGAGTGTATCAGTGCTATAAGCATAGCAACTTGACACAGAAGTGCTCTGAAAACAAATCTGCCCTACTGGACAATATAAGACTGAGTTTTTATAAAGGAATTTCAGTGAATCACAAGAATAAAGACTGATGTATTTTTATACATACATGCATGCATATACCAACACAGATACTTCTATATATAGAAAAATATAAATCTGACTATGATCACAGAATCACATGATATTTGACTATGATGGTATTAAGCAATAAAATACAGAAGCTAACATCTAATAAAAATGTAGTCTTTGCTAAAGCTTTGTTTTCAGGATTTAGGCAATTTTAACTAGTTTTGAATACAGAAATTCAGGCCTTCAGTGAATTATATGGAGATGTGGAGGAGTTTTGTGATTATAGTGCTGCCCGAACTGACCATTAGAGTTAGTACTTCTTTCCAACATATTGTACTACTCTGTGAATGCAATTTAATATGTTTCTCTACCACAGTTTCTTTATCAAGTGCAGTTTGTATCTTCTAATATATTTCTTATTCTCCTATGGACTCAGTCTGTTTTAAAACTAGTTTTCAGAGTATGTTTTTGTGTAGGCAAATATTTTAGAATCAATGAACTGTTGTGAATGGTTTGTACTGCAAAACATTTCATTTAGCAATAAATTTATATATCTTAACCTCCACTTATGTTCACGTTCAATTCTGTTATTTGGTATATTGAAAAAGAAATGGAAGATTATAAGATAATGACACTTGAACAGTATGCTAGCAAAAAATTGAGAGTTAGATGGCTAGGAAGTGATATGTCTGTAATTTCATGATAGCAGTAGGTTCTAACCACATTACTTTAAAAAAATTCAGGCGCTTTAAAAAACAAAGTCTTTCAAGAAATCCAGCCTTATTCTCGCATGTTGAAAGTCTCTACTTTTAATAAATTAAAATTTAGTATGTAGCAAGGAAGCTAAAATAATGTCAATTGTCTGTTAGTTCTGTATTCAGACTCTGCAGACAGATGCTGCAGATGAGCTGATGCACGGGTGCTGCTTACTGCAGAATAACCTGTTCATGTCTCTGTGTCCTAAGTGTCCAAAAAGTCACGGTACAATGCGGTGTACAGTTAAGTACAGGTTAAGTACACACCTTTGAGTCCTTACTGTCTAGATATTCCCTAAGTGAAATGTGCAGACATACAAAGTGTTTTAGTGTTTTAAACTCTGTTTATCAGCTCTGTATTTTACATTTTGCCTTTTTTTTTTTTTTTCTTCTGTTGTTAGGGACAGTTCAGCATTAATTTGGCTGGTACAGGTCTGAGATTATCCAGTACAGTTAGGTGGATTACTCAGGGCAACTATGCAACTGCTGACATACACAAATCCCACGTAAGTTGATGTTTTTTTCCTTTACTTGCTCTTATGACTTGGAATATTACGCCTCCAGGGGTGCAACTGATGACTATCTACTGAAAGCTAGTTGGAAATCAAAAATAGTGCACAAGGTATCTGACCCTTCTAAATCTTCTTCCAGATGTAATGTGAAAACTAGGCCTGATAATTTACTCTTAAATATCTCATAGCGTGTTTAATCACATAGAATATAATCCAGATCAACACTGCCTGCCTATCCTCCTCTTACTAGTTTTAAGAGCCTATTCGTATATTAATCAGGTTTACTAAAATACTTCATAATGCTTAAAAAAAAAGCCAACACCAAAAAACCCATTTTATTAAAGAAGCCCTACTACAGAGGATCTTTACAGATTGCTGACCTCCAACTTGATTTGTATGGGAAACCAAAAGACCAGTTAAACAAGAATTGCAAACATGCACAGTTTAAGACAACATTGTACAGTGAGACAGGAAAGAAGGTACATGGTGATACTGATAAATTATCTTTGTGCCCATTTTGCTAATTTGATGCTCTCTCTTGATTTAGTATTTGTCAGTATTATTTGTCAAAGGGTCTGTTGTGTGCAAACCTCAAGGAGATTTTTGTACAACTGTGATTTCAGTCGCTTTTCTTGATTGACTGTTCTCTTTGTCTCTTTCCCAGGATGGTACTAAAATATATGGAAGATGTGGAGGATTTTGTGGAAAATGTATTCCTAACACAATTATTGGTCTCCAACTTCAAATACAGTGAGAACTCTGATGTGGTAAGAACATCAAAGCAGGGACATCTGCCTTTTAGGTGCAAATTGTAGGTGCTGTGAATACATATATTATATATATATTAATTCTTTCATCTCTGTAATGCTCCTTACTGTACTGCTCACTACTAAGAATTCCTGTTTTCTTCAGTGTTTGTTCAGGGATGTATTATCTATTTGTGGGCTTATAAGTGCCTAAATCACAATCATAAACCTTCAGGTTTTAATGGAGAGGCATTCATTCAATGTACAGTATATATTAGCAAGTAACTTGCACTGAGGTTTCTACTATGGGTAACAGCCTAAATTGTTTCATGATTGTAACACTTTACCTGCAACTGATCAGTGCAATTCTTTACTCAGAATTCGGTAAAATGGTACTCTACTGATTTTTTTGATCAACTGTAGTAAACCATAAAAAGGAGTTATTCCTATATAGAGAAGACAGGTAATATATGAAAATGCTTCTAATTTTCTGAAACCTCTTAGGAATTATCTGACAATAATTTCCAGAAGAAGAGTGTATAACCAACACACTTCAGATAGTTTCTATAGAGCTGTGTGTCTCTGTCAGTAAAAGCATTTTTCCCCATCCCTTTCATTATATTCTTTGTGGTGCTCAAATACTAGCAGTAATCCTGTGAAGTGTGGTTTAACCCCTGTAATCTCTATAGTACATTAAACATCTAGGTTTATTTTTGTCGTGGTTACAGGAAAAGAAAATAAGGAAACAATTTGCTTGGAAATCTGATTTTTAAATCCCTGATTCTCATCCAAGTATACTGTAAAAGCAGTGTATTTTGTTTACTGTAGCATCTTGTATGTGATTGTATGAATATGTATTTACTTAAACACTTTCCATATACACCTTACTCCTTATATTGGCCAATAGCATATTAGTAAAGGTTGTAGTGTTTGTCCCTCTTATATTCCAATTCAGCCTAATTTTCAGTAACCTTAGGGAAAACTCTGGGCAGAGGCAGCATCAAGCCCTACAGCGTATTTGGTGTCCATCTTTGATTCAATTGAATTTTTCAGTGGTTGTAAATACATTTCTAACATCTTCTACTTAAAATTATTTATTCAAGAGAAGTAAATGTATGGAAGAGTTACAAGGTTTAAAAAACAATCTAGCTCTTTGATTTGTTGTTTTGTATTACTTTATAGTCCACAACTGTAGAGATACATGCATATAAAGATAATGCATTTCAGGGCAAACTCTCAGGTATTCAGAATAAATTTTTCTACATGCAGAATAGCATACGTTACATACCAGATAGCTATACATACTTTTTCTGACAATATGTGTTCTGTAAACCAAATATCTGTTTTGCATGCCACTGAAATTGGTAGATCAAATGGCAGCTATATCACATTATTGCCCACAAAGAATTATCCATGAATTAGCAATATGTATTAATTAAAAACAATACTGTACCACAGAAATGTAAGCAGCTACTTTTTAGATAACACATGCAGGTAATCATTTTGTGATCTCTGCATCAGAAATGTATTTTTGCACTATGTGCCTTATATTAGTTGTAAACATTAATAAGAATACAAAGCATTATTTTCCTAGAAATGTTTACATTTATAATTAAAATCTTGTAATTTATAAAATATTTATATAATAAATATGCTTGTTTGAATGGTATCAGAATATGTACTTTTTTTTTTTAATCAAATGCTTAGTACAAAACATTACAAAAAAAATAGTGTATGCACAGTATAACTACATTGTTAATAGCTCTTCACAGTAATATACATAGACTTATACTGGAATAACTGCTGCACAAGGAGATTATAGTCATACAGATGTCACCCATGGAAGCAAATCCTGCTTTGGAGGTACAAACTCCATGTCTGCATCCTCCTTCCAGTCATCCTCCGATGTTCACCTCTACCTTTCTTGGCAGGTTGCCCTGTAAATTGTTCACTAAAATAACGTAGAAATCTGAAATAATCTTCCTTCTCTCTCTGCTAAACACTGATCAATTCATTTAGACCATGGTCCCTTGACACCTGCTTTGGCAGAAGGGGAACTGCGGTCTGTCTCCATACCCAGGAGAACCATTTTTTTGTCAGCCCTGAAACTCCACTTAAGGGCAAGGAAGTGCTCTCAGCTCTGCTGCCACAAAATCACGCTGTAAATCCACTGCCAATGTGATTTTTAACCCAATATTCAACACAGTATGTTTTTGTTGGGTAATAGTAGTGATTTTTGAGTAAAAATGTTTATTTTCTATAATTAGAGTAAACCCTGTGGCCCAAAGTCAACTTCTGCATGAAACAGCACTGTATTGAATTGTAGTTTTTTACATCTTTTCTTTCTTTTATCCTTTGGAGTTTCAGCTCCAGTGTAGTGAGAAAGTACTTGTTTGTTCTGGCATCTTGTGATTTCCTTGTGTTAGGATTTTGATTTTTTTGAGAAAAAGGGCTTAATCAATTACCCTATTTCAACTTACCAACTTTTCATCCTGAGGGCAATTTAAGGCAAACGTGAGCCTGATAATAAGCTCTAATGAATTTGGAAATGTGATGATGCTGACGTATTAGAAAGATCATGCAATGAAGTGAGAATCATGGGTTGTACTTGCAGTATGATGTTTCCATCTCCTTTAATTGTCATTGTTATGGATTGCACCGGGCAGCTGACACATGTACCAGGGTAGCGGGCTGTTCCATGAGAGTGCTGTGAGTTCCAACTTGTGGGTCTGTGTGTGCCAAACTGCCCATGACTGGTCACAGTCACATAGCTTTCCAGCTTTGGTTGATGCTTAGGAAATGAAGCACTCAACTGTCCTGTCACTATTCTTTACAGAAGAAAAGAATTAAGGAATGCTAATAGTTAAAGATGATTGTATCAATACTTTCCGTTAGATGTTTTCTAGGACATTTTCAATCCCATCAACAATAGCATCAAGTATTAGGTGACACAACAGCACTTTCTTGCTTATATATATGCACCCCCACACACATACACGTAGTTATCTGAGCACTGAATGCCGAAGATTGACTAGATGTAAAAAGCCTTATTTCTTACGTTTATCTAACCAAATGTTACTCAATGTACTATGAAATGGTGTGCTGCCATGTGTCAGTACCTGTGGCATCCCTTGATGAAGACACTGTCTAGATGTCTTTTGCCTGTATTTCCCCTAATGTGACACCAGGGAGATAGCAGAGGAGCTGGAAACCCTGGCTCTGGGTCCATGAACAGGTTTCCATCCCAGCTGAATTCACCCTTGCTGGGACTGTTGTGCATCTCTACCCACAGAGAGAAGCAGAATATTTGATCCAGGATGCACATATAAGTGTTGTTCCATCAGCCAAGGGAAGAGTTGTGACTGTGATTTCAGCACATGTATATGTCTATCCAGGTTTTTGAAGGATAGTCAGGTATATTTCTTACCTAACTGAAAGGCTGTAATACCTGAGACATACTTGAAAAGGTGAAAGGAAAGCATTTGGTTTTTTCTTCCAGTCCTATGACCTGGAATATGTTTAGCATAAATCCTCAGTTTTGTTCACTATTTGAAATAAAAATTACATACATCTACTGGGGGTTTATGTCTTTGCAGTTTTATTGTGGTAACACATGAGATCCCTGAGATATTCAGTATCTGAATAAAATATTACTATCTTGCAAGTGCTTTCTGTATCTTGCAGGGCTTTCAATAAGATTAGTGAGGAGTGTGAGGGGTTGATTTTTATTGTTTCCATAAAGAAACAGATTTGTTAGAATTGATGTTCTGTGGCTATCAAAACTGAACTTAAATTAGACGTGCAATGGAAATGTGCTGTAATATTTTAATCTTAATTAAAATATAGACAACAGGGAGAAAAATATACAAAAATTGCTTTGAAGCATAGTAACTGAATATTTAAATAGGGAAGGAATATTAAAATGAACATCAAATATGAACATTCCAGTTGAGATTTCATAGTAATCCATGTTGGCTTAATTTGTAAATTGAAAAAATTTCCAACTGCCTTCCAAAGAAGGTGCTTCCAAAGCCCATCGGAACCTTTCCGAAAATTAACTTTCATGATACAGTAGACTTCCATATTTCTACTTTGAACTATGAAATTGCCAAAGACTACACTTGACTGCCTTTAT
The DNA here is from genome assembly GCF_964273445.1 of Streptopelia decaocto. NCBI lineage: Eukaryota > Metazoa > Chordata > Aves > Columbiformes > Columbidae > Streptopelia > Streptopelia decaocto. The sequence continues at coordinate 32,420,120 of NC_138663.1, read as the reverse complement.
ACTTACTCATATGTTGAACAGTTACATGTTATCTCACTCAGTGCAGGTAAAAGTAGGACTGGAGGCCAGCATAGCAGAACCCATATCACAGAATCACAGAATGTTAGGGATTGGAAGGGACCTCAAAAGATCATCTAGTCCAATCCCCCTGCTGGAGCAGGAACACCTAGATGAGGTTACACAGGAATGTGTCCAGGTGTGTTTTGAATGTCTCCAGAGAAGGAGACTCCACAACGCCCCTGGGCAGCCTGTTCCAGTGTTCTGTCACCCTCACGGAGAAGTTTCTTCTCATATTTAAGTGGAACCTCCTATGTTCCAATTTGTACCCATTGCCCCTTGTCCTATCATTGGTTGTCACCAAGAAGAGCCTGGCTCCATCCTTTTGACACTCACCCTTAACATATTGATAAACACTAACGAGGTCACCCCTCAGTCTTCTCTTCTCCAAACTAAAGAGACCCAGCTCCCTCAGCCTTTCCTCTTAAGGGAGATGCTCCACTCCCTTAATCATCTTCATTACTCTGCACTGAACTCTCTCAAACAGTTAAATTTTTCCCTGCCAACTCTCCAGCCTGTCCAGGTCTCGCTGGATGGCAGCACAGCCTTCTGGTGTGTCAGCCACTCCTCCCAGTTTGGTGTCATTGGCAAACTTGCTGACAGTGCACTCTATTCCCTCATCCAAGTCGTTGATGAAAATATTGAATAGTACTCATCCCAGCACCGACCCTTGAGGGGCTCCACTAGATACAGGCCTCCAACTGGACTCCGCCCCATTGACCACAACTCTCTGGCTTCTTTCCTTCAGCCAGTTCACAGTCCACCTCACTACCCAATCGTCCAAACCACACTCCCTCAGTTTAGCTGTAAGGATGCTGTGGGAGACTGTGTCAAATGCTTTACTGAAATCAAGATAGACCACATCCACTGCTTTGCCATCATCTGTCCACAATATGACATATATCCACGTATGACATCATGTCCTCCAGGCCAGAGAGATGCAACCCTGGAGAAGTGTTTGTACCCTATGGACCAGTTCATGGTCTCTCTTGTAAGGCCTGCTTTGCTCTCCTGTAGTACTTGGCCTTCTTTTCCTGAGCCTTTATGATTTTTCAAGATGGTTGCAGTATATCTGTGCATTAAAAAAACCTTTGTGGGGGGTCTCATCAGCCTCTCTCTGGTGTGCTTTGGAAACAGGCTGAATAGATCACAGAAAAAATAAGGTATTGCTTTTAAAGTGCATTCTTCCTTCACAATACTGGCTTTTCTTCAGATAGCACAGTAACTGTAATGATAGAAGGGGAAAATCACCTCCATTTTATCCAAAGAGAAGAACAAGCTGTCTGGGTTGGAGTTGAATCTGACATGTAATCTTCTTATCCGTATAAGGTGGTTTTGTTTTACACAATTAAGTTTATTTTGCAACACCGTAGCTTGAGAGGCTTTTCTGGGCTTTGTTTATCCTGGCTTTAGAGAAGCAATCTAACTGTATTTATGTCTATATTCTGTCTTTAAACATGAACAGCTGTGCATACATTCATCTGTCTCATGTCTGACTCTGTGCTGCCATCCAGAACCTTTTCCTTTTAATAAACAAATGTTTCCTTCTTTAATCTGTGTGTGTGTTTTATCTCTGTTGCTGCAACACAATTTTCTTGTCCACATATGTTTTTCAAATCTCATTTGTATAATTAAACAAAGCATGCAACAGGGAGAGCCCACACTGTAAATGGTAGAGAACTACTCTCTCTCCAAGCAGCTGAAATAAAACAAGCTATTTCTGTCTTGCACACCATTACTATTTTGTTTTGGAAAGTGAAACCCTGCATTTATGAATACTGAAAGACTCTTTTTGAAATCACTGTATGGTCTTATTTTACAGTCCAATTTGCAGAAGCAAGGAACATTCAAGGAGAGCTCATGAATTTTCTATGTGCAAAAGGCTAGAGTGATTCATAGCAGCAGCATGTATTTATGCCTGGTGGGATGAAATCCTTTTTTGCATTTCAGTTGTCTCTGGCAGCTATTCGTTGATCATAGTAATGACATTCAGGGTCAGTTTATCATTCTCCATGGGTTTTTTGATGTTCCTCTGGAAGCTGGATTAATTAAAAATGTGGTTGCACAGAAAACAAATTGAAAGTTGCGCCTGTAAAATGGGGGAGCTGAAAGTTTCTTTTTAGTGATTTGTATTTAAAATGTCTTGCATAAAGGGCGTGTTGTAAAAACATTTATTTAACACCACAGTAAAAAAACCCAGCAGCCCTGCTAGGGTTTGTGTACCTAGGTCTGCAATTCAGGGCGAGGAAAGCTGCCACCAGTGGCCCCTTTCATCAGGCCTTATGAGGTTATTTAGCTAAGAATCCTTTGCTCTGCAATTATTGTTTTCTGCCTTAAGTTTATCGTTACTTCTGCTGGGAAAGTAACACTGTCCCCAGTTCCTCAACTAAATTCCTGCTTGTGACTTCTGAGAGAGGAGGGAAAAACAGGAGTAAATTTGTAGTTGTTACCTCAAAGAGAAAGCACACAACCTGTGTGCTGACATAAAGGCACTACTATAATAGAAAGTGCACAGTAAATAAAGATTATTTTACTTCTAGAGTCCTTTCTTCAGTGCTAGAATTAGAGATTCATCGCTGCTCGCTCTTATGTGGCTGGGTATATTTTTGGTATTATGCTGCCAAATATTTACTCAGAGGGATTATTTTGAGGTAGATCTATGGGGAACGCAGACAAACAGAGAGAGAGATTTTCTTTGGGTTGGAAGTACACCCTGCTGCAATGTGTTTGCCTGGCCAGCTGTCGACAGCATTGCTTCACATGAAATTCAACATTCAGAATATTTGCAAAGCAGCAGAGGAAGTGAACTCTGGAGCACTGTTCGCAACAGTAACTCACACCCCTGTCTAAGCAGAAGGACAGGGAAGGCTTTATCTCTAAAATGGAAACAAGCTTCTGGCTACCCGAAAAGCTTACCTAGCCCATAATCAAGCAAAACCCCCACCATTGTTATCAGCAGAATACTGTTACTGCCATAATAAATTATATATAAGCTGTAAGAATAGTACAATTTTGATAAAAAATATATCCACAGGCAATTCCGTGCTGTGCAGTGTCATTTTCTCTCTCTGTGTTTTTGTGCCTTGCACCGCAAGCATTGTTTCATACCTTTGGGATAAGCCTGACTTTTCTAACCAAAAGAGCCTTCTTCTGGAGAAATTAGTTCTTCAGATTATTTTCTTTCTGCTTTACTCGCTAACGTTATTGCCCTAGAAACACACACTCAAACAGCTGTGTATTTAAATATGTCTACCTACCCCTTACATACACACTCCTCATCAAGCCAATGGTGTTTTCCATTTCCATGCACAAGCATAAGAAGCAACTTGGCAAAGTTGTGGGTTTTTTTGTTTGTTTGGGGGTTTTATTATTGTTGTGGTTTGTTGTTTTGTTGTTTGCTGTTTGTTTTTGTAATGTACATTATGAAAAAAAATCACTGTTCAGTACAATAAAAGTCTTCTGGGTCTGATCCCACCAGTCACCCTACCAGGGGGTATTTCTTGCCCTTCACCAAATCCCAGTAATAAGCATGTATTTCTGTGCTGGTGCATGCATCTAGTTGTGGGTGTCCACTTCCCCATGCTTGAGACATCAGGCTGTGGGGTTTTCGAGATGTTTGTTCCTGGCCATGTGTCTTCCTCTGGCATTTTGTCCAGGACAAAGCATGCAGTTATTTCTCAAAATACACTATCACTAATAGAAATACAGGAGAAATAGTTTAACACAGTAGATCTTGTTTTGTTTTGTTTTGTTTGGTTTTTGTTTTGTTTTGGTTTTGTTTGGTTTGGTTTGGTTTGGTTTTGTGTTTTTGTTTTTTGTTTTTGTTTTTTGATTTTTGTTTTTTTTTTTTTAATGAGTTGTTGCTATTCAAAATTTCTTTCTTATCAGAAATGTTGCCAGTTAAATTCCTCATAGCTGCACAAGAATCGCTTACTCTGAAAGCAGAAATTTCATGCACTTCTGAGGCATATTTTGCTTTAAAGGTCTATGTAGTTGTATACTGTGCTGCTAATTCACACTGCCTTTCCATATGAGCCAAAGCTAAATGATTTCATCAGTGCCACACCAAGTGTGAGCTAAAACATATCAGAATGTTAGATATGAGGACATTAAAATGATCTCTTGGCATGCAGGAGATGGGCTGTCATCCTTACATAGATGCAACTCACAGATGATAGTCTTAAACCTAGATCTTCTTCCTAAAAAGACTGATGAATTGATGAATTATAGAGCATATCAAAGAATACATAAAACCCCTGCTTGTTTGCCTGGGAAGTTTAGTTTTCTTCACTCACCTGGCTGACCCAGTCCTTGCTCCAGTAATAGCACACTCATCCATTGCCATCAGGAATGGGCTCGTTTATGAGCCAGGAAGGAGGGAGCTGCTTCCCTCCAGGATGGATTTCAACAGTCAGTGTAGAGCTTATGCCTTAGCATCTCCTGGAGGCAATGTGGGCAGCTGGTTTCCTAGAAGTGCCTTCTGTCAATCTCATTTTTTCCACAGGCACCATTAAGGAGCCTGGGTGTCCTGTGGCTCACATGACATTGCAAGGCACCTCTGAGGCTCGGCACTGCTGTGCCCTGCTCAGGACAGAGCTCCTTCTGCCCTGCTGCAGTTCAGGAGCCACCTGTCTTTCAGCCTATCAGAAACAGTAAGATAAAATATGAAAGATGACTTCTTCAAATTTCCAGTTGACTGGTTTAGGGTTCTTGACTGTTCTTAGCATTTATTACCTGCAACAAATTTCACAAATTCATTATCATAATAACAAGAGGCTTCAGGTGGCATCAGTTGTTTATTTTATAATGTTCTATATAACCAGAGGTCTCAGGGTAGGAGAACTGTAACATGGTGAACAATGAAAATCATAGGGTGGCAAATGCTATTAAAATTTGGGAAATAATCTGTTTGATGATTTCCCATCCAGCTCCCTACATATCTGCATTAGAGTCAAAGGTCCCTCTTAACGAGAAAATGTGACTATCAATCCACTCAAGAAATATTAAACAAGTATTGCCAGGCCTCGAATTAGATCTTGTCTTCATGGCTACATCCAGCCTACTAAGTAATGACACAAAACAGTTCATCTCTGTATGTCTATAGGTAGAAATCTCCCCTTCGAGGCAAGGGATATTGCTGCAGGGATCCTCGGGTGTGTGCTGCTCCAAAACATGCCCGCACACTGTCTGAAAAGTCACACAGTCCAAAACAGCATCAAGAAACATGGTGACAATTTAATGCCACAGCCAGCGAGGCAGAGGTCATCCCACGACCAAGCCCTGTTTAATGTACTGATCCTGGAGCAACCCTGAAGCTGAGTGAAGACATGCTCCTCGTCACCTTTGCATTGAGCTTACACATTTGACCTCAGCTGCAGAGCATCTTTCCTATCAATGTTCGCTGTAAAAACCTTTAACACCGCCGGATGGGGGAGAGGCAGGGATGAAACACTGGCTAATGTATTCCTGTGCATGGGGCTGTCGTGCTGATTTACTGTCACCCTTCCCTCTCCTGATTAACAGCAATGCTAAATGGGATCACTAATTTTCCCTGCGTGCGTTTCGGAGGAGGAGGATGCTCACTTTAGGAAAACATCTTGAATTTTTAAGAAGTTGCAACAGAGTCTGTAACTCTGGCAGATTGTGAAGGAGAGGAAATTTGTGGTTTTGAATAACATGAAACGGCGCCAGCTCCTCTACTTTTATTCCAGGGGAAATTTTATTAACAGTTTGGAAATACAATCTGACTCCAGATTTCTCTGTCACAGACCACTCCGATAGGACGTCCTTGCCTAAGGCAGCAGCAGCGGGCGGGCTGGCTGCAAGCCCTCCGCGGGCAGAGCTGGCACAGAGGGATTGCTGCAATAAGCCCATGCAGGACTGGCATCGCCTTAGAAACGCACTGTGCAGCGTGTTTATTCGCTACAAACATTTTGCTGTGCTGGGTGCTGTACAGTGGCCCTGGAAAGAGTGTGCATTGTATTTTGGTGGGCATGGGCAGCGGCAGCGAGGTTTGTTCTCCAAACAGGGCTGTGGAGCAGCGCACTGACTGAGACAGCCCCTCGCAGCTTTGCAGATCTCTGACTGACTCGCACTGGCTCAGGGTAGAAACTCGGGACAGAAGTTCACAAGTCAGGACTAGGGAACATCTGGTTCACATTTACCCAGAAGAGTTTGCATCAGACACCAACTGCTCAGGCTGATGGGGAGAGGGGGTGTATTTCTCAAGCATCTTCAGACTAGGCACAGTTCCTGAACTTGAAGTAAAAAATTAGGGCTTAAGGAAGACATTTGAAATCTGATGGCTGAAGCAGAGACATTATCTAAGAAGACATTATGCTAGCGATCTGACTTCTCTTCACCCTTTATTGTGCCATTTTTTGTACGAATCTGCCTACAGCCTTTGGGAGAAATAATTGGCCTGCAAACAGGAAAGTTTGCTCAGCAGCACAGTAAAACTACAGGAGCTCTAAAATGCTCATTTTAGTATCGTGTGCACTGACACCAGTATAATAGTTAAAACTATCACTTCCTCATCGTTTTCTTCAGCACATATTGAACCCACAAGCTGAAATCAGGAGCACACCAGATGTTACTCTAACGCCCCACAAGATGGTGACAAAATAATTCTAATTACACAAGAATTTGATTTGTGGTACTTAGCATGCAGTGGCATTGAACTCTGCTTATATAACATACTTCGGGCATATTTTAATGGCTTATTCATTTGGCGGAGGTTTGTTCTTTTAAGTACTTTGTTGATTTTATTTTAAATTAACTTCAGGACTACCTAACAACTTTTAGTCTTCTAACACTAGGAGTCACAAGTTCCCTAGAAAACGGAGAAGGAAAAGCACTTTTATTGCTTTTGATCCACCCCTTTGCCAGACTGTTTCCCCTCCCTCCCTCACCCTGTGATACTTTTTCTGTGAGGTCTTATGGTCCATAAACTCTTTCCTTTATGAATTAAGCATGAAAAAAACAGCTTGGTAAATGAGGCGTAAGAAAGGTGGCCACTGCAGAACAGGTACGTACTCTCCAGAGGTAAGGGGAGGGGAAACAAACTCCGTGGGGAAGAACTGAGGTTCCAGAAGCACGGGATGTTTGAAAATAATCTCCCCTACCCTTAGCCCCCAAATAGTTTCTTAGATTTTATTTTTTTTTATTTATTTAAACTATGATCAGTTCTGGCTATTTACTTTATTGGGCAACCAAGCTGAGAAACCTGAAAGGGGCCAGAACTGCACAACTCTTGGAAATGATGCCCTCCAACTGGGCTCTGGAGACGGAGTAGGCATCCTGCATTACAAACTGCTTGTCTCTTGGGGGTAAATGTATATTATCCAATATTAGAAACAGTTGCCTCCATGGGTCATATTGGTTTAGAAATTATAAATGAAGCAAAGCACTTTTTTTAGCCTGTCAAGCTCTGTAAATGCTAGTTCTTCATTTCGGTGAAGGCAGTATCTGATTTTCACAGACTGAATGGCTCTGACCCTTCAGGTACCTGGAAAAGATGGTAAAGAAAATACATTCCCAGCTGTAGCCGTAGGTTTCTATCAATAGATGGCAAGATCAGACTAGCCCTCTAGCTAAGAGTTACAGATGCATTCAAGTGGCTTGAAAGCCATAGGACCAGATTTTCAAAGGTGTTTAAACATCTAATTCCCAGTCATTTAAATATGAATTTGGAGTCTAAATATATGCCATTTCTGGCCAGAAGTATCACTTTAAAATGATTTATGCATTCAAGAGCCATGTTAAACACAAAGCTTGTATGATAAAGCAAGGCTGTGCAGAGACACCCAGCTTGTTCTGAACAAGTTGTTTGGCTATCAGACGTGTTGCACCCACGTGAGCATGACAGCCTGCCCAGGAAAATCAGCCCTGCCGAGGCATGTACTTAGATCATCTTCCAAATCTCACCGCCCACCCTGAGCACTGCAAAGACATTTGTTGTGAATTTCTCTCCTATAGATTTTGGTCAGGACTAACACAGGCCGATGGTGATGCAATTTTAATTTTAAATACTACGTGTGAGATTCAGTTGGATTTATTGTGGTATCATTTAGTTCCTACCCTGGGAGACAGGATGTACCCTGTTGGAAAAGCACACTTTGATGGCAGCGTAACCAGCAGCAGCAAGATGGTTTGGACTCAGGGACAGTCCTGTCCTCGGCACAGTAGGTCAGGAGGACTTGGCAGGACTCATCATTTTCTCAATTTAATTCTAAGGGTTATTCTCCCTCCCTCTCTCTCTCTTCTCAAACACCATGTAATCTTCTTCCCAGATTTGTTCCATGACAAATTCCCATGCAAGTGCGTCTTCATGTTGCTCACTGTTCCACACCTCCGCTACTGTCTGATGCTGCATCTCGCACCTGGCAGTGGAGGAAACCCTGCCCGTCCCTGCTGGCACAGCCACGCTGAAGGAGTTCCTGCTGTCTACACCCACTTTCAGCAGGTTTTTACGTATATGCAAAGCGAACTATCACAAGCATAACCATGCTTGTCCAGAAACAGACTATTCACACTGTTATAATTTTCAAATAAGAAGCTCAGTGCCTAAACCCGTGTTCAACATATGAATAAACATGAGCTAATTTTAAGCACCTGCCATTCCCATGGCCTTTGCAGACATTATTTAAATGTGCAATCTTTGGCACCCAACTGGGAAAGTTTTGTCTTATGTTTTAATGTTTTGTCTTATGCTGCACTTTGGTCACAACAACCCCCTGCAGCGCTACAGGCTGGGCGCAGAGTGGCTGGAGAGCAGTCAGACAGAAAGGGACCTGGGGGTACTAATTGACAGGAAGCTCAACATGAGCCATCAGTGTGCCCAGGTGGCCAAGAAGGCCAATGGTATCCTGTCCTGTATCAAAAATAGCGTGGTCAGCAGGACAAGGGAAGTGATCCTTCCCCTGTACTCTGCATTGGTGAGGCCACACCTGGAGTATTGTGTTCAGTTCTGGGCCCCTCAGTTCAGGAAAGACATTGAAGTGCTGGAGCGAGTCCAGAGAAGAGCAACAAGACTGGTGAAGGGACTTGAGCATAAGACCTATGGGGAGAGGCTGAGGGAGCTGGGGTTCTTTAGTCTAGAGAAGAGGAGGCTTAGAGGTGACCTCATCACTCTCTATAACTACCTGAAGGGAAGTTATAGCCGGGTGGGGATTGGTCTCTTCTCCCAGGCAGTTAGCAATAGGACAAGGGGGCATGGGCTTAAACTCTGCCAGGGGAAATTTAGGCTGGATATTAGAAAGAAATTCTTTACAGAGAGAGTGGTCAGGCATTGGAATGGCCTGCCCAGGGAGGTGGTGGACTCGCCGTCCCTGGAGGTTTTTAAACTGAGATTGGACATGGCACTTAGTGCCATGATCTAATAAACGGACTAGAGTTGGACCAAGGGTTGGACTCGATGATCTCTGAGGTCTTTTCCAACCCAGTCGATTCTGTGATTCTGTGATTCTGTGATTCTGTTTCCAGAGGCCTCCAAGAAAGCTCATTTCTGTGCCATTATTTTAAAGGCATAAATACAGTGATCTGAGAGCAGGCTTCTGGACTTACCATCAGTCCTGGGCAAAACATCAAAATTACTGATAAAGAGTTCTATCAGTCCTGGGCAAAACATCAGAATTTCTGATAAAGGGTTCTCTTTGCAGCAGAATGCTATCAGCCATTCCAGTTGTTATGGTTTTATGGAAAACAGCTCATCAGATTCACCTAGTTTCATTTTTCAAGCTGTTTCACAGATGTTTTAAAGAAATAAGATTGGTTGATAAAGGTTTTAACACTGACAAAATTTATTTAGACTTCTGCAGGGCATTTAACACAATCATTGTGATTTTTTCATTAGTGCAAACAACCAAAATGCAACTGTAGGAAAAAAAATAAATCCTCAGATGACTCTTTTTCTATTCAGCCCCCGCAAAGAGCAGTTCTTGGCTCTATACAGGAGTGAGGGACAAAAAACATTAAGCTGAGAATGAAAAATGCCACAGCAAAAGCAGAGCCCAGACTCTCTCTTCTTACTTGGTTTTCCAGCTAGAAGGCCAACTAGATCAGGTTTCTCAGGATCTCCTTGTATAGTTGGCTTTTGAACATTTCCAGCAATGGAGATCCCACAGTCTCTGGGCATGTTCTTTCAGTGTTTGATTACCCTCATCATGGGAAAAAATTATATTCTACTATTCAATTGGAACTTTCTGTGTTGCAATTTGTGTCTGCTGCCCAGCACTTCCAAAAAGACTATGCTTTCTTCTTCTCTGTACACTCATTAAATTTTTGTAGACAGTAATAAGGTCCCTCTAAAGCCATCTCTTCTCTGCACTCAGAAAGCTCAGGTTTCCCAACCTCTCCTCATATGCCTTGTGCTTCAGTCCCTGATGAGCTTGGTGGCCCACTGCTGCACTTGCTTCACTTTGTCTGTGTCTTTCTTGTGCTGCAGGGACCAAAACTGGCCAAAGTACTCCAAACCTCATTTCACAAGTGCTAAATATAAAGGATCAAATCACTTCCCTTGACTTTCTGCCTGCACTGTTGCTGACACAACTCAGTATGAGGTTGGCCACTGAGGACACACCACTGACCCATCTCCCTGCTTGTGGTCCCCTGGGACCCCAGGCTCTTTCTGCAAAGCTGCTCTTCAGTCTTGACCCCTCCCAGCCTGTGCTGGTACACAGGGTTATCCCCAATGCAGGACTTCACACATGCCTTTGCTGAGCTAGGACACCTCCTGGCAACCTGCTCCTCCAGCCTACCTGATCCCTCTGAATACCAGCTCTGACCTCTACAAAGCAACTGCTTACTCAAACTTGGTATCTATTTGTAAAACCACTGAGAGTGTGCCTCATCCTGTTGTCCAGCTTTTTCATAAAGTTGTTGAAATGTATTGGCATCAGTGTTCATTCCTGAGGATGCCACTATTAACCAGACACCAGATGGCCTTTGCTCTACTGCTCACCAGCCTTAGTCTTGCTGGTCACCATCCATCTAGCCAGTTTCCACCTATCCTGTAGTCCAAGCCTCTTGCTCATGTCTCAACAGATTGGCTATAAGTATATTATAGAAAGCCTTGTTAAAGTCAAAGTAAATAATATGTCCTGCCCTCCCCTTGTCCGGACTCCCAGACATCACAGAGGGCTACCAAGTTGATCATTACCTCTGGCAAACCCACCCTGACTGTTCCCAAGCACTTTCCCATCTTTCATGTCCTTGGAAATTGCTTCCAGGAGGATCTGCTCCGTAAGCTTCCTAAGACTGAGGCAAAATGGTCGCTTTGGTCTCAGAATGAAATAAAAGTCTCAATATTTCTCTACATTGGAAACAGCTACTCCTAATAATCCTGTTCAATTTCTTCACAAATGATCTGGATGATGGCATTGAAAGTACTGTCTGGTTTGCTGATGATGCTGAACTGGGTAGTGAGGTGCACATCAGAAGGGAGAGGCGCTCTACGGAGAGACCTGCATAGCCTGGAAGAGTGGGCTGGCAAAAGCAGTGTGAAGTTCAACAAAGGCAAGTACAAGGTCCTGCACTTGGGACAAAATAACCAAGGATCTGTGCGGCTGGGGAGCAGCCACACTGAAAAGGACATGGGGGTCCTGGTGGGCAACAATCAATGCTGGATCTTGGATTACATCCACAGGGACATTACTATTATAGCAGAGAGAAAAACATGATCATCCCACTCTACTCAATATTTGGCAGGTCACACATGAAGTACTGTGTTCAGTTCTGATCCCCACAATTCAAAAAAACATGCAGATAGACTGAAGAGGACCCAAAGGAGGACCATGAAGATGACCAAAGCACTGGAGAACCTGTCCTATCAGGAAAGACTGAAGGAGTTAGGTCTCTTCTCCCTGGAGAAGAGGAGGCTCCAGGGGACCTCATCACAGCATTCCAGTACTTAAAGGGCAGCTACAAAGAGGAGGGAGGCTCTGTCTTCACAAGGAGCCAGACAGAGAAGACAAGTGGCAACAGGTACAAGTTGCACCAGGAGAGGTTTCATCTTGATATAAGGAAGAAATTTTTTATGGTAAGAATAATTCATTGGAACAGCTTCCTCAGGGATGTGGTAGAGTCCTCATCACTGGAGATTTTCAAGATGCATTTGGTCAGGGTGCCAGATAATCTCATTTAATCTCCCTTTCCCACAAAAGGCCAGAATAGATGATCTTTTAAGGTCCCTTCCAACCTGGACTGTCCTAGATTCTGTGATCACGTGCACTAAGAGAGCACGTGATTTGTGATTATTCAATTTATAAGATTTTTAAGATAACTATAGAGTAAAACTAGACCAGAATGTGGAAAAGACACAAATGTCCTGTGTTCTGTGTCACCACTTCATCTAAAAATGTGGCCAAATATTTTTTGGGACTTACTCTGTTTTGCCTTTGAACAGCATGACACATAGCCTGCTCATTTCCAGTGGATGTTATTCCTGGTAACAGTTTCTGTCAGCACAGGTCTGCTCGGGCTGGAAATAGCTCATTATAGCAGAAGCAGAGGACAACTAGAGTCTGAGGTGGGTATGAGCCACTTTTGCAAGCCAACAGGTAACTGCAGTCCCCAAGCCCTGGGGAGTGACAGCGAGGGGAGCCAGCATGGGCTGAGGAACAGCACAGCTCTCCAGACACCATGGCCTCTCGGGGACATGCGGCAGTGGGGAAGGTGGTTCACATCCCTCCGCTGTGCTTCGCAGCTGGTGAAAAGACCAGACTCCTCCTCACCGGCTGGCAGGCAGGGTGTGAAATGTGGCCCGCTGCGCTTTGCAGTATCCCATATACAGGGATGGGGACTGCTGTCAGGGCAAGGGAAGTTGGGGGACAGAGAGGGGGGAAGCTGTGACCCCTCTAAATGCCTCAGCAGGATCTGGCAGAGCTCTGCTGCCAGAGACCTTCAGCAGGGCAGAGGGCCTGGCGAGATGCGGCGAGGCCATTCCCTTCTTGTCTTCAAAACCAAGCTCTGTCATCACTTCTGCCGCCTCCCTCACCTCTCTTCTGAAGAAAAAAGGCTGCTTCCTGGAATTTCTGGAGCAAGTTGTTGTCTGAAAGCTGCCTTTTGCTGATCCCACCCTGAAAACACAAAATGTTGCAGCATTTGGAAACATGCGTGAAGAAGAAAAGCTCAGTTGCTGGATTAAAGCCACTTTTGGCAAAAGATAAAAGACAGTCTCTCTCTCTCTCTCATACATGCACACATAGACAAACAGGAAGAAAAGCTCTCAGGGGCACAATCAATTACAGTTCATATCTGTTCTGGGCTGTCAGAGATAGTCACTGGCATGGGCCCTGCTGGAGTGCAACCCCAAAAGGGATTTACAAAACCAAATCCTCAGCTGCTGTGTGCCTTGTATACCAGTATAGCTCAGAGCAATTTGTAGAACAGGAGGAAGAAGACTTATATATGGTGATACGTAAACACAATGAATATTTTTCTCTTAATTGAATTTCCTCTGGCTTTCTGTAGTGAGCTGACTGAAACAAAGGCTCTGCTCTTTCATGCTGTTCATGAATTTTTGGAATTTGACTGAGTCCCAGCCAGGACAGACCTAATCCTTAGCCACAGTTGTATGCATAAATGCAGATGCAAATAGGAAATTCTAAAATTATTTAACTTGGAAAATTGAATCTCCAATACGAAATGCAACCCTACTGATGGTGTATGGTCTTGTCAATTCTGCTACTGTTGGAAGTGATGTTAAATCTAGACAGAGCATGGATAGTAAACTCAGAGAGAAATCCCACTGGAAGGCAAGCTAGAAAAGTCACCAGGCCTTCCTTGAAAGAAACAACATTAATTTTATCAGTTACAACGGGGAAACACTGCTCAAGTGCAAATATTTGCAACCAACCCAGACTTAAATATTTGTTCTGTTATCAGGGGATCATAGTGACAGGCATGTAAATCCAGACTAACATGGATAACGTGAGCAGCAGGGAACTGTGCTGTGGTTGTGTAGGAAAACGCTGTGTTGACTTGATTTAGCTATACAAAACTTGGGACAAGTAGTGGGATTTCTCAGATTTCTTTTTTTTTTTTTTTCTTTTTTTTTTTTTTTTCTTCAGGAATACACACTTTTAATGTTGGAGAAGGATTGAAAATAAGCTGAGCTGAAAAGCAATGACTTGAGAGCTGCTCTCGTCTGGCACAGGCTTTGGGTTTGTTAAGAGCTAAGCCATGACTATAAAAGCCCCATTCCTCAGGCTCCCAGCAGGCTCCAAAGCCTCCTCTGGCAAGGACAGATCAAAAGGACTACAAATACTTAATAGATGCCCCAGGTCCACAGGGGCAGGCTGAGAAGTGCTATGAGGTCTGGTTAGGGGGCATGTGTGTCTCAGCATCCCCTGTGTGCTGCCCTACTGGGAGGCAGCAGCATGTGGTCCCGGCTGGCATCGCCTCTTAGTGGTTTCAGTGGAGGCGTGCGAGGGGTCTTGGATCATGGATGTGACCTGGGCAGGGAGATGCTTAGACCAGATCTGCCACCGACAAGGACATCCAAGCAGCCCCAGTTGCAAACACACCTCAGAGAAAGGCCCACAGCAGATGCATCCTCAGCATCCTCAGTTTTAAAATAGTTTCCTCCTGTGTTATGGCTTAGTGCTTCTGCTATGCTCCAGCAAGAGCTTTGAGTGAGCAGAAATCACAGCCTGCTCACAAATGTGTCAGAAGAGGGAGACTAAACATAACCAGTGATTTGCCATGGCTTAACTGATGTGAGACATGGCCCAGGGTTTGTAAGGTACAGAGGAACTGACACGTCAAAACGACATAAAAAGTAGCTTAAATCCTCTGGGTAAGTGCTACCATCAATTACTGTGCTTCAGCTTTTGGGTCAAAGTCAGAGGGCAGAGCAGTATTTCAGTAACTTCTCTGAACGCTTGCACCAGAGAAATCACAGAGACTGCAAGTGATACAGACTTTTTAGACCATTGTACCATAGTCCCCAAATCACCCAGCAACTGCTAAGAAGCTGCTTTTAGAAGATGCTCTTTGGGTGTCTTTGGACCCCCTATGGCTGCAGGTCTGGTGCAATCTGCTGATGCTAAATTCAGCTGGGGCTGTACATGACTAAGCAGACCAGGAGAGCACTACTGTGCCACTCAGAGTTCCATTTGCCCACCATACCCATACCTCCCGGGCTTTGCTGGCACTTCAGGCTGCAGCCAGCAAGTAGTGCAGGGCTGTCCAATATTGCTCTCCATCTCCAGACAGTTCCCTCCCCCTCCCCATCCATCCCTTTCTCAAGCCTGATGCAAATGCATCTCTTATTTATTTTGATGTTACATTTGTTTTATCTCATACTTTTTTTCAAATTTTCGTTACTGGTTTTGTTGCAGATTTTTGCAATCCAAGTGCAGAGGTGCTGTGTGTAGGTACAGGGAAGGCAGTGGCAGAAATTGAGAGCCTGGCTTGGGGGACAGCAGGGACCCATCTCACCCAAGGCGGGCTGAGGAGCTGCTTTGGGTTTTAGGAGTCCTGGAGGTCTCAACCCAGGTGGTAGAATCCCAGTAATAAATAAAAAATTCTGTTTAAATCTGCAATGAAGACAAGTTATGAGTGTAAATTAGAAGCCTAAATCCTACTTGACAGCTCTTAAGATCTGGGGCAATGATTTGAGCCACATGTCTGATTATAGTAATGACATATTTTAACACTGCTTGTAACTAAGCTTAATCTCCACTGTACTCAGTACCTCATAGTCTACAGAGAGCAATCTCTGCATTATGAGCGCGGGCAGCTGGTGTGTGCAGAGGAGCCTGAGGCAGCGTTGGTCCAGGGAACGGGAGCAGGATCAGGTCTTCTGGTTCTGAGCATGGGCTGAAGGTTTCTGTGGTTATAGGGGAAGACAGAGCTGCTAGAGCAATTAACAGCCTGGTTTCTGGTGAGCAGGCTGGGGAGACATGCCTGAACAGCCATTTCAAAAGCAGCCCAAGCTGTGCAATGCCCGGTGGGTCCTGTCACCCTTGTTGCCCTGCTCCACAGGGCAGAACTAATTTATCCAGCTCGAATTGAGATACTGGGGCTCTGTGAGTGGCTTCAGACATGCTTCCATCCCAAGGAAGAGCTTGCGAAACTTCAATTATTCAAATTTTCACTAATTGTTGCTGATAGTTAATATGCACATGTTTCTAACTCTGCTGGGCATGGCACCTTTGTGTGCCGCTTCTCATGTGATCACCACAGAGTGTGGCAGGAGTTGCTGATTTTAGAGAGGTTATTACAAAATAATTGGCTGAGGAATATAGAAAAGAAGAATTGGGGACAGGGGGAGCTCAGTTTTGGGTTTTTTTTACTGTTTTTTGAAATATTATGGGACATGTTGTGGAAAAATTTTAGCCATCTGTCCAGCGGATATTAGCAGAGGCTGTGTTAAAAATAAAGTGCCAGGTTAACCTCCACAGAAAGTTAATAAAAAGAAGGAAGTGAAAGACTGCTCATTATTTTTAATGACTTTGCTTTCCAGCAGAGTGCCTTATCTCCCTGCCTTTACATTCTGCCTTATTTCAGTTCATTATGGCACATACAACTGCTCTGGAGAATGATGGCTTTGTTCTAAAGCACTGAATTCATCAAGAGGCCCCCAGTCCAGCCTGGTCAGGCTATTAATCACGGCCCCTCTGCCAGGAGGAAGATACTGAGAAGAGCCTGATATTTGGCAAGTCCAGCCCAGACGGTGAGTCCAGCCCAGACGACTGGGAGCTCTTTGGCGGGGAGAGTTGAGCTGGGTACTAGTGTTGCTGAATGCCATGAGCAAACCCATCACCGGAGTCAATGAAGCGGTGCTTGGTGACTGCCTGAATGTTTTCTGTCTGCACATCTCTACATTTGTCTCTCTTACTGGCTCCACCTGACACGAAACTCTCGTTCCCTGTCAACAGATATTTGCTTTATTAACTTTAAAATATAGGACACATTTTGCAGTTCAGAAGATGAAGATTCATGAGTGTGCAATTCAGAGAATGGTATCAAGCAAAGCACCCAGAGCATTCAGCTTAATCTGCAAGCTCCTTGCAGGGAACAGACAGCAGGTAGAAAAGCTAGAAGCAGAAGGTGCATTTCCAGATTTGAGAACCAATAGGTTTTTCAACAGCCTTGCTTGCAAAAATCCATGCTCTGATTCTCTCAATCTAAAACTCTTCTGCTATGCTCTTTGCATAATTCAAGGGCCACATTACAGCCATTTTTTTAAAGTACTACAGTTAGAGTGATTTTTTTGGAAACATGCTGAACATTTTGTAGGGCTCAGAGGAATTACCAAAAAAGGGTCCACAACCAGGCCCCAGGGTCTTTCCAGAGTTTATTCTTACAGCTCCTCACCAACTCATTTTCCAACAGCTTTTGTTGACATGCTCTGCCTCCTCTTCTTGCTTATTGATGGTTATGGCCCTGCAGCGGAACCTGCATCATGTATAACGTGAGTACAGAAGTCTTAAATGCCATGGAGAAGCCACCACATGGCCTGAGGCAGCAGCAAGGGACATGAGAAGACCTCGTGCCATGGAGAAGCCACCACATGGCCTGAGGCAGCAGCAAGGGACATGGGAAGACCTCGCACAGCTGTGCTCACAGCTGAAGTGCCTCCCTGGCTTTTTACGTGGCTTTCCTGTAGCTGCTGTTTCTGGTCTCAGCTGCCACTCCTGGGGGTATGGAGGCTTGTGGGAAAGTAAATTCAGGCAATTCATAACCCCAAGGGCCTTGCAGCACAAATGATGCTCTGTTGGGTCAATGGCCCTCAAGACCAGCCTAGCCAATGGGAGAAGGATTGGATTTTCCTGGGGTTGGAGTGAGGGCTGGATGGAATGGCAAGGAGCTGGTGTTGATTCGTTAAATTCTAGCACAGAAGGTTGGCTGATGTTTTGAATTTGCTTACCTTTCAACACAGAACAAGGCCAAAACTCATTTATACTGGCCAACCACATTTTTTTTTGCCTGTCTTAATCCAGGAAATGAAAACCATGACCAGAAGTATAGTTATCTTGTCTAAACACTGGCATGCCAGTGCTTAGGAAAAAAAAAGGGCTCCGTCATGGTTCTTCCCAATTGCCTATGGAGTGAAATGAGAGCTTCATCCAGGGAAGAAAATTAGCTCATTCCTGTGTGGAAACTCAGCGTGGAGTCAGGCTGAGAGTTTTAGGGGGTAAGAGGGGATGTTTGTTTGCTTTCCAGCCCTACCAGTCACCAAATCTGGCTGTACTCTGACAAGATGCTACAAAGCACCCTTCTGGCATTAAGTTAACAAGAGAAACATTTGGTACATGCCTACTGGCAAGCTAATTAGAAGAAAGGGATTCGCTGGATTGCAGAAAAAACAAGGGAAGGAAACAAAAATGTTCAGGCAGATCATTAAGGTCCTCATCCTGGGAGAGTGGGAGTAACTGGTTCCATTTCCCAGAGGCTAATCCTGCTCTAATTGACTTATAATTGGAGTTTGAAGGAAAACAATCCTTGTGGCCATGACAGCAAAGCCAGGGAAGGCGTGATTGCAGCTGCTGGTGGGGACACATGGGGAGACAATAGGTTGCAGTGTGTGAAGCGATGTGAGATAGCGTTGGCCATGTGTGGATCTCGGCAGCGTAAGAGCCCTGACTGGGCACAGTGGCTGCTGTTACGCTATGGACAGGGAGCACTGAGAGCAGGCTCATGATTAATTTCTACTCAATGGTTTCAAAGGCACCAGGCTTCTGTGAGAAAAAACTCAACCTCTTTCTAAACACAGACCAGATAACCAGGGATCATATGTTACAACATGGTAGCTGTAGCTTACTCATGAACTACAAAAAACACACTACATATTTACAAACCAAACTCAGGACAACGAGATCCTGGTTTTATGAGTGGTGATGCTGTGCCTGCCGTACGACAGAGCTTTAAGGACAAAGATGCATCAAAATATAGCAAGTCTGGGAGCTGAGCAAAGGCTGAGGAGATTTGCATTTTGCAGCACTGGGAAAATCTGTTGTGCTTTCCATTAACACTGGAAAATTGTTTTGAGTCCCTAGTTTGCATAATTAAAATACATAGCTAGAAAGGAATTCAAATTTGGGCTAAATTACACTGAGGAAACCACGTTCAGTTTTGATCATTTTGCTTGACAAGGACTTTTTGGTATTAGAAATGCACTGAAGATATACTATTACTAAAATAAGAACTATTATGGAATGCCTAAGGGATACAATTCATTATTCTGATAAACTTTCAAATAAGCAGACATAAATGCATACTATACAATAAAATTCCTGTGGAATTACATATTTCTTCCATAACAGGCCAGATGATCTCATCTCTTGAGTGTTATTACTGTGACTACAACACTTTTCCTGGGAAGTTCAGAAGCCACAGTGAGCTTCAGGTACGGTTAGATATTATGAGCATATGGTAAATTAAAGAAACCAGACTCAGAAGAAAATCCAGCAAACAGAATAACTGTGTAGAAAAATACCTTCCAATTCTTCACATAAACTTTAACCTAAGATGTATTTTCCTGCCTGAAATTGGTGGAAATACCTTTTCTCCAGAAGGACTTGAAGGGAATGAGCAAGTGTTGAAACAGGTGACTACGTGAAGATCCTGACAGATATTTGATTAATAGCTGTGGTTTGGTAAGGAAGGTGTAAAAATCCGGTACCTTCTGTTGGACCAGGTTTTCTGGGATTTCAGGCTAGGCTTTTCAATTAGGGTTTTTGTTTGAACCTTTCCAAGGGGAAGCAGGTAAAACCAAGTATAGCCTAAAATTAGCAGGCCAGAAGTATTCTACATTTCTGAAGTACTTATATGTGCAGGTGATGTGTGCTGATATGTAAGGGGAAAACTCATGGGAAAGCAAGGAGCCAAAGCACACTGCTTGTTTGAAGATTCATCTGGCATATGGCTATGGGGAGACAAAAAAGTTAGAAATGCTCCTCTCTGAATACAGCATGTTGCAGATGGAAAATGAGATGTGTCATCTAGCTGAGTGCTGGGACTCATTTCATTCCACTGGTCCAAGGTGGGAACATTTCTGCCAACACCTGGGGCTCTGCTTAGTGACTGAGTGAAATGTTTGATCTGTAGTTTGTCAGGGAGGGCTTGGAATTCTAACAGATGCTCCAGAACCGTGTTTTCTTGTCCACAGACAGAGAATACACCTGTGCATTTTACTAAAGTCCTTTAAAGTTAGAAAATTTCAGAAATTCTAAAAATCCTTTAAAACTTTGGCCTTACTGCAGACTTTTTCATGTGTAAGGACCAGCTGTTGTACCACATAGTAAAGTAAAAAAACAAAAATAAACACAGGTGGTAAAGGTAGGGAAAAAGCTCTCAGAGAAACTGGTGCATTTCTCACTTATTAGGACATTTCCTTGATTTTAAGCATAATTTATTCTGTTTCACCCCCATGGTTTCTGCACGTTTCCTTTGAAACATCTGTAGTTCTTTCTGGCAGAGATCCGAGGCAACACAGTCTAGTCTCATCTGGGAACAGTATCCTAGGAAAGTGAAAATATCCCCAAGCTGTAAAGAAAATAAAAATAATAAGTTAGCATTGAAGGGTTTGAAAACTGGACTAGATCAGGGATAAGCGAATCTCCTCACCTGGTGACTTTGTTAGCACGGACGAGGACAGTGTCAGTTGGCCCCAGGTGCCGGGGAGGCTGGGAGAAGTGTCTTGTCTCCAGCCTCTGGGACCCATCCAGCTCCATTTCTAGTGGACTCGTGTTTTGTGGCTGACTGACTTTTAAACTCAATTACAATAGGAGTGAGGCATGAACTCCCTCCTCAGTGGAATCCACCCAGGAGAGGGAAACTGTGACCGAGGAGTCAGTTATTTGGAGATTAATAAGGCAAAGCCCTGAAACGTGCTTTCCACAGAGGGGGGCCCACCAGTTGCTACAGGATCCTTCATTTTCCCAGGAGAGGACTCCAGCATGACCAAAACACACAAGCGCCTCAGTCACTGAGCAACTCAGGGGGTTCAGCAAGGGCAGAACACTGACCAGACACCAGGAGCACACCCACCACGTCCCACACAGCACGGGTGGTATCTCAAACCCCAGGTCCATGCAGCACAGTGCCCTGCCCTGCAGAGACACTCACCGAGGTCCCAAAACAGCCTGGCCACATCAGCATAGCATCCTACCTGGCCTAATTAAATGAATGAAGCTAATTAAGCTGGCCCCAGTGCCATAGTGATTAGATGCTAGAGACACAGTCCTGACATCTAGATGTACTAGCAGGATAGCATAGCACTTGGCTTGCGTGTTACCCAGATAAATCAGAGCCTTTATTCTCTGTAACCGTCGGCATGGCGCTGCTTGCAAGCAATGCCTTCACACAGACTTTAATGCTGCATTGTGTTTTGTTTTTCTTTTTATATTACCCAGGACTCAACAGTCATCTCCCTGTTTTGTGGGCACAGTTCCTGAAATAAGATTAACTTTGTCTCCAGGGATCACTTTCCAGCCAGCAAACCAAAAGCTGTGCGGGAGAATGAAAACAAGGGAAACAGAGAAAAAAAGAAAACAAAAGAGGTTGTGTTGCAGACCTTCAATTCAAGATATGAAAACCTTTCAGGGCCCTTTATGGGGAAATATGTAAACCCACAGATTCGGATTTTCATGTTCAAGCTCTCCATATTCATCTAACTGTGAGAAGCTGATGGTTTCTCAGCCACACCCCTGAACATACAGATCGTTGTGTGGAACCACTTCACCTCCCCATGGATCCTTCTCTGTCCAGAGCCACCGCACAGCACAGCATCCTGACCGCATCCCTGCCAGGCCTGCAGACGTCCTGAAGATGACAGCACAGCTACAGTAACTGCGGGTGGATTTGTCCTCCGAAAGAGAAACCTGGTAGTTCTTTTGTGTGACCTCCATTTGCCACTTCCATTCCCATCACCTAAGACATTTCGAAACGATAGATATATTTTCTTTTCCTAAATTATTCTGGAGGGGATGTGAGAATGTTAATATTTATGGGTCTGACTAGCTGGGAAATCAGACCTCTTCATATCACAGTGTAACCATTTTGAAGATCCTGTTTCAAGGAAAAGTGAATCCCAAGGTTCAAGCAGAGCTGAGGAATAAAGAGAATATTTTATTAGCTATGATCTCTCTGATCAAAGCAATACCAAAAGCATTTCTCTGTCTGCAGAGAAAACAATGAAGAATGTGGAGCAGGCAGAAAATTCAGTGCTCATTCAATAATATGTGTGCCTGTACTTCCGAACCACCCCCCACCAAAAAAAGAACAGCACAGCCTTTCAGTCTTCCAGCATCTGCACACATCTTCATTTATCAGGATGTGAATGGTTCTATTTTATTCAATTTCAGTCTGTAAATAATAAATGCAAATGGACTGATTAAGCAAAACTACTTTATTCTACTCTCCTCCATGGAAGTAATGGAGTTGTTCTACTTGAGAGCAGACAAGAGGGGGCACTCATGCATTTCCTACTTCAGGGCTTTTGATTTATGCTGTTAGTTGGTAGGAAATGTGTCTGAGAGAGTCCTTGTTGAAAAAGGTTGCAGGAAAAATACCAAATTAATGTAATGCCATAAAGAAGCAGAAAATTTGTCAGAAAGAGGAAGAAGAAAAATGGAGGTGCGTGGGTGATGTTAGAAGACATCCTGGTGCCCTGCGCTGGGAGGCCTGACTCTGCAAATCTGCTTAGGTCAGGGGATGAGGTGTTGCAGAAGGTGGAAGTGAAGCTCCTGGGGGGGGGAAAGAAAGGCTGGGTCTAAAGTATACTCCACAGCAGTGAGCTAAAGCTGGCCTCAGGCCCCTTGCAAGCTTTTAAATTTTCAGAGTAATGAAAAAGGGCAGGATAGGGGTTGAGAATAGCTGAAAGAGATACAGCTCGAAGGGCAGTCCTCATTTTACTAATGAAATGGTTTGGGCTACCTACACAGGGTCACTCAGGAAAGTTAAATAAATCACTCCGCTGAAGGTGTGAATTCAATTTATGTAGGTTATAGCATATTAAATCTCTGCGTGAATAGTTCCATTCAGGGTAAATAGCCTTAGATTACTAAAGCTTAATTTTCTAGATTAGCAGGAACAAAATATGTTTTGATAGCAAAGTAAAACAAGATGGAGGGAGAATGAACATCCAGTTAGTAAATTAGTCCTATGGTCTGTCTTTGTTTTTAGCAGAAGAAAATCCAAAGCTACTCAGAAAACTAAAGTTTATCGTGCATTATAAATATCGCATAACTACCTTAGCTGCAAAAGGCTGTAAGGATAAACAAGTGTGTTACGGCAACTGACTACAAACCTCACAGTGTTTGCTGTGCCACTGCACCTCCCTTTTGCTGCTCACGTTTCCCTGTGGGCACCCCGACTGGAACTGAACCATATTCTTGCTGCAAACAGCAGAGTCAGTTATATGTAAATTAACTTTTAACTAACATAATTTAACTAAATTATCAGATAGTGATATTATCAGAAATGTAACTAGTTCTTTCATTGAAAACTACATTTATTTGCTCAGTTAAGTGAAACATTTGTCAAAAACTCTACCTTGCTCAGTAAGATTTCTGCCTCTTCTCTTAGCTTGCCACCAGGCTCTCCTCAACTTTTGTACCAGTAAAATGAGCTATGCTAATGTCTTTTTTATCCTTTGTAGGCTCCCCCCATCAGTCTCATCATCATCCCAGGCTCTTCAAGGGGTTTACTCTACTGTACAAATGAAGAACTTCTGATGCTACAACTAAATAAGTGAAACAAAAACTAGGGAATTGGCTGAGGTCGATATGTGCTTGGGGACACTAGTTTGTGAAGTGTACATTCTTCACAAGGAAGCCTGAATTGTAAGTATCTTCTGAAAGTCATCAGTTCCCCACTACATCTTTCTAGAAGTGCTCATTAAAACCAAGACTGGGATTTTTCTAAGCAACTGAGTTTGACTAGTCACTTCAGACACCTTGCACCAGATCACCACATGAGGATGAAATCAGATTAGACAAGGAAATATTGTACAGCATAAATGTGACAGCATTATAGGTATATTTTTTTTTAATTAAGGGCCATATGTAAATGTATTTTCCACTGAACTACTATATTGTTGAATATGAAGTCCTACAGCAGACTTCCCTAGAACATCCTAGCTGCAAAGGTGTTAATGTCCTCAAGGGCCATATTTTCCCCTTTGAAAGGAGAAAATATCAGGCTTACTTTAGTAAATTTCTGACCTATTTTAACAAGATGGGTTTGGAAATGTAACTCTAAATTGAGTATTGCTCAGTTTCCACGACTTTTAGCAGAAACTCCACAGGAATGTGGAAGTGGGAGGAGCAACCCAATGAGAAAGTGGAATCATTGCAGTAACACTGAGGTCTTCAAGGCATTCCCTTTAAAAAAAAGAGGCAAACTCCTGCTTGGGGAGAAAGACTGAAATAAGATTACTGCAAATTACAAACCCCAAATGTGGCCTAAAATGTTACAGAACCTCAAGTGCTGTGATCCTATCCCCTAGTTTAGAGGCAATGTGTATTCCTTGTATAACACATTCACTGACTAGATACCCTGTATAAAACTAAGATATTACTAACTATGTGGATCACTTAACGAAACCACAAACAGTATCTAAACCAAGAATCTCGTGGTGTTTCTGCATAGCCTTTTCAACAATCTAAGAAGAAAACTGTTCTTTCCTTAATTCACGTTTTTCCTGCAATGAGCTGGTAGAAGTGTTATATGATATACAGCATTTATACAGTAGAAGGCAACTGGGTTGAGGCCTGTAGGCTCCATAATACCACATAATTAATAATGAGGCTATTTCTCCAACCTTTTTCTCTAAGAGTTTTGTACTACCTTCATATTAATTGTTGTAATCTCCTATTGCCCCAAAAGCAGAGTAAATGGTAGCAGAAGTAGTTTATTGCAAGGAAACAACGTTTGAAATTTGTTGGTGCATGAATTCTTTGGGTATTTTAACAGGGAACTTGCTTCTGGATTCAGAGAACATTCACCCAGCCCAGGAGCCAACTAGCTTTCAAGCCACCTTCTTATGGTCTGGACAGAATGCTTCTAAAGGCTTTATGAGATGGCTCACTCTGAGGCATTTGCCTCATCTGTTTTTGCTGAGAACAAGGCCATGGTATACTAAGCAATCAGGAGGCTCTTTCTGGAGGGAAGAAATGAAACTTGCTGAAACTTATCTAAGGGATGAAGTTAAGAAATCAAACCAGGACCAAACCAGCAGTTTAAAGTCTATCAGACTGAAATTACTTTAGGCCTATAATTACCTGCAGGAAATCAACAAAATAACTGCGTATTTTATTTATTTTTTGATGACAGTTACTTTCAGACAACCAAATTTACATGATTCTTTCTTCAACACTTGCAAAGATTTTCCTTTTACCTTTTCACTCAGCCACAACCCTCCTGCTCTTTGAGGCACTATCCTCCGTTCTTCTAACCCTGTAACATTGGAGCTTTGTTCCTGGTGTCACAAACCCTCTCTTTTGCCCTGAGTCTATCAGTGCGTGCTTGAAAAGTTACCAGAAATGCAGATGCAGCACAGCATTCACAGCCTCTCTTGGGAGCCGGTGACCCAATGCAGCCATGCTCTCACCCCCTCATGGCTCTCTGCCTCTGACAACCTGTCTCTCCTTGTGCCTTGTCCCTCTTCCTGCCACTCAACCCCTCTGCTTCAAGGGTAAGAGAAGGAGGTTTGCAGAACATCGTGAATGTACCCAAGCTCAAGCCCCAGAGGTGGTAGCCCTGAAACCAGGAGTCCTCAGACTGGGGTTCAGCTGCAGCAAGAAGCAGGACCATGGCAACTTCCAAGAAGAGGGAGATCAAAACTGTTCAGCAGGGAAGTAAACCAAAAAGGTGTCAGAAATCCTTTCTGTGATAGCTAAATTACTTTATGGGAAAGGAGACACCTTTTTCCCTAGGAACTGTTTCATGCTAAATCCCTGAAAATTTGTAGGCAACCAACTGGGGAAAAACCATGGAAAGTCCTGTGAGGTACTCTGAGTGACCTGCTTTCAGGCAGAGCTTAGCATTACTCAAACCCCTCCAGCATTTGGCTATGTAACAGTCAGAGCTTAAATTTGATCCCATGCATTTTTTTACTATCCAACAAATTATACACATTTTAAGAAATTAAAAGATGGTGAAGAAGAAAGAAACAATTAAGCCCCTGAGAATAAGACAAATGCCTTCAATAGAGATAAATTTATGCATATATTTTCCCACAAACAACAGAAGGAAATTCTTAATACTGCACATAATGCTTTGAAAGCTGTTGGGAAAACAGACTGAGAAGGGTGAGGGCACAATGTTCAATTTCCTTAAGCAGCAGCTGAAACAGGCTCTAAATTAATCAGGATTCTTAGAAACTCTAATAAGAAGGAACTGATGAAAACCAGCTGCACTCAATCCCTATAAAAACCTTCAAAAAGAAGAGAATTAAGTGATAATGTTGGTGGAAGGGCATATCATCACAGGATGGTCCCCTGCTGCTACAAAATGCCAGCACAAAACCAAACACTTTTCCAGGGGAAGATAATTATGATGGGTCTCAGCCCTGTTCTCAGTTCCTGGACTTGATTTCCACTCTACAGTGTGCTGATACAGCTCTCATTTGGGAAGACTTTAAATTCTACTGACCACCGAGAGTAAGAGCATCCAGTTCTAATGTCTGTTAAAAGTGGTATTCAAAACATCTCCTCTGCCTTCACCATGGAGATTTGTGTGAAGTATGGCTTTGTAAAGGAGAGGAATGCTCACCATTAAGTGTTGAAGATCTTCAGTATCCTAGACTCAATAAAATTAACTTACAGCCCAGTATTGGTGAAGGAGAAAGTATGCCCCAGAGAGGCAGGGTGTAAGTAAATGTTTCTCAGGA